>NC_135715.1:166526861-166848130 GCF_964656455.1 Halichoerus grypus
CTTATGGGCAGTGTGAATGCTCTTGGACCTCTAGCAACTGGCAAAACTCTTGTCTCATGGTAGGCACTCCAGTGTTTATGGAACCAATGGAAAAAATGTTGAGTGGCAGGGCTACCAGGATTGTGAGTTGAGCTTTGGTGAATGCCACTCTAGTATGTGGCGTTCCCCCCACCCCCACACCACTAAGCAATTCTCCAATTCTCAGCAGACACTGACCAAGTGTCCCACAAATTTAACCAAAGTCCGATACTACCTACCTAGAAACAGTGTTAGGTCTCATAGGCTAAAGGCTCAGTCTCACAAGACTGCTCCCACTTCAGATGCCAGTCACAAGTTGCTACCCGTGCTTCTGACCAACTGGCTGTAAATCCATGAGCCCCTCCTTGAGTTCAATTAATTTGCTAGTTTACTAGCTATAACTCAGGAACAGACAGCTGCAAGAGATGCGTAGGGTAGGTTATGTGGGGACCTTCCGGGGACCTTCCGGGGAAGCCGGGGAGCTTCCATGACTTCTCTGAGACCACCACTCTCCCCAAATCTCTACATGTTCATTAATTCAGAAGCTCTGAAATGCTATACTTTGGGGATTTTTATGGAGGCTTCATCAGGTAAGCCTGATCGACCCTTAACTCAATTTGCAGCCGCTCTCCAGAAAATGGGGGATGGAGCTGAAAGTTCCAAGCTGCTGATCATGGCTTGGTCTTTCTGGGCACCAGCGCCATACAGGAGCCCAACCAAAGTTGCCTGGTTAGAACAAAAGGCACTCTTATCATCCTGGAAATCCCAGGGAATTTAGGAGCTCCATGTCAGGATTCAGGATCAAAGACCAGAATTAGAACAAAAGATGCTCCTAGTGTTCTTTTCATTTATGAAATTACAAAGTTCTAAGAGCTCTGTGCCAAGAACTGGGGGCAGAGACCAACACATGTTTTCTATTATTTTGGAGCAACAGAGGTTAAGTCATGAGATGTATCTGCCCAGTGGAAAGGGTGTCTTTTTCCAATTCACTATGGAAGGTGCCTATGGGCTAGAGAGGCCCCATGGTGGATGGAGGATCGACTTATTTGGGGTAGTAGCAAGGCTGTGGTTCCAGAATTTTTTTCCTGTTAGTAAAGCATCCTGGATAATCCATGTAGCAAAGATAGAACCCTTCAGGAAATCTGTAGAATAAAAGCGTGGTTCCAACTTCAGTGGGTATGGAGATCTTCCTGAGTAGTAAACATTCATGGAGTATTTCTAGTAAACAGAGAGGTAAGAGGTCAGAAGTTCCATAGACTGAAAAAGGAAATGATAAGATCTGTCTTTTTACATCCAGGCTGCTTAACTAAACATTTCCCAACACTTTTCCTCAGTAAACATGTAGGATTCTGATTTTGCCAACCCTCTCCTATTTATCTCCAAATTCTTTAAATTAAATAAAATTAATGTTGTGTATTTAAGAAATATTTATAGCCCTATTCTTCAGTTAACTTTGCAATAATTTCATTCCCATTGTTGTGGCAAGAACACACAGGATGTCACCCTAAAAATAGGGGCTCTAGAATCAAACTATCTGGGTTTGAATTCTACCTTTGCCACTTAACCATCTGTCGAGGGCTGTATTTTCCCAGGTGGCAACAACAGCTCTCCTGTCCTTCATGGTCTTTCTTAGAAAGGGATATCAATGCTACTCTCATCAAGGTGGGGAGGGGGTGCATTTCTCCCCTTGAATCTGGACAGGACTGTAATTATTACAGAAGTGAAATTGTGTGACTTCCAAGACCAGGTCTTAAAGGCACACATGGACTATTACTCAGCAATAAAAGGAATCAATTATTGATGCACGCACAGTTGGATGGATCTAAAGGGCTTGTGGTGTAGTGAAGAAGCCAATCTCAAGAGTTTACAACTATATAATTTCATTTATGTAACTTTCTTAAAATGATAAAACTATAGAGACGGAGAACTGTTCAGTGGTTGCTAGGGGACAACTACGGGGCTGGGGAGAGGTGGGAGAAACTCTAAAGGGATAGCATGAAGGAGTCCTTTTGGGGAACCGTTTTTTATGTTGATTGTGATGATTATATATATCTTAACACGGAATCAAATTACACAGAACATAGACACGCACACACAAAAACACACAAATGAGTGCCTGTAAAAACCGGTAAAACAGAATAAATTCATAACCTAGTTTTGTAGCATTGGGCAAATGTCAATTTCCTGGTTATAATATTGGTCTACAGTTATAGAAGACCACACTATTAGGGGAAGCTGAATGAAGGGTTCATGGAACTCTATAACTGTATTTCAATTTCCTATTAAGTCTATAATTAACTGAAAAAAAAAAAAACAGTTTAAAGGAAATACAGCTTTTACCTGTCCTCTAGAGATGCTTGCTTTTAGAGCCCAGCTGGGATGCAATGGGGGAAGTCCAGGCCACGTGGAGAGGTCATGTGTGGGGTTCTTGATGACAGCCCCATCTTGGATCCTAGCCAGCAGACACACGAATGAGGAAACATGACAGGACACAAGACGACTCCAGCCACAGCCACTATCTGACTGCAACTGCGTGGGAGACCCCGAGCGAGAATCCCGAAGTGAGAACCGCCTCGCTGAGTGCAGTCAACCTCTGGAACCATGAGAGGTAAGAATAAAGTGATTAATAGGGTTTTAAGCCATTACGTTTTAAGATAATCCGCTCTGCAACAAAAGATGAACAGAGTACCATCAGTGTGATCCAGGCACCTCTGTGCCTCAGTTTATCTACGAAATGACAAAAATGGTGGTACCTGCCTCACAGGGCTACTGCAAACACAAAACAAGTAATCAAGTTAAGGATCTAGGGCAGTGTTTCTATGAGACTGGTAAATATTAGCTACAGGTATTATTACTGTGGATCCAAATTATAACAAAAGGACAAGCAAGATATGGAATAGCGCATTTAGCTCTGGGTCAGTTCCAGAATGACACTAAATCACTCGTCCTCTCTTATCCCCAGAGATTGGGAGTGAACCACTGGAACTTGGCAATAGAGTGGCTTCTATCTTGAGCACATCCTTAGATGACCTCTATCCTCTGGTTGGCCTGTGGGATAAATGTACATTCTAAATATAAATGATGGTTTTATTAGGTTACCCTTTCCCCCTCAACCCCAGAGGGAGTAGCTTTTTTTCTTCTCTATGGGTACAAACCTTTAGAGCTAAACGTGTTTGTGGGTGCTTATCAAGGAATGTTCTTTTATGGAAAATGTCTGTTGCTTGAACAACACTTGAGTTATTTGGTAATAAACAGCATTAAGAAAAGCCCTACATCTCTTTTTTTTCCAATTTGAGCACAGAGCATGCTAAATCAAATTATCTTTAAGGCCCCTCTTTCAGTGTGTACCATTTATTTTTAAAAGAACTACAATTCCCACCCAACCCTTATTTCCTGACTCCGCAGTTCCGGCCAACGTCCCGATGGGTCAGGCCAGCAGACAACCTTGGAGAGGAGAATCCGCAGAAGGGGAGGCAGAATTGATTACGAGGGACCTGGGGTCCTGAGACCACCCCCAGGGAACCTGGATTCTCTCCAAGGGCTAATGTCTGTCAGAAACCAAGGAGGGGCCATTTCACCCAAGGTGCTGACCTCAGCCTCCTGGCAGGGCAGGGACCCGCTGCGGCAATAGAAGCCCTCGGCAGCATTTGGAAAAGCACTTAGAACTTCAGACTTGGGAAAGTGCCAAATCATTAACCCTTAGGCTCCAGTTCTTGCCCCTGACCTGTATGGGTTTTTAGAGGTTGCCTTGGCATCTGGATTCACTGTGGCTAACTCATTCCCGCCAACCCTGTCAGTAATACTTAATCCCTAGACAGAAATGAGAGAGAAAATTGATGTGTGGGACTGAGGGGAGGTGAGGGGGAGTTGTGGCAGGAGATACTGGGGAAAGCAGAGGTCTGGACACACACACACATACACACACACTTACACAGATGACGGAACAGTTTTTGTATCAGTGTGAACTCTATTTATCTGTTTATCACAAAACAACATTCAAATATAACCTGGGTTTACCACGTCTCCCCACTGTAGCTGTCACGGTGGTGATAGCATATTTCCTGAGGTATCTTTGATTACTGGCCATTATCATTCAGGTTTTCACACCCAAAGTGGCTTTAAGTGCCAATGTGCATTGTATCCAGGAGATTCTGGGGAAAATATCATAGAGTTGCCTGAAAACGAGGACAAATATCCCAACAGCCAGGGAATCCAGAACTCCTGACTTACAAACGACCCACAGCTGGCCCTGCCACTCTCCCTACCCCATCACTGGGAGTTCTTAGAGGATTGGCAGTGACACCAAACCCAGCTGAGCTGTTTGAGAGAGTCTCTGGGTCCGGAAGTGGAAGAAAGGAAGAGAGGAAGGAAGTTGAAAACAGGCTGGAAAGCGGACCTCAGAGAAAGTCTCCCCCACACATATACTACTGATGCAGCAGAGGGAATAAAGTCACTAAGACACCTTAAATTGTATCTATTAGGAATTACTTGCAATTAATCATCATCATCGTCCTCTTTTTAAAATGGATGCAATTAGCCAACAAAAACCTTGTGTAAATTTACTCTACCTCGTGTTTTTTTCCTAAACCCTTTTCATAGTTCTCAAATTTCCCCATTTAGAACAATCACCAGAGAAGCTTGTGAACCCAGAGATTCCTGGAGCCCTGCCTTCAGTGTCTGATTTAGTAGGGAGAGCCCAGGAATCTGCATTTGAATATCTACTGGGGTTTCCAATTGAATTCTCCAACTGAGTGTTCTGCCCATCCTGGTGAGTCTCATATGGGTGGCCTTTGGTTCATATTTTTTAAGAAACATTTTTATCTAGCTAGATGCACTGAGCAAATGGTAGTTTGCCTTCTATTCTGCTGCTTGCAAGCTGACCCTGGACAAGTTACTTTAATTCTCTGGGCTTCAGTGTCCTCTTGAGTAAAATGCAGTGATAGATGGTGGTGGGAACAAATTGAAGATGCACGTAAGAGATGACACACACAAATGTGAGTTCCCTCAAACTCTGCCCCAGCTACAAACTGAAGACTTACTCCGTTGCTTCTGCAATAAATTGTGCTCTAGTGCCAAACAACTGATTTATGCAAACTTTTGAAACATGGTCTAATTGCAAGCTTGCAACTTAAAGCTGGGACAAAATTAACCTTATTTATGGAACACCACGTGACCAGAAACAACTTACTTCCTCATGCTACAAACTGTCAGCATAAATGCTCTGAACAATTACTTTGCACAGAACTCTGTCTACACACTCTTTTCTATAACTCCAGTTTCCACATGGTATTTCCATTTATGCATCCCAACCACGCACATATGCCGGTGGTTTATCACTCTCTCCCCATCTCAGAACTCTTCAGGGACTCATGCTTCTCCTTTCTTTGTATTTCTTTCCTGGTCCACCCTACCCCACCCTCAAAATAGTAACTGATTTATTTTCCATAAGGTTAACACATATGCTTAAGACATAATCATGCCAATTGAGACTAAAAGTTCAAAAGTGCCTACTCACTTTGTATTTGAGTAAACAACAAAACTGGATCCTCCATGAGCAATTGACGTAATTATTGAAATAAATTATTTATATTTGTGTTACAACAGTTGCCTGTATATTTTATACATATGGGCCCTTAGTGTTGATCTAAAATTTTATATAATCTTGCCAGCTCCCCTCTCTCTTTTTTTTTTTTTAAATTTATTTATTTATTTGAGAGAGCGAGAATGAGAGAGAGAGAGAGAGTACATGAGAGGGGGGAGGGTTAGAGGGAGAAGCAGACTCCCTGCCGAGCAGGGAGCCCGATGCGGGACTCGATCCAGGGACTCCAGGATCATGACCTGAGCCGAAGGCAGTCGCTTAACCAACTGAGCCACCCAGGTGCCCGCCAGCTCCCCTCTCTTTGAGTAGTGTGAAAATGGAGTAATATTAAGCTTCAAGGGGCCAGGTCCAAGTCTCACTCACCACAGTGCGTCCAGTGCCTGGCACACAGTGGACCCTCAAATCATGTTTGTTGAATGAATGCATAGGTTTAGAGTTTCCGTAGGAGCTGAAGTTTTCTTAGAGCTTTATTCAGTTGTTCAGGTGATGTCCTTTACTTTGTTCCCGCGCCGATAATGATTCTACGGCCTTTGTTCAATGTGATTCCTAATCAGAGATGGCAGAAAATGTCAGTTCAGGAGATGAGAATGTTGTAAGCTTCATACAAATGAGTAAAACATGAATTTAAAAATCCTAGTATGCCTTTTAGAGTATGATTATCAAGAGTTGCCAGTGATTGTTTTTTTTTTTAGTTTATGTTCACCTTGGTCTCTAGCATCTACCTATGTGCCTACCCGTTTCCAGAGGAATTAGCTTTTCCCCTATCTTTGACACTGACCTCCTCTGTCTTCCGGATTGTTCCTTCTTTGTCCTTCACTGATTCTTCTTCTGGCTTCCTAAATGTGGCCCATCAGTGACCATCTATTGTTCTCACTTTGCCTTTTTCTCCTGCAGCGAATCTACAAGATTTCAACTATTGTCTACATCTCTGGCCCTGACTTCAATCCTTCATCCTCCGATGCTGCTTGAAATTCCCTAGTTGGGTGTTTTGCCTATCTCAAATTAATTGTCTATAACTGAACTCATCTTTGGCTTGGAACCAGTAATCTTCTTGACACTTCTCTTTTTTGACGGTGGTCCCTTAAGTGATTCACTCGTCTAGACTCAGAAAAACTCATCTTTTTTTTTTTTAAGATTTTATTTTCTTACTTATTTAAGAGAGAGCGCAAGAAACTGGTAGATATAAGCGTGTGTAATAAATTAGAGTTATTAGCTGTTAAGAACAACTAAAAAGACTTTTTGGGGGTTGGTAGAAATCCAAACTTTCTATACACTAGATTTTTTTTTAAAAGATTTTATTTATTTATTTGAGAGAGAGAGACAGAGAGAGCACAAGCAGGGGGAGAGGCAGAGGGAGAGGGAGAAGACTCCCTGATGAGCTGGGAGCCCGACATGGGGCTCGATCCCAGGACCTGGAGATCATGACCCGTGCCGAAGGCAGACGCTCAACCATCTGAGCCACCCAAGCACCCCATACACTAGGTTATTTTTTTTTAAATTTTATTATGTTATGTTAATCACCATACATTACATCATTAGTTTTTGATGTAGTGTTCCATGATTCATTGTTTGCGTATAACACCCAGTGCTCCATTCAATATGTGCCCTCTTTAATACCCATCACCAGGCTAACCCATCCCCCTACCCCCCTCCCCTCTAGAACCCTCAGTTTGTTTCTCAGAGTCCATAGTCTCTCATGGTTCATCTCCCCCTCCGATTCCCCCCCTTCATTTTTCCCTTCCAACTATCTTCTTCTTTTTTTTAACATATAATGTATTATTTGTTTCAGAGGTACAGGTCTGCGATTCAACAGTCTTACACAATTCACAGCGCTAGATTATTTTTTAAATGTTGGTATGCCAATAAGATGCTGGGTGTTTCCTTGGGATATATCCATTGACAGGTTTTTAGGATGAACAGATTCTGGTAGTAAAAAGGGGAATTCAATGGTAATCTAACTACCCTCAGCAATCATTCCAATTGAAGGCCATTCCTACATATAGATTCAACTATTTTCAAATGTGTCTGGGCTGGGTTTTTTTTTTCCCTCAGCACTTCCAATGTATCATTCCATTGCCTTCTGGACTCCATGGTTCCTGATGAGAAATTAGCTATTAATTGTATTGAGGATCCCTATACATGATAATTAGCCTCTCTCTTGCTACTTTCAAGATTTTCTCCTTGTCATTGACTTTTTTAAAAATTATATTCAGTTAGCCACTGTATAGTACAACATTCGTTTTTGATGTAGTGTTCAATGATTCATTAGTTATGTATAACACCCAGTTCTCATCACAACACGGGCCCTCCTTAATGCCCATCACCCAGCTACCCCATACCCCCCCCTTCTGAGACCCTCAGTTCATTTCCCAGGGTCCATAGTCTCTCATGGTTCGTCTCCCTCTCTGATTTCTCCCCCTTCAGATTTCCCTCCCTTCCCCTGTAGTCCTCCGTGCAATTGCCTATGTTCCACATATGAGTGAAACCATATGATAATTCTTTCTCTGTTTGACTTATATCACTTAGCATAATCCCCTCCAGTTCCATCCATGTCGATGCAAATGGTGGGTATTCGTCCTTTCTGATGGCTGAGTAATATTCCATTTTATATATGTACCACAGCTTCTTTATCCATTCATCTGTTGAAGGACATCTCGGCTCCTTCCACAGTTTGGCTATTGTGGACATTGCTGGTATGAACATTGCGGTGCATGTGCCCCTTCTTTTCACTACATCTGTATCTTTGGGGTAAATACCTAGTAGTGCAATTGCTCAGTTGTAGGGTAGCTTTATTATTTTTTTATTTTTTATTTATTTATTTTATTATGTTATGTTAATCACCATACATTACATCATTAGTTTTTGATGTAGTGTTCCATGATTCATTATTTGCGTATAACACCCAGTGCTCCATGCAGAATGTACCCTCTTAAATACCCATCATCAGGCTAACCCATCCTCCCACCCCCCTCCCCTCTAGAACCCTCAGTTTGTTTCTCAGAGTCCATCATCTCTCATGGTTCATCTCCCCCTCCGATTTCCCCCCTTCATTCTTTTTTTTTAAATTTTTTTATTGTTATGTTAATCCCCATACATTACATCATTAGTTTTAGATATAGTGTTCCATGATTCATTGTTTGTGCATAACACCCAGTGCTCCATGCAGAACGTGCCCTCCTCAATACCCATCACCAGGCTCCCCCATCCTCCCACCCCCCTCCCCTCTAGAACCCTCAGTTTGTTTTTCAGAGTCCATCGTCTCTCATGGTTCTTCTCCCCCTCCGATTTCCCCCCTTCATTCTTCCCCTCCTGCTACATTCTTCTTCTTTTTTTCTTTCTTAACATATATTGCATTATTTGTTTCAGAGGTACAGATCTGAGATTCAACAGTCTTGCACAATTCACAGCGCTTACCAGAGCACATACCCTCCCCAGTGTCCATCACCCAGTCACCCCATCCCTCCCACCCCACCCCCCACTCTAGCAACCCTCAGTTTGTTTCCTGAGATTAAGAATTCCTCATATCAGTGAGGTCATATGATACATGTCTTTCTCTGTTTGACTTATTTCGCTCAGCATAATACCCTCCAGTTCCATCCACGTCATTGCAAATGGCAAGATCTCATTCCTTTTGATGGCTGCATAATATTCCATTGTATATATATACCACATCTTTATCCATTCATCTGTTCATGGACATCTTGGCTCTTTCCACAGTTTGGCTATTGTGGACACTGCTGCTATAAACATCGTCCCCCCCCTTCATTTTTAACACCTCGAGGAAACTCCATACTGTTTTCCAGACTGGCTGCACCAGCTTGCATTCCCACCAGCAGTGTAAGAGAGTTCCCCTTTCTCCACATCCTCGCCAACATTTGTTGTTTCCTGTTTGGTTAATTTTTGCCATTCTAACTGGCATAAGTGCTATCTCATTGTCGTTTTGATTTGTATTTCTTGATGGCTAGTGATGTTGAGCATTTTCTTTTAATAGATTCTTCTTGATGGGCTGTGGTGACATCTACTGCAAGGTCAGATTACCTCACAGTTATTGTAGTGGTTTATATTTTTAATTTTTTAAAAAAAGGTTTATTTGAGAGAGCATGCATGTGTACAAGCAGGGGGAGGGGCAAAGGGAGAGGCACATTCCCCAGTGAGTGGAGCCCACCACTGGGGCTCAGTCTCAGGACCCTGAGATCATGACCTGAGCTGAAATCAGGAGTTGGAAGCTCAACCAACTGAGCTGCCACCCACGTGCCCTGACTATATATTTTTAAGCTGTGGCTTTGAACCATATGAAGTTTATATCAGAAAAAAACATGGTATTAGCTACGTAAAAGATAACCCAATGACTTGATCCTTACTATGCTATTTTTAGGCAAAATAGTTAGTGGCCTGCTATACCTTAAAGGTGACTGACACATTATATAATTAAAATAACCGTCTGCAACTATTTCAAGTGGAAAGGCTCATGAATTCTTGTCTCTGAGAGGGTATCTCATGCACATCTTTGTTTCTGATGGAAGCACTAAAAGCATTCCAAATGTATTGAGAATACAAATGGGTTAATGTCTCAGGTACAATGCAAGTAATAAGATTCAAATACCATGTCTGTATACAAAATCACGAGTGAGTCCATAGCTGGAGATTTTGAGAAAGGTAAGAGCTCAAACCACTCCCCCAAGTTGGAGAATTGGACTAGGAGTAAATGTGTGAGTAGGAAAATTCCATCCTTTATGTGTCTCAAATCTCCTCCTGTGCTCAGCTGGGAGGTTTTTTTTTTTTTTTTTAAGATTTTATTTATTTATTTGACAGAGAAAGAGAGAGAGCACAAGCAGGGGGAGCAGCAGAGGGAGAGGGAGAAGCAGACCCCTCGCTAAGTAGGGAGCCCGACGTGGGGCTCGATCCTGGGACCCTGGGATCATGACCTGAGCCGAAGACAGACGCTTAACCAACTGAGCCACCCCTCGGCTGGGAGTTTATGAAGCGGTTACATCAGGCCTGATACTTTTCCAGCAATTGACTGAGCAAGTAGGACAGATGTCACCGAACCAGGGGAGTTAGCAACTGTGCTAGAGGGTAAGGATTCCAGCCCTCAGAGTCCCGATAAAGGTGTTGTTTACCCTGCCGTAGCTTCAGGAAATTTGGAGAATATATTCATGGAAAGCGAGACCCAAGTTAACTCCAAATAAAGTCTAAAAAGTCTTCCCGTTATAATAGTAAAGAATCTCACTAAAACACTGTTAACAGTCAGTGACTCAAAACCCAAGCTGGTTGGCTCTTAGAATTAGTACAATGTGAATCCCTGGTATAGCCTGACCTGAAGAAAAGTACCCCCATCTAGAGGCTGTGGGTCTTATGAGACACTGGTGTCCCAAGAGAGTGTCAGGATTAGAGGATGTACTCAAATCTATTTGTTGGGTGAATTGTGTTCAAAGATAAAAGAAACAAACAAGCAAAAGGATCCCTCATATAAAGAATTTGATCCAGATGCCAAAACCAGATTAAAAACTTTGGCTGAGATCCAAGTTGTAGGTCTTTATAGAATAGTACGAGGGTGTGGTAATTAATTTGCAGCAATGAGTAGGCTGGCTCAAATAATAAAAATAGGAACATGATTTAAAAAATAAAGCCACTGGGCCCCTGGGTGGCTCAGTCGTTAAGCGTCTGCCTTCGGCTCAGGTCACGATCCCAGGACCCTGGGATCGAGTCCCACATCGGGCTCCCTGCTCGGCAGGAGGCCTGCTTCTCCCTCTCCCACTCCCCCTTCTTGTGTTCCTGCTCTCGCTATATCTCTCTGTCAAATAAATAAATAAAATCTTAAAAAAAAATAAAATAAAAAATAAAGCCACTGAGTAATTTTAGCAAATGGAGTAACTGCAACCAGAAAACATGGAATATTTAAGTGAAACAGATGAAAGTAGCTTTAGAGTATTAGAATCAAAATTCAGAGTCAGAGTTAAATTTTTAGTTTCTATCATATAATTTAAACATTTCAAAGTTTACTTGGGAAATTCACAGTAAAACCCTGTAAGAAATGCCTGAATATCTCTTGAAGTAGGAAGAAAAGGAGAAATTTGAGCTAGTGATTTTAAAAGAGGAAAATGTGATTCAGTTAGAAAATGTCTTGGAGCTTCATCTCTGAACATATAAAGAGTACACCAGGCAAAACAAGGCAAAGCCAACCAGGAAGAGAGTAATTCTTAGGCAGAAGTCAAATGAGAGCTTCACACCCAAGTACTCCTAACAAGAAAATGTCATGGATTCATCAAGGTGAGAGAAGGAAGTCCAAAAAGCCACCTAAGGACGCTCAAGCATCTCTATTCATAATTCTCGGTGTGCAGTCCGGTTGAAATTACAGGGGTAGAGCATCTTCTTAGAGAAACACTTCGCAGCCTGTATTTGAAAAGGTTAGAGACAATGTGACTGGAATGTGTCACTCTATCAAAGGCAAAACAGAAGGTCTGAACAGCAGGGTCAGCTGACATTGGAGAGAAAGTTCTTGATTTGTCTCCGGAGAGTGTGGCCCTGTGTCATTAGTCCATGGGATTCAGAGCAGGTTTCCTAATACATTTGTTAACCTTTTTATTGTGAAATAGAGTTGATAGAGCAGACCACAAAAAACAGTTTAATAAATTATTACAAGGCATTCTTATAATTATCACCCATGTCAAGAAATAGAACACTGGTTGAGGTGCCTGGGTGGCTCAGTCGGTTGAGAGTCTGACTCTTGATTTCAGCTCAGATCATGATCTCAGGTCATCAGATCGAGCCCCACGACAGGCTCCATGCTGGGTGTGGAGCCTGCTTAAGATTCTCTCTCTCTCTCTCCCTCTGCCCCTCTATCACTTTCAATGGTATTTCTGCCCAAAATGCATAACTTGAATCTAATTACAAGGGAACATCAGATAAACCCAAACTCAGGGACATTCTACAAGATAACTAGCTTGTACTCTTCAAAAATGTCAAGGTCTAGAGAGACAAAGAAATGCTTAGAAACTGTTTCAGGCAAAAGGAGGCTTAAGAGCTATGATCAACTGAATGCGATGTATGATCCTGGATTGGACCTCAGAGGGAAACCTGTAAAGATTACGGGAGCAGTTGCTGAAATTTGAATAGGGACCATATCGTATTATTATCAATGTTAAATTTCCTGACTTTGACAATTGTATTATGGTTATATAAGAGGATGTCCTCATTCTTAGGAAATACACACTGGATTATTTAAGGGTGAAGGGGCACAATGTCTTCAAATTCCTCTGAAATGGTTCAGGAAAAAGTATGTGTGTGTGTGTATGTGTGTGTAGGGAGGGAGAAAGACAAGAGAGAGACAGAACAACAAAGGGTGCAAAAGTAAAAAATTGGAAATTGGCAAAACGTTATGGGACTTCCTCATACAATTTTTATAATTTTTCTATAAGTCTGAAATAATATCAAAATTAAAAGTTACAAACAATGCTATGCTGTCTGCAAAGGTCACCTCTTTGAGTCTGAGATACCATCCAGAGTTGTTCAACTTTCTTGTTCCAGAGGAATTAGCAGTTTGGATGCTGCACTCTCCCTAACGTTAAGAATAGGGCCTATGATGCCTGGGTGGCTCAGTTGGTTAAGCGGCTCAGGTCATGATCCTGGAGCCCCTGGATCGAGTCCCGCATCGGGCTCCCTGCTCAGCAGGGAGTCTGCTTCTCCCTCTGACCCTTTCCCCTCTCATGTGCTTTCTCATTCTCTGTCAAATAAATAAATAAAATCTTAAAAAAAAAAAAGAATAGGGCCTATGAAATAAAATTTCTAATAGTAGAGAGATAATAGAATATACAATTTTTCAATATTTATATAAACACTAGTCTTTCTTAATATTTTTTATATTCATTTCATATCTTACCTCCTTCTCAACAGGAACAGACAAGACGCTTAATGTGGAAGAAATTTTTATGACAGAAATATTCAAATGGAGGATGGAAAATCACTTGTTGGGAGTGCCTTTAGGAGGACTGTCTGTATCCAGGAAAAATACAAGGGAGCTGTGATTCTAATTGTGAAGATTAGTTATGAAGTATTTTCAGTTAAAAATTCTACTTAGGAAGTAGTACTTGTAATTGAGAGAATTTCGAAGTGTGGGATTCCTGTCTTCTCTGTCCCTGGATCCTGCTGCCTTCAGTGTTTTGCAAAGCCGGGGTCATTTTCCAGGTCAACAATTCTGATCCTGATGCTGTTACAAAGTAAACCATTAGCCTAGGCATGTATTGGTCAGCATCTGTTCATTTACTAAATATTTTAGAACATTAACTGGTTCTTGGCCAAATACTGATCTGATAGACTTTGAGGCGGGACTTTGCAGCCATGAACATTCATCTGATCACCTCCCAGGATGTTTGTGAGTGCTGGAGGGACCAGTTAAGGTCATCCAATCCAATGGCGTCACTTGTTCCACACGATGCTTTCTTCATCCATCCAAACCTGCAAATGTGCAGGTCCCATAGAAAGAGGCCCAGCTCAGCTACAAGGATTCCTGGCTTCCAAAATGGCCATTGAGGTACTGTGTACGCCTGATCAAAGTGCCTCTCGAGGCCTCGGTTTCTTTCCCCATAGTACATGGCTACTGCTGGGATGCCGACCTGGTTTTCTTCAGGTGTGAACTGGAAATGTGGGAAACTTCTTTGACGTGTTGCTTTTCCCACATCCCCCAAGGACCCACCGATCCCCATCCATTCTCTTCTCTTCTCGGGGACCCACCCTGCTCCTTCCATCCCCAGTGCAACTGTCCCAGTTCAGATCTTCATCATTTCCCACCTGAAGTATCACAATACCCTGATAACTGGCCTTCCTTCCTGGATTGTGCCCACCACCCCCTCCTCCACTACTATCCATTCTTCATACAAGCTGTGCTATTTTTTTAAAGGAAAATATGATCATGTCCCTCCCTTCTTAAGTCTTCATTGGCTTCCAATTAACTTACATGATCATACGTATACTCCTTAGCATGTGCCTACACTTGATTCCCTAATATTCCAGTTACCTCCTTTGTTCTGTCTTTGGTCTTCTTTCCCTCTCACTGTAGAATCCACATCTTACCGTTTACTTACCCATTTCCCCCACAGTAAACTCCTTTAGGGCAGAGACTGTTCAAAATTGAATTCTTGTGGCTAGGACCAGCATGTGCCTGCCTGGCACCCAAAGTATACTCGATAAATAAAAACCCAAGAAGACTAGTCATTAGCACTGAATTTTAATTACAATTAGTAGTTCGGATGAAGAACAGACTAGAATAGTGTTTAAAATCAACTTCTGAAAAAAATCACATTTATATAAGGGAAATAAAATGGGCCAGTAGAAGTCCAAAAAAGGTGCAGCCTGGATTATTGCACTTGGATGAAATATGCTGTTCAGGGTAGCATAATACTCAGGCCACACAAGGGCGGGAGGAGGAGATAAACACAGAGGACAGACCCCCAGGTAGTATTTATTCGGGATTCCAAACTCTCCAGTTGCCTCACAAATATTTAGCATTTTCAAAACATTTAAGAAGAGCTCTTTACAAAAGTGACTGCGGTGTCTCCAACAGGTTTTAGTTACACCTCTGCTTTTCATTCCAAATTATGGGCAAGTTTCCTGGATAGCTCTATGTCATGTGATGGGACATCTGTTACGCCAAAACCACCCAGCGCCCCAGGCCATGGAGTGGTGAAGGGGGTGAATTTGTACTTCACTCATATTTTCAGGAATAATACTGTGGCTACAGTTTAGCCTTTCGAGCACTCTTCATTTTGGTCATTTGTATTGGAACATGAGAAAAAGTGACAACGAGTACAAATGAGCACTAAAGTAACTCCTAGGCTACTAGTACAAAATAAAATAAAATTTTAAAAAGTCCCCTGCCACGTTCACGAGGGTGGCATAACTGTATGTGTAAGAAAAAGGCTGTAAACTTATAGAAAAGATAAACTCTGGCTTCTAAACAAATTACAAAATTGATTTTACCTTTACCCTTGAGTGTTATACAGGAAAATGTAAACCAGTGGACCTAGTTACCAAAAACACGTCTCCTCCTAAGCCGAGGGATGGCCTTAAAGTTTGGCCTGAGCCAGTTTTATATTCAAGTTTTCTCCGAGTTTGTCCATGAACTCAAATGTGTTCAAGTAGTCAGAACGTTGCACGCTAATAAAGGAGCAAAAAGAAGAGAAAGAAATTAGTTTGTCTCTGGTCTGGTAGCAGGTAGAGGGAAAGTCCTAGAAATGCTACGTAGGTAGCAATTTATGCATTTATGTTTAGAAGAACACTAATTAATATTAACAAGCTATGAATATATGGCTGATGACCATGCTCAAGGTTCAAGGGGCTGACCCCTGCACCTTCACAGGATGTCCCTTGCCCTGAGTCTTAGAGGGTGAAGCTATCACAGAACTTCCATTTAGACTAATGCCTGACTGAAATCATCCCACTTCTTATTCCTCATTCTTAAAAATAACAAAACCTATTCAGGGGAACAGCCATGCTTTCATCTACATTCCTACAAATTGTCACATGTCCTTAAAAAAGTCTGAACGCTTAT
This sequence comes from Halichoerus grypus, assembly GCF_964656455.1. Classification (NCBI taxonomy): domain Eukaryota; kingdom Metazoa; phylum Chordata; class Mammalia; order Carnivora; family Phocidae; genus Halichoerus; species Halichoerus grypus. The sequence continues at coordinate 166,543,025 of NC_135715.1, forward strand.
TTTTATCATTGTCTTACTTAAAAAAAAAAAAAAAGATAACGGACTGGCTAAACTAATCCTGCTGATAGGTGCCTATTCAAATAGGCTACAAAGGTAACATACTGATAAGCACATTTCAAACACTGTGTTCTTGCCAGAAATTTAAGATAAGAAAGACATGGTGGTTGAGTATATCCCCATCACTGAGGTATACCGACCCTAACGGAGATCTTGGAGGATGCACGGTTGGGACTTGGGATTGGGGTTAAACTTTAGTAGGGTTTCTTGAGGTGAGTCAGTAGTGACCAACTGTGAGGGAGAAGTCTCTGATTAGCAGCCAATCCAGCTGGGATATGGGCTACCATGTTCTTAGAAAAATCCTGGGCAATAAACGGGCCTCGAATATCTGATTGTTGGTTATAGATAATTGGGACTATGACTAAGTGGGCATCTAAAACTTGTGTTGTTGGGGTGCCTGGGTGGCTCAGTCCATTAAGTGTCTGTCTTTGGCTCAGGTCATGATCCCGGGGTCCTGGGATCGAGCCCCGCATCGGGCTCTCTGCTCAGTGGGGAGTCTGCTTCTCCCTCTCCCTCTCCCTCTGCCTGCCGCTCTGCCTACTTGTGCTCTCTCTGTCAAATAAATAAATAAAATCTTTTAAAATTAAAAAATAAAACTTGAGCTGTTTTTCTTACCCATAAATTGAAGAAATTAAAGGGATAGAGTACAATAGCCTTGGAGGTCCCTATGTTTCAACTGTCTATAATTTTCTTGTTAAAAGGAACCTTGTCACCCAAAGATCATCAACTGGATCAGAGGTCAGCAAACTACAGCCTGGCCCCTGGACTCCATCCAGGCTACAGTCTGGTTTTGCAATTAGTTTGATTGGAACACTGCCACATCCACTAGCTTCCGTATCATCTATGACTGTTTTCCTTCCACAGTGGCAAAGTTCTATAGCTATATAGTTTTGAAAAGGCTGTATGTTCCTACAAAGTCTGAGATGCTTACTGTCGGCATTCTATAGATAAGTGTCTGTTGATCCCTGAAGTAGGCGATAAATAACAATTCATGTACTTCCAAAAAGCCATGATGTTTGGAGCCCAGAAAAGAATGTTTTGAGCCCAGAAAAAATATGCGGTGATTTGACTGCAGAGCTCAGGGCATCTTATACTTACTTGGGCAAACCTTTAATACAAGCAGCCAAGTCCTTGGTCATGAAGCCAGCCTCAATGGTCTCAATACAGACTTCTTCCAAAGCCTTGGCAAAGAAGCTGAGCTCTTTATTGTTATCAAGCTTAGCCCTATGGGCTAACCCTCTGGTCCAGGCAAAAATGGAAGCTGAAAGAGCAAAACAAAACAAAACCAAAAAACCAACACTTAGATCATACCAAGAGGGATTCCCAATTGTTTCAGTTCCCAAAAATATAACAATTTTCTTTTGTTTAGGTGACTTGATTCCATTAGACGCTATCCACATGGGCTATATAAGAACTGGAAGTATTTTTACTGAATAGAAATTTTTAAAAAAACCTGTCTATTTGTGTATATTTCAAGAAACACCCTCAAATGGCTCTTATTAGTAGAATAGATGCACTGTTTGGTGATGATTTTATACACAAAGCATTGGGCAGCCAAAGGAGCACGTCTGGTTCCCTTTGGAGATCGCCACTCTGGGTGGAAATCAGTGTAGCAGTAAACACGATCTTACCGATGGGATTGGTGGACGTCTCCTGTCCGTTCTGATACATGCGGTAGTGACGTGTCACCGTCCCGTGGGCAGCCTCTGCTTCTACGGTCTTGCCGTCTGGACAAATCAGCACGCTGGTCATCATGCCAAGAGAGCCATAACCTGAAGTGGCAAAGCATGAAGTATTGGGTCCAACTGCAGGAAGAGCACTCCGTCTCTCGGAGCTGAGCAGTCTCAGGAAAATAAGCAAAAGCATATGTAGTCATCAGTAATTCCACCTTTCAGGAAGCAAGGTCCCAGCTCCAGACCTCAGGATCAAAGAGTCTGGAGAGGCTACGCTTCGCTTCTTCTTCACTTGTCTATCTCAGAGGCACCTGCTCCGGGATGGAGAACTCAGGATCTGCCTGCTTGCATTCTACCCTAGTACTGTGACTTCCTTGCTACTGTGACTCAGTTTTTCTTACCTGTATAATGGGAATAATAAAAGCACCTCCTTCACTGGATTGTTGCGAGAATTAGATGAATACACATATATTTGTGAATATATGTGAAAAGAATACATATTCATCTTCCTTAGAATAGTACCTGCCACAGAGTAAGAGCTCAGTATATTGCTGCTTTTTTTTTTTTTTTTTAAGATTTTATTATTTATTTGAGAGAGAGCGAGCAAGCAGAGGGAGAGTGAGAGGGAGAAGCAGACTCCCCACCAAGCAGGGAGCCCAATCCCAGGACCTGGAGATCATGACCTGAGCCGAAGGCAGACGCTTAACCATCTTAGCCACCCAGGAGCCCCGTATTGCCACTATTCTTATGTGCAGATGCTGTTCCAGGAAAATAAAGATCAATGAGAGTTGTGTCCTACTATCAAGCTGCTCAGATTCACTAGGACTGGAAAGGCAGGTTGAAAACAGGATGGGATGATCCAAGAACATCCCTCTTGCCCTCGCTCCCAGTAATAGTCCCAACAAGACAGTCCTATTCTGTGGCTTCCTTTTCAGAGAACGACATTAGCACTTTTAAGTCCAGACAATTGATTTTCCTTCTCTTATTCACTCTTTTACACTTGAATTTGAAGAATATCTTTTTCTGTTTTAGCTACCGTCCAATAGCACCTGTGGGGTTAATAATGCAAATTTATCACAGGCTGCTACATTTGCTCTTTTGTGTTTTTTTTTTTTTTTTTTGGTTTGAGTAGATACATAAACAATGTTTTTTTTTAAACTCATTTTTTAGTATCGTTAGAAACTTCTGCATGGGACTAGTAGCTCCTTTCATATTATTGTGTTGGTCTGAGGCTTCAGTAGACTCCCAAATACTTATTGGAGAAGTTCAGGACCATATCCATAGTGAGTTTGCTTATGGTTAATACCAGGACACTAGTTGGTACCACGGTCAAAACTGAGGACCTAAGTGGTGTGAGTCCGCAGTAGCTCATATCCTAGGAAAGACTGGACGTGCGGACAGCCCTGTTGCTTTTGCCTGTGGAGCGGTACTGAGGTCACATTTATCCACAGGCTCTGTCCAGACACACAGCCCTGGCACCTTATCAGTGCACTGCCGGACTCTGCACTTCCGAAGTCCTATTTCAAAGTCCTTTGACCCTCCATATCTTGACATTTACATTCGAAAGATCCATCCAGATACTCTTTGCGGCTATGAGGACATTTAGAAAGGGTGGAATGATTTGGGTCCCTTCCCAAGAAATCTGCTCATAGGAATAGTTTCCCTTACCCACCCTGGAAGCATCATAAAGCACCACTCCTTCCTCTACCGAACACAGCACAAAGGATTATGAGGATGTGGAGAAACAGGGGGAGCGTAAAGAGAGTTGTCTAACTCATTTATCTGACATAAACCTGCGTTGATCTACCAATTTTCAAACTGGCAGGAGGTGCTTAACTTTTCATAAGAGAAAAGAAGAAGTAGTACTTCCCGGGGAAAAGCAAACAGGATTAAAGTTAACACAAACGTTTATCAGGGGAAGATTCACGTTTACATAGCTGCCAAAGGTAACTGAAACTGAAGGGCAGCTGGTGCTGAAGAAATCGGGGCACGGAGAGTGTCTGTTGATTTGGCCCTTACCTCTGGCATAAAGCCCCTGGTTCTTGGAATTTCTGTGAACAGCCCTCGGCTTCTCTTCTTGTGTCAGATGGAACAGGATGGCTCGCAGGGCTTACATTTCAGCATTTAACAAACGAAGGGCTGCAAAACCCCCCTTCCCAAACTAGAGAACTACTGTGGCATGACCTATGTGCCACCGGCTGAGCTCCACCTCTGCTCGGTCCCACAGCTCCTTACCTTGGGCCACGGAGTCTGACTGCACATCGCCATCATAGTTTTTACAGGCCCAGATGAAGCCTCCCTCGGATTTCATAGCTTGGGCCACCATGTCATCAATGAGCCTATGCTCATACCAGATTTTTTGGGCTTCAAATTGGGATTTGTACTGCCTAAGAAGCAAGAGAGAAAAGGGAATTAAAAAGAAAATTAGGGCGCCTGGGTGGCTCAGATGGTTAAGCATCTGCCTTAAGCGTCTGCCTTCAGCTCAGGTCATGATCCCAGCATCCTGGGATCAAGTCCCGCATCGGGCTCCCTGCTCCTTGGGAGCCTGCTTCTCCCTCTGCTTCTCTCTCTCATGAATAAATAAATAAAATCTTAAAAAAAAAAAAAAGAATAAAGAAGGAAAATTAGTGTTACTAGGGACGGCACTTGCTTCCCCAAAGAGGGTGGGGCTGGAAGCAGCATTTTTTAGTAGAAGCAGCACAGACTTGAGAATCTGATAGACCTAAGCTCAAATCCTGCCCATTTTTTAGCTGTGAAACCCCATGTTCCCACCTGTTAGAGTGATTTCACCTCCTTCGCAGAGATGGAGAATAAGGGAGAGAGTAGAGTGTCCCCAGCACTATTTTTAGTTTTCAGTACACTACTGATCAGATTCTTGAGATACAGCTTACTTTAAGAATGTAATAATGGGAGCACCTGGGTGGCTCAGTTGGTTAAGCATCTGACTTCAGCTCAGGTCATGATCTCAGGGTCCCGGGATCGAGCCCGCCTCCAGCCCCACCTTGGGCTCCCGGTTCAGCATGGAGTTTGCTGGTCCCTCTCCCTCCCCCTGCTTGTGCCCTCTCCATTTCTCTCTCCAATAAATAAATAAAATCTTAAAAAATATATGTAATAATGGATGAAAAATATGATTCTACCACTCTGTATCTTTCAGGAAACTAGGACAGCTCCTAGGATTGGTACGGATGGGTAGCAGGAAGAGGAATTAAGATGTCTTAGGAAAGATACCTAAAACCCAAGCCCTGGCCTCAACACTTGCAACTAAAAGGTAGTTATGCCATCTTAAAAGTTAACATGTGCTCCCATGTTGTTGAACTTGGAAGTTGTTATAAATATTGAACTAAGTTCAAATGACTCCACTAAGGCAGAATTCTAAATCACAACAATGGGCTTCAGAAAGAGTGGAAATGTGCCCAACTCAGAAACTCATATGCATATGCTTGAAAAATTGTAATTTTTTTTTTTTTTTTTTAGAGAGAGAGAGAGCAAGCATGAGTTGGGGGTGGGTTGGCAGAGAGAATCTTAAGTAGGCTCTCTGCCCATCATGGAGCCCAAAGGGGGGGGAGGGGCTCGAACTCATGACCTCGAGATCATGACCTGAGCCGAAATGAAGGGTTGGATGCTTAACCGACTGAGGTATCCAGATGGCCCTCTTTTTTTTTTTAGTATTTTATTTTTAAATAATCTCTACACCCAACATGGGGCTCGAACTCACAACCCTGAGATCAAGAGTTGTATGCTCCACTGACTGAGCCAGCCAGTGACCCCCAAAATTAGAACTTTCTGTCAATCACCAGGCATCTTCATTCAAACATTAAACAATTCTTGCTCTGAAAAAAATAAATGTGGGACCCTTATTTGAAAACATTTACCTTCTAAAAGCAACTCAAGAATGGTTTGTTTCATGTCTGTTAAATCTTAGTTTTGCCCTTTACTCTATGGGATAGTGATGGTTTTCATTCAATTTGTCCCAGAATCAAAGGGATAAGGATGTAAATTCTATATTATATATCCTAGCTTATTTTAGAAAAAAGACAAAGAAAAAAAAAGAACTGTAGTTACTTGTCATATATTTCCTGAAAGATGTCTTTAAAACGTCCATCATATTTCTTCAGAATAGTGTTTTTGGTGCTCAGATACAAAGGCCAACTCTTAGACAGAGCCATCTGGAAAGAACTGTGTGCAAACTCTTCGATCGACTTATCTTGGTTGTACATCCCCATAGCCACACCACCACCCTCTGTGGAGGGAACACCAATGAGAGGAAAAAGGAGAAGGGTAAATGGGGTAGAGTTGTAACAAGTCCAAATCCACCCACCACCACCCAAGCACCCAATTCCCAGCTCCCATGGCTTCAAAAAGTCCCGGCCAGGCTTCAAACATGAATATTCCATGAGTTGCCGAGGCACATGATCGGAAGAAACTCAATTCTAGATAAGGGCATTCTAACTTGTTTTGAAAGGGCAATAGAAGTGAGAAACACACAGTCTTCAGGATTCTGAAGATACCAAAAATACTAAAAAGTATTGATATGAACCAGAAATACACTCAAGAAAGGGTGAATCCTTTTTAAGCTTTCACACTTTTTTTTAAAATTTCACACATGTGTTTTCAACTCTGAGTGTGTGCTCCTTCCTCAGCCATTGAGAAAAATTGGCATTTCAAATATCGAATGAGAATTCTCATCATTTCCTGGAGGATACTGAAGGTTCATACCTCATTGGCAGAAATAATTATGCTACATGTCATCACTAGTGTTTCACGACTCTTCCTTGGTGAACTCTGTAGTTACTGAAAGAAAGCACTCGAATCTGTGCCATTGCCCAGGGCCAATCTAGGCTCAAAATGTGCAAGGCCCAAACCCGCAGGACGAGATTCCATTAAAATGATATTACTTAGAGGAGGCAAAGAGAACAAGGGCTAGGTCAGCTTTGAGCTTTTGTTTGTATGAGAGCTTTTAACCACTTCAGGAGTGGAGAAAGAGACGTTCTCTGTTCTTTCAACAACCTTTGGGTGGCATTTGACACAGTGGACCTTTCAAGCAGCAGGATGGTGGGGAAGAAAAGGCAAAAAAACAAATGTTCACTTTCACAGAATAAACACTCAGGGCAAGAAGAAAATTTCAGCAAATATATAACGCAACCATTTTCAAATACAAACCCTACCAGAGCAAAGGGCAGATTAAGTGACAGGTGATACGGGATTATTAACATTGAATTTCTATAATTTAGGCACAACAGATTCCTGCCAACCTTCCCTCCGTGTTTCAGGAGAAGTGCAAAACTATCTACCTGTCTTTGCCCACATGCATTTCCAATTAAGTGGCTGGTTCCTTTTGTGTCTTTAGTCCACCCCAGGGGAAGGCATGGAAGCCAATTACTTCTTTACGTTAGATTTTGGGTCCTGTAGAAATGCTGTAGAGTCCAGGTTGTATTTTTGGTAGCCACAAAACTAACTTTTAAAAAACAGTACCAACATTGTCTAAATGATCTGTAAAAAATGAAAAGATGTAGTTCATGATGGACTTACCTTCAAAGTTATGTACCAGGTATGTCATTTTTTTGGATCCATCACTTGACGTGTAGGTTATCTCGACTTTACCAGGCCCAGGAACAACAAAATCAGTTGCTCTGTACTGTGTAGGGGGGAGAAAGGTATAAAAACCAAACCAAACCAAACTATCCTTTCAAGAACTATAAGGGAAGAAAAATCGTAGAATATAGAGCTGGAAGATACCTAGACAAACAGGGCAGTGAGGCTCAACCTTCATTTATTTTAGAGATGGGGAAAAAAGAGGTCCAGAGAGTTCCCAAAGCAAGTTGATCCTACGGTAGAGTGGAAATCAGAATTTACTGGGCGCCTCCCATGGAAAGGGCAGTTTCCTGAGCACCGAGAAGGAGAGGAGAATGACAAAGCATTTTCTCTTAGGAAGCTTATATCCTAAGAAAGACATACAAAAGTGAGAAGCAACCTAAGAGTTTTCAAATGTCAAAGGGGGGCTTAGATATGAAATGCAGTAGGATGACAGGGAGAGAGAAATGACCATGACCTGGAGGTCAAGGAAGTCTTTCCACAGGGGAATGATAATACACTAGCTACAGCATGGATGGCGACAAGAGCTAATGCCTTGTCCTCACCGTATGACAGACACTTTAAGTGACTAACTTGAACCATCTCGTTATCTCATTTGATTCTTCCATCAATCTTACAACAGAGGAACTGTGATATAGTGGAAATAGCACATCTAGGGTCGAAAGACTTGGGATCTGGTCCTTAGACCTTCAGGGCTCAGTCTCTTCACGGTTATCATCGCTACTAACACCAGCCCAGGATTTGTCCAAAAGCAGCACTGACTGTGGAAGCAGCTCTGACAGGCTAGTTGGTGCCCCTCAGGAAAGGACTGTACGAGGACAGCCATCTTGTTCACGGGAGTGAGCTATGCTGGTGGAAAAATGTGCCTGGCCCACACGAGGCATCTGTGAATTTCTGCCGCACTTAAATTAGAACATTTTTACAATCAGGTACCAACAGTTGCCAGCCATACCTATTTATTTAGGTTTGCATAAAGTAATACTGATGACAGCTGGGGAAAAGAACCATCGGGTAACCGTGAAGATTGAATATCTTTTCTCCACGGCACATTTCTGCCATATAAAGTCCTTCGCTATGGGTGGAAACTTATTCCCATTTCTCAAAAGGAAGACACTGAGGCACCAAAGCCTCGCAGATGCTTCGTAGAGGTTTATGCACATTGAGTTGAATCAACCCTAGGTTGGGAATTTTCAATCTGGACTTTAATGAAAAGAATGACCATTCTTCCAAGTGACTGATGCCAAAATAATTAAAAGAAAGCGGGGGGAGAGGGGGGGACGATGAAAAAGACACCATGAACTCATAAGAACTTAAGAGTGTTCTTCTTGGGATATGTGAGTTTGTAGCGCTCCTGTCGACATTCTCTCTCCTGGGCCTCTGGAAGGTTTGGCCAGGATGAAGGGATAGTTTGAACCACAGGGTAGAACACAGTGAGCTGATCCTCAAGGACTGACCCAGTGACCCCGTCCCCAGGAACAGAGAGTGGTCTGACCTGGCCACACTGTTTCTGAGGACTGCTACATCAAAGCCTCTGGATTTCAGCATGAGACATTCTTATTCTTAAGGCTCTTTCAGGACATAAGCTGCTTTTTATGAAAGTCCGAAACCTCCGTTTCAATACGGATTTTGTTTGGTTGGCAGTTTTTCTGTTTAATTTGGCAATGAGCCTACTGGTACAAAAGTACAGAAACTAGTACTTCTTTCTTTTCCAAGTAGGAAAAGAATGTTTTAAAGAGAATACTTTCAACTACTGAATCAGTTTTTCCTTTTTTGCATGAAGAGATAATGTTCAATATAATCTTTGGTGGTTCTCAACCCTGTCTATACACTGACATCACCTGGGAGCTTTAAAATGTCTGAACCCCATGAAATTCAGATTCAGCTGGTGGAGGGCAGAACTCATGTACGGGAATTAAAACAAAAACCCAAATTTGTTTAAGAAGTAAGACAAAGCAAAAAACAAAACAAAAAAACCCATAACGGATCTTATTGTATACCCAGGGTGAAGAACCACTAATTTGGCCGAACCATTGGAAATTATACAAAAATCGCTGTATCATATGGTTTAACTTAAAGAAAAAAAAAAGAAAAAGATATATGGGGGCACCTGGGTGGCTCTAACTCTTGATCTCAGCTCAGGTCTGGATCTCAGGGTCGTGAGTTCAAACCTCACGTTGGGCTCCACACTGGGGGTGGAGCCCACATTAAAAAAAGAAAAGAAAAGACATAGGAAGAAAAAAACACATCTGAAAAAAATCATTTGTGTTGAGACAGGTACCTATCTATAAGTTTATCTATATTTATTTCTACCTAAATACACAGATATACACATACACACTTCTCGATTTTGCACCTCACTTAAAGGGAGTAGACACCAAAAGAATAAAACATATAGCTCAGAACTTCTGGGCAGCCAAAGGTCACCAAAAAAGAGTATGGAGAGTTCAACTATGCCAACACGACTTACTTGATCCCCATAAGCATGACGACCTATGATGATGGGTTTTACCCACCCACTCACAAGCCGGGGGATATTTTTGCAGATAATAGCTTCCCTGAAGACGGTGCCACCCAGAATATTTCGGATGGTGCCATTTGGTGATTTCCACATTTGTTTCAGCTTGAACTCCTCAACCCTCTTCTCATCGGGCGTGATGGTAGCACACTTGACACCGACGTGGTACTTCTTTATAGCTTCCGCAGCATCCCTGGTGACCTGGTCATTGGTGGCATCACGGTTCTCTATGCCTAAATCATAGCTGGGAGGGAAAAGTCATTAAGTGTAACTCTCCAGACAAACTGATGAGCGACTGAGGGTGTCACCATTCTGTGCATGGTGATGGCACGCAGAGCCTGCTCTGAAGAAAGGAGAGGCTCAAATACACCTCAATCTGCCAACTTTTAGGATTAGGGCACCTTAGACCCAGAAGACGGCTGCCAACCAAACAAAGCACTAAGAGAGGTGGACTATGAGCCACACCCGCCTGCGGTGTGGGAAGCTGTCTAGGAGACTGAATGGAAGCCATTGTGCTCCGCCCCTTCGCGTGCTCTTCACCACCAAGAGGCAATCATGGCATATGAGCAACCGTTTTTGCAGACTTCCTTCCATAAAATTAGCATAAAAACGTAAGCCTAAGCACTTATTTTCCTTTAGTAAATACTGTGCTCTAAAAATAAAGGGGTCAGAGGGTTTAAAGGATTGTTTGTATTATGGCATTCAAGTGGTAGGAGTTATAAATGCCACAGCCCGTGCCAAAAATGCTCCCCACTTCTTCATTAATGCCAGTTAGTCAGAAGATGAACCTTTCCCTAATTCTTACGTAAGTCTCTTTGTTCTGGAAATAAACCTGCCGTTTGCTGGGTAAATAATGGAATCCAATGACGGATTTGTATCCCTCAGGGAGTTACAGTACTATACACCAATACCCAGGCTGCAGGTTATTCAGAACTGGAAAGAATGATGGTTGTCCACGGAGCATAGAAAATGATTAAAGCTTTATCTCAAGTATGTCACAGTTTGTCAGAAGCAGGAGAAACAAAACAGTAATGTACCAGTTCATTTTGTCCACAAAGACTTCAAAAAAGTTTTTCAGCTTTTTTCAGCTTTCAAAACTTGCTAACCCATTAAGCCTCTAGGTTTCTTTTTTCAGTTCCTTTTAGTCTTTGCATTTTCCTTTCCTCCGCTATCTCAACTCATGATGCAAACACACAAAGATAGCAATCTTAATGTATTTCCAAATAAAAATTATTCCTAACTGCTGTGGCCTTAGATAATTCACTTACGTGTAACGAATCCACTGACTCTCTTTTTTTTTTTTTTTTTTTAAAGATTTTATTTATTTATTTGACAGAGAAAGACACAGCGAGAGAGGGAACACAAGCAGGGGGAGTGGGGGAGGGAGAAGCAGGCTTCCCGCGGAGCAGGGAGCCCGATGCGGGGCTCGATCCCAGGACCCTGGGATCATGACCTGAGCCGAAGGCAGACGCTTAACGACTGAGCCACCCAGGCGCCCCTCCACTGACTCTCTTATCTTCTGGCATAGGAAATGCTGAATACTACAAATGTCTAATCCTAACTCAAATGAAGACTGGGGTCAGCACTTTTCATGTTCGTAGGAACCATTTCTCATCAGAAGAATCTACCAGCAAATTAGTGGAGCTTTTGCTTCTCTTCTTAACGTCTCTAACAGAAGAGAATGAGTAAGTGGCCTGGACCACTGTCTAGCCTGCAGAAAACAAACACATTTTACAGCTATTACACTGGCAAGAACTTGGCAAATTCACCTACTGCCATGTCAAGTTCCGAACCAGGAGAGTGCTCATGAAATGCTTCCGTAACCCATTTGATGTTCTTTATGCTTCGTTTCCTGTATGTCTGGTTGACCTCTGCAAGTATTTGCTTCAATTCGGGGTTGCAATATAGACATTATCAACAGTGTGGGCTTAGAATAACTAAAAAGAGAGTCTAATGACACCACGTGAATGAAGTATCTATACCCAGGCAAAACAACAGGCTCTCGGAACACGTGGGTCTGATGAATAATTCTGGGTCAAGACAAACACACTTAAGACTTGCTGTAGTTTGGTTAAACTGTGTGGGTCAACATTTTGCCATGCCAGGCTTCAGCCACATCCCCTTTGGAAAAATTCTGCCTCTTCCTTGTTTGGATGTACAAAGAGCATGAGCAAGTTTATAAAAAATCACAGGAAACAAAGGGGAGAATCCCACAGAGACTTTCATATATGTCTCCAAACACTTTAAAGACAGAGCAACGGCTCAAATCCTTAGAACACAAAAGGTTTAAGGGATTGTCTATGGAAAGGCGGGGCTCGTATAAGTAACTTCAGGGGTTCTTTCTGTGTTGTAATTGTGTGAAAAGGGCAAAGCCAAGGAAAGAACAGGGGGAAAAGGCCCACTGACTAGTTAAGTAGAGTGATAGTAAACAGAGGTAGGTAGAAAGGATAAAACTGTGTTAACTACAATTACTTTACTGTTCAATGCAGACTGTACCTCTATTATTTTCCCTTCCACAAACAAAACCTTGTGCTGCTCTGAGCCAGCTTCACGGGAAATAGAGGCTTGGAAAGAGTGGAGAATCACTTTGTTCTCATCACAATTCTTTTCTTCAGAACAATGATAAGTCCAGTCTCTCTAGCCAATATGTCAAAATTAAAATAGAAAGTATGGGGCGCCTGAGTGGTCCAGTTGGTTAAGCGTCTGACTTTTGGTTTCGGCTCAAGTCGTGATCTCAGGGTTGGGAGATCAAGCCCCTTGTCATGGGGCTTGGGCTCCGTGGGGAGTCTGCTTGAGAATCTCTCTGCCCCTCCCTTCTGTGTTCTCTCTAAAAATAGATAAATCTTAAAAATAAATAAATAAAATTAATAAAATTAGAATAGAAGGTTCATATACCTATATTTTGGCATCCCTCCCTCAAAAGCTTTATTCATAAGATACAGCTATAGCTATTTAAACAGCTAGTTATACCCCGAAATCACTTAGATTATGCTTTCTGAGTTTGCTGCTTACCTGTGCAGGTCCAGTTCCACATAGGGAAAAATGAGTTTTTCTTTAATCAACTCCCAAATGATTCGTGTCATTTCATCTCCTTGCATCTCTACCACAGAACCGCCACGGATTTTCTGAGACATTTTGACTTCAAGAAACCTTTAAAAAGAACAAAAGGTAAGACACGGGTCTTCTCATTTATTTCATTACAGTGTAAAAACAAAATACCAAGAATTCGGTGACTACTAAACACTATATTCACAACAGCACTATTGCATAAAAAGCTAATGACAATATATTTACCACTAGAATCGAGCACGTTCTCTGTATAAAGCGCTAATGGAAACTTTTCCCCTGGGGGAACATAACTGCAAATTGCTTTTATCCCTTTAAGTTATGGCTGAAGACTGGAAAAGTCAAGAGAACGGACTTAATTATTAGGTAAGAGGCCTATAAACAGTATCAATTGACAAGCTGAGCTAAAGTAATTTCATCTTTAAATAACAAAAATGTACTGGGGGGCACCTGGCTGGCTCAGTCTGTGGAATGTGTGACTCTTGATCTTGGGGTCGTGAGTTCGAGCCCCATGTTGGGTATAGAGATTACTTAAAAAAATAAAATCTTAAAAAAAAAAACAAACCCAAAAATGTACTTATTAGCCAACTGTGAACCTCAGTTCCTTGTGACAAGCAGGACATATTCCTAATCCTCAGGCCATTTTCACTTCCCGAATTTGTAATTCTAGAAGCCTGCTTATTAGTGTTTAGGAGGTTCCCTATACCATTACTGAGGAACCATCTGGAACTCAACTAGAATAAAAGAAGTGAACAAACTGGTGTGGAGGAGTTAATTACTTCTGATGTGTAATTTCAAGTACGATTTACATTAGAGCTTTAAGTTGATTCAGTCCTGCTGAGCCCACTGTCACATCTGTCCTTGCATTTAACACAAAACAAAACAAAACACAAAAAGAGGCAGCAAACTTATCTTGGTCTTGATACAACATTTCCATGGCTGCATTCCTACATAATATTACACAAGAGTTATGACTTGGCTATTTTTCCTTGATGGCAAATACAACTGATGGGTCATATAGCATCCTTGAGTATGTCTTACTTTGTCACAAGGAACTGAGGTTCACAGTCCACTAATGAGTACATTTTTGTTATTTTTTTTTAAAGATTATTTTTTTAAGTAATCTCTATACCCAACGTGGGGTTCGAACTCATGACCCGGAGATCAAGAGTCCTACATTCTACTGGCTGAACCAGCCAGGTGCCCCCCAGTACATTTTTGTTTTTTAAAGATCAAATTACTTCAGTTCAACTTGTCAAGTGATACTGTTTATACTGAAAAATTGCATTTTTAAAATTATTTCCTTCTCAGTTGAACCAAACATTTTCTGCAGTAATTTTTCTATATCTCAGAACTGAAACATTTCGGGATTTCCTCACATTATCCATAAAATTTTAGCACCTTTTAACTAAAAAAGTAAAGTTTTTTTGTAGACTCTTGCTTATGACAACATAGGACATTATTTCTTTCTTTTAGATTTAAATTCCCTGGGGTAGGCTTTAGGCCCCACTGGATTCACTTCTCTAAGCCTTGCTGCTCAGATTCTCCCTCTCCACCCAAACCCTGACTTCAGAAGGAAGGACTTTTCCAACAAGCCAGTTCATTTAGTCTGAAAGCAGGTGAATTCCAATATCATGACACATTTGTGTCATTCCAGAAAATAAACCTGGATGAATACAGAAAGATTTGCTCTTTTCTTTTCATCATTTCATTTTCATCAACCCCAAATTTTTAGCCACATTTTCTTTAAGCTGAGTTCATGAACTACAATAATTTCTGGGCCAAAAAACAGTCTCTTGCAGAGAAGAGCTGCACTGAAAGAAACAAGGAAGCAGTTGCAATTTATTGTTGGAAATATCCCTGACTCATTCCTTACAGTGCCTTCCCCCACCTCAAGACCTCCAAGACCAATTAAACGCAGAATTGCCGCATCAAAAAGCACAGAAGGGGAAAAATTGCTAATTCTCACCTTTACAACTTCTAATCACCCCAACTCCTTTCAATCTTGCAGACTCAATTGAGTGCAGTTTATTTCCTAAGACAAAACTAAAAGGGGAATAGAAAGACCTAACGTTCAAAACACGCCTGTCAGGAGGATTTAGCTGTTTTTAATAAGGGCCAGACAGCCGGGTTTATCTGGTTTAAAGTACAGCGCTGAATATACCCAGAGGGCCAAAGGGCAGTTTTAGGGGCGCAGGCAGGCACCTGCCAAATAAAGGTTAAGGGAGCACAAATATCTCTGCCCGGCACACACTGGAGGGGGCGTCAGTGGGCGCGTCTCCGGTTCGTCGTCCGTAAGCTGGTCTTGGGGTTTGCACGACCTTAGGTGACGCTGTGACCAGCGGGCTCTTGGTCAGCATACGTCCTTGTGGCCGTTGTGCAAGAGAGCTGCAACCCAAGCTGGCTCCGCTCCTCTCTCCAGGTCTCCACGCCCATCCCTTCGCTCTGCGGCCCAAGAACCTTTACCCCGAGAGCCTGGAGCCTGCTGCGGGAACGCTTCCTTAGAACTGGAAAACTGGAGACCCGAGCGGGGGCGGAGGTATCCCCTCCACCCCATCCCGCCCCTTCCACGCCCCCAAGAGGACACTTCCACCCCGCCGCACCGCCAGTTCCAGCCACCTGAGTTCCCTGCACACGCCCAAGTCCATGGCTTCCACCTTT
The DNA here is from genome assembly GCF_964656455.1 of Halichoerus grypus. NCBI lineage: Eukaryota > Metazoa > Chordata > Mammalia > Carnivora > Phocidae > Halichoerus > Halichoerus grypus. The sequence continues at coordinate 166,558,589 of NC_135715.1, forward strand.
CTTTGCATCCAGCTCGCCACTGCCGCACGTTTTCTTCCCCCTAAACCCAAGGCTTAGTCTTCCACGCCTCCTTGCATCCTCCCACCGCTCGATTTCCCTTTCTGCATGCAGACCGGGGTTTCTATGTGTCACTGCAAGCAACTTTCCGCCGCCCGATTCCACCCTTCCGTCCCCAAGAGTGGGCCTTTTCCACATCCAGACATCTAGCACCCTCTTTCTCCCCATGTTTCTTCCCCACGCCCAACCTGGATTTTCCCCCTTCCTTTCGATTAGGGCTCGCCGCTAAATTCCTCTCTCCATACCCAAGATCTGAGCTTTCTCCCTTTTTCCCGTTCCATCTATTGGCTGGCTCACAGCTTCCCTGCAAAAGCCAGGGGCTGGGAGCCGCCCCTCGAAGCCTGCGGTTACCTGCAGGGGAAGGGACGCGGACGATGAGCTAGTGGCACCACAGCCACTCACACGCTGAAACTTACAAGCGTCTACACTGGCAATCCCTGCTGGGCCCCAGCTGTTGCAGCTTCAGACTCCAACTCCGCACCAACACAGCAGAGGGCCTGCAGCGCAGGGTTTTGGCTCCGCCACGCTTTTGTCCCCTCCCAGGCCCGCCCCCTCAGCCCACCTCCCGGAGCTCCGCCCCCTCCACGCCGCCAATCGCCGCGCGCCTACCACTCGGGGGTGGGCGGGGCCAAGGGCGGGGACGAGTCCCGGAACTTCTGGGCTGAATTCGCTTCCCCCATCGCCGCACTCGCTGTGGGGAAGGGGCCGCAGCGCCCCCTGGACTCGGCTCCTGCTCCCTGCGGCGGAAGGACGTGAAAGCCACCTGCAGGCTCGGGACCCGGGCGCGCCAGGGCCGGTATTCTAAGACCCACGCCGCCTAGGGCCCCGCAGAGTGAATTTCCAGATCTTCAGTAAAGGCGAACGAGGACGGAGCTCCCCCGACTTCCGGCGCTACCTGGGTGTGCGGTAGACTGGAACGAGCGTTTGGCTGAAGAGTGCGGGCGGGGGGTAGGGAGCTTGAGGTGGCTTTGGGGGCTTCTTGGTGCAGCGAGAATGCAAAGGATTAAACAGTTAAACAAGCAGGCATACCATGGTAAATAATGTCCGCCACCACCAACGACTACGTCTTCAGAACTTACGTACCTGTAATTCTAATTACTACCAAGTACATACTATAAATAAACCCAATTGTCATTTGCATTAGAAGATAAAGATAGGAGATTATTGTGTGGATCCCAGTGAAGCCGGAATAAAGATGTGAAGCCTTAAGAAAACAGTGGAATAAAAAAAAATTCTGCCCCCTGCAGGGAATTATTTTTTGTGTCTTTCTTACTCTTGAAAACATGGGGGAGGAGTATTTTATTTCATTTTGGGGGGGGAGAGGTATTTTAGACAGTGATTTGTAGTGAGTGTAATGCTTGTATATTGCTGTCCTGATTCAATGTTCCAAAATTTATTTTAAAAATTTGTGGCATCGGATTATTACAATTACTCTTGGACGATAAACCGGTATAACAGGCGCCACGCAAGACGCATTTTGGACACTAGAGGGCACTGGTCTTTTTTCCCCAAGAAAAAGTAAGAAGAAAGAATTCATAGCATCGCACTTGTTGATTTTTTTTTTAAGATTGTATTTTTAAGTAATCTCTGCACCCAAGATGAGGCTTTAACTCACAACCCGAGATCAAGACTCCTATGCTCTACCACTGAGTCAGCCAGGTAGCCTGCACTTGTTGATTTTTTAGGTGGATTAATGGAAAGTAGGAGTCACCTCCATTTATTCTTGTGGAAATGATTATAGGGGAGTATAAGCTTGTATTTTCATTTAGAATTTGAGACGCAAAGTCACCTGAGATTGTAAATTTACTCCATTTTATATCAGGTTCACATTATTTATCACCCCTTGCCTACTACCAAAAGTATATTCATTCTTTAGAAAGGATTTAGGGCAGCTTTCAAGACACATACCATATAGCATGATAAAATACATTGAACGTATGTGAGAAGAGAGAATAAATATAGGAAATTATACAGAATGAAGGTGAATTTAATCACAAAATGTATTCCATCAAATCCTAAATACTGCTAGAGATGGGCTGCAAATTAGGCTCTGAGCCTACGTGGGAGGCAAGTTAACACGTGGGAGTCTCAGCATCTTAAAACAGTGTTTCTTAAGCCAGTAACGTAGGAACTCCTTTTTCACTGAAAACACATTTTTTTGTAGATCCCTAGAATTGACTTATAATATTATAATATGCATATATGTACATGCATAAAACTAGATATATGCTCCTTATGTGGTTAGCTCTTATACAACTAAAAAATAAATTTATAGACAAAATGATATGATATAGTATGATAAAAATAATACATTACCCATTGACAACATTAATTAAATGTAACAAACGATGTTTGGCTGAAGTTAAGTTACTGCTTGAAATGTGAATATGAAGCTCACTGCTTAGATTCTTGTTCTTTTTGAACTTAGCTTGCCTATTCTGGGTGTCATGTGAAGATTCATTTAGCACACCATTTTTCTCTGTTTGGTTAATATTGCATGCCTTGACATCATTTGGTTTTCATTTGGACAATAAAAAATCTGAGTATTTTAATATCAGCTGGTTCTATTTACTGTTGTAAACAAATAGAAACATGGGCTATGAAATTTGTCTGTATTTGGTTATGACACCCTCATCTAGATAATAGGGAATTCTCATAAATACTTTAAGGCATTTGTGTTTTCATTTTGATGATCTAAAAAAAATGAAGTAGAGGGGCGCCTGGGTGGCCCAGTCGTTAAGCGTCTGCCTTCGGCTCAGGTCATGATCCCAGAGTCCTGGGATCAAGCCCCACATCGGGCTCCCTGCTCGGCGGGAAGCCTGCTTCTCCCTCTCCCACTCCCCCTGCTTGTGTTCCCTCTCTGGCTGTGTCTCTCTCTAATAAATAAATAAAATCTTTAAAAAAAAAAAATGAAGTAGAATGAACAGTTATTCTACCTTGTGGAAATTCACTTCATTGAAATTTATTGGCCATGAAGATTATGGGAGAAAGAACAGTGCAGGTGATTTCTGGGGTTAGGGTTTGGGTGACAGGGTGCCCTTCAACAAAGAAGGGATATAGATAGAGTCACAGGTTTGATGGCCAAGAAAATGAGTTAAGTGTAAGGTTTGTTAAATTTGAGATGCCTGTGGGACAGCAAGATATAGATGTTAAGGAGGCAGTTAGCTACATGAGTTCAGGAGGGGTGTCTGGGCTAAAGAGAGAAATATGAGAATCTTTAGCATTGTTATGGGCTAAATTGTGTGTCCTCCCTTTCCCAAAATTCATCTGTTGCAGCTCTAACCCCGCTATACCTCAGAATGTGACTGTGTTTGGAGACAGGACCTTTAAAGAGGTAATGAAGATTAAATGAAGTCATATTGGTGGGCCCTGATCCAATCTGACTAGTGTCTTTTTTTTTTTTTTTAAGATTTTATCTGACAGAGAGAGAGCACAAGCAGGGGGAGCAGCAGAGGGAGAGGGAAAAGCAGGCTCCCCACTGAGCAGGGAGCCCAATGCAATGCGGGGCTTGATCCCAGGACCCTGGGATCATGACCTGAGCCGAAGGCAGATGCTTAACCAACTGAGCCACCAGGTGCCCCTGACTAGTGTCTTTATAAGAAGAGGAAATTTGGACACACAGGATGTGCATGCATAGAGGGATGAACGTGCATGCCATTTATTTGCAAGCCAAGAGGGTAGCCATTTATTTGCAAGCCAAGGACAGAGATCTCAGGAGAGTAACCCTGCATGCACCTTGATCTTGGACTTTCAGCCTCCAGAACTGTGACAAGTAAATTTCTGTGGTTTAGGCCACCCAGTCTGTGGCATTTTGTTATGGCAGTCCTAGCAAACTAATATAAGCACGTATTGATCATAGCTGAAGTCAAGGAATTTATGAGGTCATAAGCTAGAAGTATACAGTAAGAAGAAAAGTCTACCTCAGTGAGAATTCTGTGGAATATTTCGCATTTTTAAACAGCCAGGTGGAGGAAAAGTAGTTCCCAAAAGAGAATGGCAAGGATTGTCTGGGAGGTAGTAGAAAAATCAGCACAGACTGATGGGAACCAAAGAGAAAGTTTCCAAAAAGGAGGGGGTACTACAGAGAAGGCAAGGAACACAAAGCCTGAAAATAATTTTGGCAAGTCAGTGGACCTCACAAATGCACCTAAAGAAGAATAATTCTATCAGAATGATTCTTAATGAAGCCATACTCTAAGGGATTGGCGTTTGAATGGGAGGTGGGGAAAGGGAACATAACTCTTTTAAGAAGATTGACCATGAAATGAAGAATCATGCTCTATAAAGTCTTAGCATAATTTTTAATGACTGCATAATTGTCCAACATTTGATTGTATTGCTTTCCTGTTGTGTTCATTAGAAATTTGTTTCCTTTTTATTTATTTATTACTGTTTTAAATAACTGAAAAATATATTTCACTACATTCTACTTTGCACTAGAATCAGTTCCTTAGGCATGATTGCTAGAATTGCAATTGTTGGATCAAGGAGTATAAACAATTTTAAGGCGCTTGTTAGATCCATCAAATAATTTTCTAGGAGGGATATACCTATTTATGTTTTCACATGCATGTATGAGAGTGCCAATTTCATTACTTCCTAGACAGAACTGAATTTCATGATTTTTAAAAACATCTTTGTGTTCTCTACTAAAGGGATCCTTACAGAACTGACTAATTCTAGACCTGGAGCAAGGATAGTTCAAGCTGAATCTGGTATATTTTATTGGGTAAGAAGGTAAGGAAGTGCTCAAAAAGGGGGAAAGGCATGTCAAATGTACATGGGAGCTGCTTGAAGGGGCTCTCACTGGGCAAATCAGGGAAACCTTGACTCAAAAAGAATGGTGCAGTAATGAATCATAATATACTGTAAAAAAAAACACGAGTCTGTACTGATACTATTAAAAATAAACAGGCATATTACAATTTTTAAGAGTTTATTTGAGCAGGAATTGGGCATTGCCAAATGTGAAATGATTGGAAGCACTACAATGACAGGAGCTAGGCGAAAGACTTTTATAGGGAAGAGGCAGAAGCAAAGCAAGGAAATTATTTGATTGCCTACAGCTTAGGCAGTTGCCGTGTTTGGAAAAGCCTTAGGTGGTTGTTTGTGATTGGTTATCCTTAGGTTTCAAATTCATAACCTTGAGGCATTACAGGCTTAGGTTTTGGTTTGCTTATATAGGCTACTAAGACATTAGAACCATCTCAGTCTAATGGCTTCCTTGTTTAATTAGTTGAATACTAGGAATCAATATAAAAAAAGAAAAGGAAAAGCTATTTTGAGTACAAATGCAAGTGATACCTGATAGAAGAATATAAGCATAGTACCATCATAACAATAATAGACTCAGTAAGAATCATAAATATGTGTTTCAACGAAGGGTTTATTAGCGGTCACACCCAATAACCCCAGCTTTCTCACTCAGATTCTCTGCTGAGAATGATAGTCAAGGTAATGGGGCAGGAGGAATGGTGTGATGTGGAAGAGCAGTTGAGAAATGGAAGAGGAAACTGACTACTCTTAGGATGATTGCTGAGGGCCCCGCTGAGGGTGATAAGATTTCCTTGTACTGGTACCAGTCTTCGGGCTTCGATGCTGCTCTCCATCGGCCGAGAAGGCTAACTTGAGGAAAACTGGGTAGGGATTTGCCAAAACTCTTGAGGAAAGGGCCTGAAGAATTTAATTAAAATAGCACCGCACTCTGGGTTTCCTTTCTGACCGCCCCTGCCAAGCCCCACGATTGGGGTCAGCAGGTTTTGGCATGTCTTCTTCAGCTAAGGGCACAATGCCCACAGCAGGACAAAAAGATGGACTGATGCTAGCCAGGCTGAGCAACTTGGTAATTTTCTTTGCACTCAGTCTTCGTGCAACACAAAACTTGAATGAAAAGACTAGCTAAAGAGCTCACATCACTTACTCTGGGGTAAGGCACTGTGCCAGATGCTTTATGTGCAATGTTTTACTTTATCTTCAAAAAACTGTCTGTGAAGTGGGTGTTGTTATCAGCCTCATTTTACAGTTACGAGGGCAGGGGCCTGAGGAATTTAGTAATTTGTTTAAGGTCACATGGCCAGTCATTGACCGAGTCACTTAAGTGTGACAACAGTCTGCGCTCTTGTGAATGTCAGTCCCTGGGAACGCTGAGCGCGGTAACATCTTCTGAGAGCCCACATCATCGAACACATACGGTAACTGTAGTGGCCCAGCCAGCACCCGTCGGGTGACCCAGCACGCGTGATGCTCACGCGCGCAGTCGCCCTGGCTTCCTCTGGGAAGGCTGAGGCGGCCTAACCAGTCAAATTGTCCAGGACGACTCTATTTGAGCTCGATTCCTTTTGCCTGGGCGTCTGATCCAAACGTGGCGCGGACGGGAAGGAGAGGGCGGAGCCGGCGCCCGGGAGAATTGCGGATTGGAGAGAAGGAGGAACAGGGGGCGGAGCCTTCGGGGGAAGCGAGAAGCCGCATCAACTGTGTAAGTGGCTTTGCTTCCTGCAGCAACCGCCGGTGGCCCGAGTACCCCTGTCGCTGCGCTCCGGAGCTGGCTTCCTGCGCCTGAACGGGGTGAAGCGGCGACTGGGGTGGAGGGTGGCCGGCGGGGCCGGGGTGGGAGGCGCAGGTAAGGGACGGGGCCTGGCGCGCGGCCGGCTGGCGCTGAGAGTGAGGAAGAAGGCCGGTTTGGGGAGCTCCGGGGCCAGAGCGGAGGGGAAGGCTGAAGTGAAGGCGAGAGCTGGCGCTTCCCAACCGTGTCTGGAGGCCGGACTGCGACCGAGGCTGGGCAACGAAGGGCAGAGAAGCTGTGCCCGCAGTGAGCCGGCTCCCTGATTCCCTGGTTGCGCCTTGTCTGGCGAGTGGGGAAGGGAGCCGGGTGCGGCTGTTCCTGAAGAGGTTTCCTTGGACACATTTGAAGTTCCTTTGCCCCTGTCTTGTCCCGTGTCCCTGAGCTTGTTTTGGAGGTGCACAGTCCAATTCCTCCTCCCTCCGATGGATCAGCTTCTCGTCTGTGTGTCAGAGGTGCATCCGTAGACTGAAAAAGAAAGTTCCTGAGCTACAGAAAACGACACCAATAGTGGGTTTTCAAACATGTGTATATTTCCTTAAATGATTGCTTCTGCTATTTGAGTCCATTCCGTTTCTACCTATGTTTGAGGAGGAGACTTGATTTCCCAATTAGTATTTTCCCTTTGCTTAGAATGTTCCCCCAAAAAGGGTGAGGATGAAATGTGACGGATATTTTTAGGGAATTAAGAGCCTCCTGTCCAATATAGGGATTATTATTTTTAACATAGTCAAGACATATGAGAAGTGCTAGAATTCTGTATAAAGCAAGTTATTTAGGCTTATCGGAAGTGTGTAGGTATCTGTTAAATTATCATGTATTGATTCAGTGCATTCTGTTTTAAAATGAGTACCATGCTGACAGTAGAGGGTAGTGGTTTGGGGTATTGCACTGTCTTGTTTCTAACTTATTTGAATCTGGTTTTCTGCCACTCCAAAACTTCCATCTCTCAGGATTCAAAAATAACCTTAGTTTTCTTTCTTTTCTTTTTTTTTTTGTTTTTGTTTTTGTTTGGTTGGGTTTGGGTTTTTGACAGACTGGGCAGGTTAAGTCTTCTGTGGAGCAAGACTACATTCCCTTTTTCTTTCCCTGTATGCTCCCTTGTTCTTCTTTCTGGGAGGAGTAATATGGATCATGTTGTGGTCTTGCTTTAGTGTTTCTGTTGGCATGTTGATGAAAAATTGAACAAAAAAATCTTTGTTGATGGAAACTGACATTTCTGGGATTCAGCTGACCTGCATTATTTTGGGTACATTTTAAGTATTTTTAAAAACTGTATTTAGAAATGATTCAGCTGATACTTGGGTTTTTTTCATCTGCTATATTTTGAAATTGGCTAGTAGATTGGGCTTATTTTCTATGTTTAATACCTGATTGGCTTTCATATTGGCTTAATCACCTGAATGGTGTGTGGGTGGGTCTGTATATACTAGTAGCCTTCAAATGAGAAGAGGCAAAGTACTGGCATTTGGAAGAGTAGGTTAATATTTCTAATTGCCTATCAGTTAGCAAAGAGTCCCCTTTATATCGCAGAGTTTGTAAGCTACCAGAGAATAAGAATTGTAAGACAGTTTTTTCAAGATCCTGGTGTCATTATGGAATTTTTAAGATGAACTATGTGACTATGTTTATGTTTCAGAGATTACAATTGCTGGGTGTTGTCATGGTAATTTTTATCCTCATATCTCCAAAGCTTATTAATTAGTTTTGTATGTGGGTGACCCTCAGAAGTAATGCTGAGATTCTTTATGCAGATTGCTTAACTCTGCTTCTGATGTTACTTGTGTCAAAGTAGAATGTAGACTGTTTTCCCAGGCCTGAGGGTTGTTGCTGTAATTACACAATCCTTTCTCCTTAGTGCTCTTTTTTTTCCTTCCCTTTTGTCCCCTCCCCCCCCACCTTTTGAGTTTACATTTATTCAGTCAGCAGCTTGCTTCAAAATCCTTTATGCTGGAATATGGATTGTTGACTACTCTCCCCAATAGTGGGTGATATTAGAGACCTCCTCTCTCCCTCTCCTTCCCTTCCTCCTCCTCCTCCTCCCACCCCCTCCCTCACTCTGCTCTCACCCTTTCCTTCCTTCCTTCCTTCCTCCACCTTCCTCTCTCTTTCCTCCACCTCTGTCCCTGCTCTTCCTTAACACTCCTTCCTCTTTTTCTTCCTCCTTTCCTCCCCCTCTTCCATACCAACAAACATTTATTGCCAAATCATGTTCAAGTCCATGGTTTCATTTCTGCTTTAATTAATTAATTAATTAATTATTAATCAGGCAATGTCTTGAGTAGTTAGAATTCAGATAGGCTAAAATTGGAAGTCTGTGAAGAGCTACAAAAATAATTTTGATCAAAAGAGGAATTCTAGGATGAAATTTTGGGGTCTAATTACAGTTCTACCACTTACTAGCTGTGTAACCCTCAAGAAGGGTGTTAGGTTCAGTGTACATTGGTTGCCTCAAAGGTGAAATGTAGTAAGTCCAGCTCTGTGCTCCTTCCAGGATTTTTGCAAAAATAAAACGAGATGGTAGATATGATTTTGAAAGTGAAAAGCATTTGAAAGAGTATGATGTCCTCTTAGTAAAACATAAATTAGTTGACAAACTATAGCACTTTAATGACTAGGGTTATGCATAGTTTATGGTTCTCACGTATTTGAAGTATTATGACAGGAAATGGACACCGGTGTTTTTCCGTATCCTCCATCTGGTGATGTGGTTACCTTTACTACTTCGGTTGAATTATGATTTTTAGTTATTTAGAAAAAGGTCCTTTAAGATCTTCATTTTAATGTCTATATGAGTTTACTTTTAAAAGGAGAAAAGCCAGGTTCCTGTGCCTAGAAGAAGAGATGATAGGAACAGCTTGTTGATTTGTATATTTCTTGAGGTGATAAGGCACAGCTTGAGGTAATTTTTGAGGTTATACAGAAGTGTCATTAAGGGATCACTCTTCCATCTTCTTTTCTGGGAAATATTTATGTTTTACATTTTTTATTTTTTAAAAAGACTTATTTATTTTAGAGAGTGAGAGAGAGCGTGCCTGCATATGAGCTGGTGGAGGGGCAGAGGGAGAGAGAATCTCAAGCCGACTCACCCTGAGCTCAGAGCCCATATGCTGGGCTCCGGCTCCATCTCATGACCCTGAGGTCATGACCTGAGCCAAAATCAAGAGTCAGACGCTTAGCTTGACTGACTGAGCCACCCAGGCACCCCTGCTTTGCATTTTTTTAAAAGAAAAAATTGAATTAAGTTCAAAAAATTTTGAGGAATTAATATGCTTGTGTAAAACCAGTTTTCCCCAGTAACATTAAAAAACTATTGAGTGTCTGTCAAAAAAAAAAATCTTAAAAGGAAAAAGATAAATTATGTCAAAACGCTTTTTTCCTGCTCACACTTACACCTTACCTCAAAATTGCTAATGATTTTGATATTTTTTTGTAGATTGAATAGCAATGTTGAAAATTAGATTGGCTATGTACTCATAGTTTGACGTGATTGAGACCCTTATGATCTAGACTGCAGTGTTTCTAAGCCTTAATTTGCAATATATGCTAAACTAGATTTATTTACTCTTTGGTTTTCGGGGGTCTGAGTTTTCAGAGTCAGATTTCCAGATGTTTAGGGATGCTGTTTGGAATCAACTTTTGGGCTTCCTTAGGAACTCATATCTTTTGTTTTTTAGACTCATGAAATGGCCACAGATGATAAGACTTCCCCGACATTGGACTCTGCTAATGATTTGCCTCGATCTCCTACTAGTCCTTCTCATCTCACACACTTTAAACCTTTGACTCCTGATCAGGACGAACCTCCTTTTAAATCAGCGTATAGTTCTTTCGTCAATCTCTTTCGATTTAACAAAGGTAAGCCTTATTCTTAAGGATCAGAGAACCTGCAATTTTGATTCTCCGAAATTCTCTTGTTCAGCTTTCATGCTGTGTCTTTGCAAGGATGTGAAATATCAGCAAGGAGATAGCTTTAATCATAGGTCACTGGCATTTATTATGAAGAGAAAGCTAGAATAGTCCCTGTAATCTTATTAATTATTGGTAACTAAAGATCTGAATTGAAAACTAAATGTTAAAAAGAGGTCCAAAAAAAAAAAAAAAAAAGAGGTCCCTTTTTGAGTTAGCATTTTTTTTTTTCCTTTCTTAATATGTTTCAACTTTCTTAAGTTCACAGAATGGACTTTGTTCTTTTAGGGGTTAATAGCCAAAAGATTGTAATTAGACCCATAAAACTAGAAGAATCAGCATATGGGAGGAAAGGTTCTTATTTTTCCAAAATTGAAACTGTCAGCATGCCTGTTGACTTAAACCCATTAGATTAAGGTGTAAATGTAATGATATCAAGGGAAAAGATGCTTTTTACTTATTTATTTCAGGAAATTTAGTATCAATGCAGTACTTTTATTTAATGAACAGTCTGTATTCCAAACAAATGAATTGTCCCCAAAAGAAAACTTCTCTTTCAGGATCCAGTCCAGGGTCAGATTTTGCATTTAATTTTCATCTATCTTTAGTCTCCCATTCTTTGTCTTTTGTGAGATTGACATTTTTGTAGAGAACACGCCAGTTATTTTATAGAATCTCCTTTATTTGGGATCTTCCTTATTTTTTATTTTTTTCATTGAAGTGTAGCTGACATGCAGTGTTACTTTAGTTTCTGGTGTACAGCATAGTGATTGGACAAGTCTATACATTATGCTCTGCTCCCCACAAGTGTAGCTCCCATCTGTCACCATGGAATGCTATTACATACCATTGACTATGTTCCCTATGTTGTGCCTTTCTTCCCCATGACTTGTTCATTCCATAACTGGAAGTGAAAAGGTACATTTTAAATGAGCTCTTTTCAAGTAATGTATTTTTTACCTGGAAAAATTTTTTTAAAAATATGGCCTGTATCTTTGCTTTTTATTTGGCTGTATTATTTGACATGCATTAGAAAGTAATCACTCTTGTTGTAAGGAATTTGAGGGCTAATTGTTAAATGAATTCAGGAGAAATTTTAATGGTATTAACTGACTTTTAGTAGTAGTCACATTTTCAATTAGCAATAATCGCGCCTCGGATAAACCTCATTGGCTACGATACTGCCACTGCGCAAAGCTAGTAGTAGTCACATTTAAAGCTGTATAAAATCTCCTCCTCTCAGTCCATTTTTAAGATAATGACTTTAAAAAATTTGTTTACTTTTAGATTTATAGAAATTTATAGAAAAATTGGGAAGATAGTATAGAGTTCTCGTATACTCCCACACCCAGCTTTCTCTGTTATCTTACGTTAGTGTAGTATACTTACTATACTGTATTCATGAACCATCACTGATGCATTGTTATAAACTAAAGTATGTGTTTTATTCATACTTGTTCAGTTTCTACCTAAAGTTCTTTTTCTGTTCTAGGATCTCATCCAGGATACCACATTATATTTAGTCATCACAAGACAATAATCTTTTTATTCAGCAAATGTTTATTGAGCACCTACTATTTACTATTGCACTGTTTTTTTTTGTTTTTTTTTTAAAGATTTTATTTATTTATTTGATAGAGGGAGACAGCAAGAGAGGGAACACAAGCAGGGGGAGTGGGAGAGGGAGGAGCAGGCTTCCCGCCGAGCAGGGAGTCCGATGCAGGACTCGATCCCAGGACCCTGGGATCATGACCTGAGCCGAAGGCGGACGCTTAACGACTGAGCCACCCAGGCGCCCCCCCCTATTGCACTGGTTTAATAGGACATGGGATCTACCCCATAAACAAAACCGATCAGAAAAAATCTCTGCAGGCATGTAAAGCTTGCATTCTGTTTCCTTTAATATGCCCAAGATATTTCTAATGAAATATAAAACTGAGGATCACATATGACAAGGATATATGGGCCTATAATTTTGCCACTTCCTTTGAATTTCTTTTTTTTTTAAACCTAATTTTTAATTATGCAAGTAATACATAAATACATTATTTTCTGAACTCCTATTCCTTCTCTTTGCTGAACTCTTGAGTCTTATTTTTTCAAATAATGCCAAGCTTTCCTTTGCTACAGAGCGCGCAGAAGGGGGCCAGGGGGAGCAGCAGTCTCTCGGTGGAAGTTGGGCCAGCCCTCAGCTCCCTTCAAGAACACAGTCTGTGAGGTCACCTACACCTTACAAAAAACAGCTTAACGAGGAACTCCAGCGACGATCTTCAGCAGTATTAGGTGAGACAGTGTTTCTCATTTCATTTCTCTCTCGAGTGTTAGATTTTTCCAGTCATTATGTTTCCCAGGTTGTTTATTGACTTAACTTTTCTGCTGTTTGGAATAGTCAGGTGCTCCTCAGAATTAATGACACTGTTACCTCGGTAGTGAAAGAATTTGTTGATACCTAAAAAAAAAATTCTTAAGCATTTTATTAAATTGTAACTTAGGCCAAGCACAGATCTCTTGACTGTTTTTTGATTAATTACTTGCTTGGGTTTCAGAAGAGAACAGTTTGCAACATCCCCAGGAGAACGCAGGTTAGTTTCAGCTTTGTGAATGAATTCCGCGTCTGTTCTTGGGATGGCTAGTGTAATGTGTGCATGCCTCTGGCTGCAGAACTCTCTCCGCTCCGGTAGCCGGCTGCCACTTGCTCTTGGCCTTCTGTCCTTGTTGGGGTGCAGACTGTCGTTGTGGCTGGATAAGCTGAGCTCTTGCCTGTTTGTTCTCTGTCCTGGTCGACTATAGTCATCTTCATTTTCATGCTCTTCTGATGAGAATAGGTAGGCTGGGGATCAGTGCCTGAATTGAAAGACAAGACAAAGTGAGTTGTTTTATGTTTTATTTCTGTTAGAGTATTAAACTGAGCACAGTGGTTTGCCCAGCTCAAGATGATAGAAGAAGGGCAGTGAGAGGTGGCATAATAGAGAAGGAGGGGGCAACACTGGAAGTCAAGTGTCCCTGAACACCACATCCTGTCTTGTCTGGCCAGTCTTCCCCATGAAATCCTCGAGTGAAAAGTAGGCAGGCACAGGTAATGATGTTTGGTGGGAGGATATCTTATAGCTAGCTGAGACTCGGTGCGGAACCGCCTGAGGACTGGAGCAAGGCTGCATCACCTCTGCAGGTTTCCTAGGGCAACGAGCCTCAGCCTGGGTTACATCAGCCATTTGGAAGGAAGAATCAGAAGGTGGGAAGGGGGAGAGGGAGAGAGGAGCTCTTCTTCAACCCCAAATGGTTGGAAGGAAGAGACCATCCCCACCTTAACCTTTAAGCTCAGTGAACTCCTTCCCTTTTGAACCTGACCTGTGGAAACACTATTGTTTTTGGTGAGGGATCTGACTACATCCTAGGCTGAATTAAGCATAGAATTTCTTTATTTGTCAAATTGAGGAGTTGGACTAGAGTCTCTTAGGGATTACAAACTGATAGCCTGTCACACCTTGCCTTGGTGTTTTGATAATCTTGAATTTAAATATCACTAGGTGGGGGCACCTGGGTGGCTCAGTCGCTTAAGCGTCTGCCTTCGGCTCAGGTCATCATCCCAGGGTCCTGGGATCAAGCCGCCTGGTGTCGCTGGCGTCGGGCTCCCTGCTCAGCTGGGAGTCTGCTTCTCCCTCTCACTCTGCCCCTCCCCCCTGCTCCCCTCTCTCTCAAATAAATAAATAAAATCTTAAAAAAAGAAAATCACTAGGTGGAGCTTGTAATGTCTAGTTTGCTGCAATCCCCACCACTCCTTACTGTCTTTTATCAAGTCCGTTTGATTCTTTGATTCTTTCTGCCTTAGCTGCTAGGGGCATTTAAGCTTCAGAAGCCTGAGACTGTTTGACTAATCAAGTTCCTTTTTCTACTGAAAGGCTGTAATTCCACAATTTACTAGCCCTGTGACTTTAGGAAAATCACTTAATTATGTAATATCCATTTTACAAGAGAAGCATCTTAGGTTATTTAGGGCAGGGTGCTAGACCAGATCTCTCAGGTCTTTTCCACCGTCATCCTGTGATTCCTTTGGTTCCAGGAACAGCCTTGCTCATCCTTTTCTAGTGAATGATGCTATTCGTACTCTCTTATATTTCTGAGTAGCTAAATGCAGGGGGCTTCACTATTATTTGTTGTCCCAGCATGGGAGCACAGCATTGCGATCTGCGATCTAACAGTTTCATCTGCCTCTTTTTTCAACTTGTGAATTATGAACACTTGCTTTATATTGTGATACTCAAGAAAAATTTGGTCATTCTGATACTTGCACGTTGTATTCTAGTAACAACTCCTCTGAGCTGTCTGCTGAAATTAGCATATGACTATTTATACAAAGATAAAGTTTTTAAAGTTTTCTAGCATGGGTGCACTTTTGATAATCATTTGAGTTATGATAATCATTTGTGTTATTCTGTTGTCTTGGGACGTTTTTTGTCAATTTAGATTTAGAGAGCAACCTCTCATTTCTCGGTAATCCTTTCTGTCCCACCCAACCAAAACAAAGAACGCCTAAAACAAATCTAGCAGATAAGTAAGCTTGAGAGAGACTTAAGGTGGGGTATTTTCCATCTTAATCGGCCATAGGTTATTAGGTTAATGAGTTCAAGCTAATAGAGATGTTCATCCTTTTTGTCAAGCCACTTCCACTTCATCCTTAGGTTTTTTAACTGCCAGAGCCAGGAATAGGTGGAAACTTCACTTGGGATCTTGCTCTAAAATAAGGACATAATATGACAGCTTTGGTGGGCATACCCATTTTGGCCATGAAGCTGAATTTGGGTCTGTTTTACTATTGATAGGACTGACTTTAGTATTGCTATTTAAAGTGTAAGTGATCCCTTCCAGTTCGGAGCTGCAGGGTCAAGGAGGTGGCAGGAGAGGGTAGGATTGGAGTTCTAGCCATTCTTTGGCATTTTTAATCTGTTTAGATCTTGGTGAAGGGAATTTTCTGGGTAAATTACCACCCTGGGTGTTCCAAACTCTGTCAGTCTTTGGGAACGTGTTTTATTAAACTCCTTTCTGATCATCTGCTTCATGAGGCCTTAAGTACTTGGTCTCTAATGAACTGAACTGTTGCTTACTGTTTGTAGAAACGAAGCTAGGTTAACTCACAGGGATTGCTTTTTCTTCTGCTAAATTTCTAGCAGGTATTTATTACGGCTTGGAACCAAAGAGCCCAATAAATCATTAATGAATTTGGGGCCTAATAAGCAGCGTGTCCATCTGAGGCCTCAAATCGTCAGTGGTCTTAGACAGTGCTTTTCTTAGGTAGTCCTTCCTTACTTGCTTGTGAAGCAATGGTTTACATGGTAATAAATACTTCCAACAGCCTCTTACCTTTATAAAAACTAGTTTAACTCTCAATCCATATCACTGGCTGGGAGAACATAAGGGCACTGTGCATCACATTTATACCTTATTTTGCATAGATATTAGAGACTAATAACAAGGTTGCTTTTTTTTTTTGGTAAATCTGACTCAGACACAAGAAGGAAAGCAGAACCTACCTTTGGAGGTCATGACCCTCGTACAGCTGTTCAGCTTCGAAGCCTCAGCACAGTATTAAAACGCCTCAAGGAAATCATGGAGGGGAAAAGCCAGGTACTCTCTCGAGGCTTTAGAAGATTTTTACTAAATACTTATATGGGGCTCATGGCATACTCACTAAAAATGGCATCATGCTACTCGACTCGAAAGAATGTTCAGCTAGTACTTCCTCCAGCTATGAACACATTTTATGTACAAATTCTTAATTTTAATTTTTCAGTTTTCTTCCCCTTTATGGTTAGTGCTTTTTGTTTTAAGTTAGAGCTTTTCTGTTTAGGAAGTATTTATATAGCCCAGGGTCAGTAAAGAGTCTTTCATGGTTTCTTCAAGAAACTTTATAATTCATGTAAAGTTTTGGGGTCAAGCTTTATTTTTTTCTCATGGAGGTCTAATTGGACCAAGTACCATTTTTTTGATTTTGTTTTGTTGCCTTTTTTTTTTTTTTTTTTTTTGGAAAGACCATGCTTCACTGATTGCATTATAAATCTTGTTATAAGTCCATATACATGTGTGAGGGTGTGCCGGGCTCTCTTTTCTGTTCTATAGCTCCATTTTTTTCTATCCTTGAATGAATTTTCTGTCTAAAATTACTATAGTTTTAGAATAAGTCTTGGTAGCTGGTAATGTAAGTCCTTCACCTTAAGTCTTGTTTAAGGCTGTTTAAGGCTTAAGGTCATTTTGGTCTTTTCCATTCCCATATGAATTCTTGAAATAGTTTGTCAATTTCTGCAAAAGAAACCTTGTAGGATATTGATTAGCATTGCATTTGTCATTGCATCTTTTCATATTTTCAATTTCACATACTGTTATTGTTATAGGATAGCGACCTGAAGCAATACTGGATGCCCGATAGCCAATGTAAAGAATGCTATGACTGTAGTGAGAAATTTACGACCTTCAGGCGCAGACACCATTGCCGACTGTGTGGGCAGATTTTTTGCAGTCGTTGCTGTAATCAAGAAATCCCTGGAAAATTTATGGGCTATACAGGTAAATGCACTTTATTGACAGTTTTTAAAGGTCATAACTATAAAATAGTTATAATACAGGACCGATGTTAAGCCAGTTTTTATTTTGGGTTTCATGTGTGAGACATGGGGGACACAAAAGTGAGGGAGATACAGCTTTGCTTTAAAGGGACTTTACAGTTGAATAATAAAGTAGATGGAGAGGTTCAGAAATAACTAGAGTAAAAGATAGTGTGTCATAGATGCTAGCAAAAAACCACAGGAGCATTAATATTTATTAGACAAGGTGGTTAGGATAGATTACTGATATATATTACTAGGAGAGTTTTCATTTTACAAAATACAGATCGTCCTTGAGTTATATGACACCTTGCTTTAGCAAATTGCATCTCATTCATATTCTTTCATAATATGGAAATTGTAATTTGTTGAAGCAGAAAATACTAAACAATGGTGTGTGGATTTGTACAGTGATTTGGGAGTGGAAGGTGGGCAGAAGTAACCAAAAGGAGAACACTCTTTGCATCTCTTAAACTATTTTTGTTACTATGCAAATCTTCCTCTTAGCCTCACTCACTCTCCCCCCCCCACTAAACTGCTGCAGAGTTCAGAGCTCAGTTATCTTTCATCAGGATTATGGCTGCAGCCTTTAAAAGAATTTTTTACCTTTAGTTTTTCCCTACCTCTAGTTCCTTTTCCACACTCGTCATTATTCTTTGTTAAATGCTAATTTGATCATGCTGGGTTATTACCTGCCTAAAACCCTTTCAGAGCTCCCATTACCCTTAGGATAAAATCCTTTCTTGTTAATATGGTTGTGTTGGTTTCCCAGGGCTGCCATAACAAAATACTACAAACTGAGCAGCTTAGAACAACAGAAATTTACTTTCTCACAGTTCTGGAGGCCAGAACTACCATAATAGCTCTCATTCCACAGGTCAGGGAACTAATGTAGGGATTCTGCCATTTGCTGAGTATGTTTATTCCAATTAATATATTTTAGAACTGAGGAATAACCACAGAATAACCACTGAACCCACTATAAGATGGATTTGAGCTAAAACGCTGTTGATCACCTGACCTCCATAAGCCCCTACTCTGACTGGTAGACTACAATAAAATTTTGGGTCTCCTGGAATTAGAGCCAAGTCCAGTAATCCCCCAAAGGTTTGACTGTTGTCTGTTCCTCAATGCACAGTCACCCCCGGTAAAAGGCTATAGGTCCCTACCACCTTGGAAGGGTGGTAGAAAGATTAACAGTGTAAGTTTTTGGCAGTGTAATGAGGGTTTTCCTCAAGGGGACCCAGCCTCCCTGCTTCATTCAGGAATTCTGGGTCTGTAAATGGCTCAATTC
The DNA here is from genome assembly GCF_964656455.1 of Halichoerus grypus. Classification (NCBI taxonomy): domain Eukaryota; kingdom Metazoa; phylum Chordata; class Mammalia; order Carnivora; family Phocidae; genus Halichoerus; species Halichoerus grypus. The sequence goes on from NC_135715.1 coordinate 166,577,004, forward strand.
TGAGAATTAATTGGGGGGCCATGACTGTTTTTGATTTAAGTTAGACTACTGTCCACTTGTTCTGGAGTTTGTCTTATACAAATTGAGTAAGAATTTAGTAGACTGCCCATCGACTTCACTTCTCTGAGCACCATGATCAATGCCATGGTCGCTACAAGTCAGACTATTCTGATTGCTTCTTTGACTCTACTGTCTATTATAGTATCCGTGCCCACCTTGTCATTGGCGATTAAGTGCCACTGTTCTGCCCCTGCCACCGTAGGATCTAATGGTCTCCATTGCATTTAGGTTTCCCAATTCAGTGGCAGCAGTTCCCACTGTAATTTCTGACCTACAGAGAAGAGCAACCACAAAGCTCTACAAGGATCCTGGGGTTTCCCTCACAAATTTATTTCTCATGGTCATGAAAGGTATATGCTCCAGATCCTCCTGGGGTGAGTGAGCAGGTCTTCCATGATAAATCCTTTCTTAACATCTACTCTCCCTAATTCTTTGGATCCCTTCCTTCATAGTATACCAGGGCAGTTCTGGCCTTTCAACCTCTTTAAGTGTAGGCCACTATTGGTCCATGTTTCAGCCAACCAGTCAACTGATGAGACCGTTAGAGCCCTTTTTACCCCTCAAGCTACGATATTCAATCCAGAATCTGTGCTAGTGGGCTCATATCAGTAAATTCAGCTGGGTCCTACTTTATGTTCTTTCCACTGTATCTTTGATATATCTCCACTATATCTCCTATATCTTTGATATCCATGTGCATACCTATTCCCTGGGTTTCTGTCTATATACGTTGGAAAAATCACGTTAGTGCACCATCACATTACCTTTCAGGGCTTGCTGGGACTTGAGTCTTGTTATAGCTCTAGAAGAAAAGAGGGTAGTGGGAGTGGGTCCTGAGGAGAATAAGCAGTGTCTTGCAAGGTAGCAAACTCAGGCCATTTTGGATTTCTCAGGCAAGTCAGGGTTAATCTCCTCTGACAGGGTGCAAAGGCTAAGAAAGGTAAAGAAGATTCAGCAGAATTTGGGGGCTTAGTGTCCCCAGCTTCATCAGGATCTTCCCATATATCTCCATTCTACTTTTCAGGATTCCATTCCTTCCTAGTCAGTGCCCTCATTTTCACAGCAGTCGTACTGTAAGATTAATGATTCAGTGTGTATTGTAATTCAGCCACTTGCAGGATGAAACTCTTAGTTTGATTTTCAGCTCTGTGGCTACAGGAGATAATGATTTCTCTCAGGGAAGACATAGAAACTTCCAGGTAATTTGCACAGCTGGGGATTTGAATTCCTGAGGTCATCCTTCCTCCCCTCCCCCCCACTTTGTCTAGTACAACTAGGAGCAACCAGTTTCGTTATACCTGCTAATTTGACAAAAATATTCTAAGATATGAGGCCCACCCACTTTATGGAGGGTAATCTACTCAAAGTCAACAGATTGTATATATTAATCATACGGTAATCAAAAACCCTTCACACGAACAAGGACACTACTGTTTGACCAATCAACCAGTCTCTCCAAGTTGACACGTAAAATTAACCATTGCAAATGGGATAATACATGCTGGACACAGTTGTATATCGTAGCCTTGAATAGATGTAAAGTACCTAGAATAATGTATGGCGCATGGAGAGGGATGAATGAATATTAAGCAGTTATTGTGGTAGTAGCAGTAATATCTCTGCATCTGTCATGCAACTTTTTAATTATATGTGTGTCTTTCACCTCAGTGGACCAAGTTCTTTGGTGGCAGAGCTGTGTCTCCTCAGTCTTTGTATACCATCACATAATATAGGCATGTGTTCATCAGGCACTTGCTGATGAAGGTTCTTCATGAAATGAAACCTTTTCAGTTCAGGCTTGGCTGTGTTCTGATCATTTTCATTCTAATAGCTGACTGGTAAAGGGAGATTTCCTTATAGTAAGAAACAAACCAAGCCTTTGTTGTGGCAACTTAAAGACCTTTCTGCAGGATGTGATTTCACTCCTTACTGTCGTTCTACTTCGGTCACCTGGTGGTGGTTTGTCCTGACACTCTCATTTATCCCAGACTGGATTCACTTTTTTTGGTCCTGATTGAAGTGGATATATTTTTCTTTAGTTTTAGTATGTTTCATCTGTTGAATCGTGGCATCAGAAAGGAGTAATGAAACAAGTGATACTTAATTTTGCTTAAAATCTATGCACAATTTAACAAAACTGAGGACCACATAGTTGTAGTCTTAAAATGAAAAAAAACTCTGAAACCATTTATTATAATTATACTTGGTTGTAATTATGGTAAAAACAGTACAGTTGCCTTTAAGAACTCTTTTGTTCCATGTCACGTCAGTTTTCTAATGTTAATTGTAAAAAAAAATTAAGGTGGAATTGTTAAATAACATGTATTTGTAAAATAATGTAAATGTAAAATACATGTTTAATTATCTGACCCCCCCCTTTTTTTTTTTTTTAGTACACTAAACTTACAGAATCACACGAATAATTGTTACAGAAAAACAGGATAGAAATGAAAACTTCTATTTGGGCAGGGCTGCGTCCTAAAAAAAAATGGCAGTGTATGAAAGTATTAAATAACCTTGTTTGTCCTCCGAAGAATATTTCATTGCCAACTCAACTTTAACTATAGGATTTTCTGTAATAGTTCCCCCACATATTTCATACGGTCTGTAAGCCCATTTTCTATTTGTTTGTTTTTGAGATGGTGCCCCCTTGTGGAGGCCACTCCTAGGGCTTCACAATGGAGACCACTCGCAGGGCTTCACAATGGAGACTTACATAACAGTTTCCTCCTTCTTGCCCAGGGGAAATATGTTGTTTCCCTTTTATATTGGTTTATTTACTGTATTCGAAACAATTTTTTTCTTGAACCTACTGACCTTTATTTCATTTTTAGAACCTTGAAAAATGTATTTTTTTTGAAAAATACTCTTAAAGAGTTTTTTCTAGTATCATTGGGTGCTGTTTTCTTAACTCATTAATAAAAATTTGACATTATTTGAATGCCTGGATGAACTTATCATAGTGATGGTTTTTAAAATATATAAATGAGCTAATAAAATTATTTTGCATTGTGAAAACATCTTTTTTGGTAGTCTTTACTTGAAGACATTTTCCTGTTACTTGAAAAACTATTAACCCAAGGATTTAATGTGTTTTGTTAAGTAACCGATTATCGTTATTTTTTAAGTTAATTTTCTTGTTTTGTTTTCCCTCCTAGGGGACCTCCGAGCTTGTACATACTGTAGAAAAATAGCCTTAAGTTATGCTCATTCCACAGACAGTCATTCCATTGGGGAAGACTTGAATGCTCTTTCAGATTCTGCTTCCTCTGTGTCTGTACTTGATCCAAGTGAACCTCGAACACCTGTCGGAAGTAGAAAAGCCAGCCGCAACATATTTCTAGAGGATGATTTTGCCTGGCAAAGGTATTATCACTAGAGTACAATTTTATTTATATTTGAGGAATACAGATAGTCTTGTGACCCATGAGTGCCTTCAGTTAATTTTTATCTTCTTTGAATTATTTCCAACATATTCCCCTCCTTTTTCTTTGGCTTGCTACCAGAAGGATCATGGAATATTTTTTTTTTTTTTTTAATATTTATTTATTTATTTATTAGAGAGCGAGTGAGAGAGAAACAGCATGAGAGGGGAGAGGGTCAGAGGGAGAAGCAGGCTCCCCGCTGAGCCGGGAGCCCGATGTGGGACTCAATCCCAGGACTCTGGGATCATGACCTGAGCTGAAGGCAGTCACTTAACCAACTGAGCCACCCAGGCGCCCAGGATCATGGAATATTTATGGATAGTGTTTATATTGACTAATTAGAATGTAAGCTCTACAAGAGGAGAGACTTTATGTTGTTTTTGTTCACTATTCTACCCACTGGCACCAAGAACGGTGTATGGCATATATATGATCTTGATAATATTTGTTGAAAAGGAAACAGAAGTTATTGAGATGAATAATTTCTAATGTAGCCTTCTTAGAGAAGGAAAATGCCCATAAACTTTGTATTCATAATATTTGTAAATGAAATTAGATTTATTTCCTCCCTAAGGAACACTTCATGTTTTCCATAGATCTAAATATGCTATTTCCAGCTGCCTGCTGGTGAAGGATATTACTAACTCTTGGAAGTTACATGGAATTGTTTGAATTAGAATTCTAGATTCATTGGTTTCTGATTTTTTTTTTTTTAGCTAAGTTATATTCTTATGTACAGTACTACATCTGGCCTCTGGCCATATCAAAGAGCTTAGAGTTTTAATTAACCTTTTTCTGATAAGTTATTTTATCAATCACCCCTTAAAGGTGTGAGGACTTAATAGGTAACCAATGAATTTAAATAGAAGTTAAGAATGAATTATAGCCACATTCTACATATATGACTCCCAGGGACGTAATGTGGAGCAGAAAAGAAAGTCACATGTGTATACAATGATTATTTATGAAGTTCAAAAATACACAAAACAAGCACACTCTCTAGGTATACAGATGTGGTAAACGTAAAGAAAAGGAAGAGAATGATAAGTATAAAATTGACAAGAGTAGTTTCATCGAGGGCCCAGAGGGAAATGGGATTGGGAATGGGATTGGGTAGGGGATACAGGCATTTCGGAGTCCGTGCTAGTGGTGCACTGGTATTTGTGGCATCATGATTCTTCATTCATTACATGTATTTTATAAATTTTAAAAATTGATTCTACATTTAATAGACCAATAAAAAAGTATAGGGATTCTCAGTTCTTTCTTACTTTAGCTAGCAATGCCTTTTAGTTGCACCTGGCCCTATTGTGTGAGTCCAGAATTGGCAAGTGTCCTCTAATAAACTAGATTTGAAAGCTTCCTAAGAGATGTAGGTTAGATGTCAAGGATAGAATAATTTTATTTCTGTGCTAATTGTTTCATGTTTATTACCTTTTAGTTATTGTATCTCTGGGATAGGCACTACTTTCTCCTTTTGACAGATGTAGAAGCTGAGGTTTAGAGAGATTAACTAATGGACCCAAGGTCATACAGCTAGTAAGAGGGAGAGCCTGCACTTGGACCTAGATCTGACTCTGCGGTGCTATTCCAGTGGGCTGTGGGGACTGAGAATAAAATACTTGAACTCAGGATTTCCCTCCAAATCACTTCAATTTTGAGTATATGATGGATGAAGGAGTTCTGTAAGTACCCATCCAACCAGTGTTACTATTTTAAGGGCATACCGTATACTTAATAAACTACCAGTCTTTTGGCAGTTGATGTAGTTAATATAAAAACCATAGTTTCTACCTTAATTAAAAGAAGAAAACAAAACTGACATATAGTCTCATTATTGCAGGGGAAGACAATCAGCTTTTAAATGTTAAAGCATTTCATTGAAATTGGATTTGCTTGTTACTGTCCCAAATCACCTCAGTATTTTTCTGCTTTCTTTGTAGTTTGATTCATCCAGACTCCTCAAATACTCCTCTTTCAACAAGACTTGTATCTGTTCAAGAGGATGCTGGGAAATCTCCTGCTCGAAATAGGTAAACTGCCAAATGAAAACTCCATATTCTGTATTTGATTTTTCTTTCTTTCATGGTAATGAGAAGAGCAAACAGATAAAAATGGGGTGGGATTAATTATTATACTTTCTTAGCTCTAAACCTGAATTAAACTATTGTTTATCCTTTTGCTAGTCAGCTCTGGCTCGCATTCTCTTCAGTGTCTCTTTTCCAGTATTCTCCACTGGCTTCAGATCTCCACTGGCTTTCTTCTAGCTTAGCAGATGGCCTTATTTTCTATTATAGAGCGAAGAGAGCAGCCAAGAAATAGGCACTTCAACTCTTACCACCACTTACCAATTTGATTTACACTTAGAGCTCATCTTTTTCTTTTTTTCTATCTCTTATCCAAGCTAATTCTCCATTTGTATTCTGGATCCCATCCCTTCTCATTTTTTTATTAATCATCCTATTGATGTTTGTACCTTCTATCTCTCATTGCTGACTCCTTACCATTAGCATTTAAACAAACTCAGATAATCTATTAAAAACAAACAAAAATTTCTTCTTTATGGTTCATCTCTCTTTATCTATATTCTCAATTATTTCTTTTCTTCGTAGCCAAATTCCTTGAAATAGTTGCCTTAATCATTCTACACCTGCACACTTCCTCCTTTTTCAGCTTACTAGATCTTACTGATGTCCATACCTCTTCACTGAAAATGCTTTCCTTTTTACAAGTTTAAGTGGTGAATAAGTAGTTCTTAACCTGAAGAACTAGACATCTGAATGACCTTGGTTTAACATACTTTCAATTTATTCTTTCTACAAGTACTTAGAAACCAGGAATGTGTAATACAGCAACGAACCAAACAGACAAAAATTTAATGCGCAAAAAAGCAATAAGACATAGGGGTAGAGATAGGCATTTTAAATAGTGTAGTCAGGGAAGACCTCACTGGGAAGGTGACATTTGAGCAAAGACCTGAGGATGTGAGGGAATGAGCCATGTGGACATTTTGTAGAAGAGTGTACCAAGAAAACAGGAAATAGCAAATTCCTAGAAGGAACATAGCTGTTAGAGGTCCTGTGTACCTGGAGTAGAAGGTTCTTACAGTTAATTGTAGGACTTTGTCATTTATTCTGGGTGAAATGGGAAGCTACTAGAGAGTTCGAGTTTTTAAAAAAACTTATAAAATTATTTTGAAAAAATTTCAAATTTGCAAAAAGTTGCAAGAATAATAAATTTTAATATATTCTTTATTAAGGTTCACTAATTTACATTTTCCCATTTGCTTTGTTACTATTTATATGATAGACTTTTTTTCTGAATCATTTGAGAATAAGTTGCAGACATCAGGATCTTTTACTTTTAATTAAAAAACTTCATTTTTTTTTTTTAAAGATTTTATTTATTTATTTGTGAGAGAGAGAGTGAGAGAGAGCATGAGAGGAGAGAGGGTTAGAGGGAGAAGCAGACTCCCCGCCGAGCAGGGAGCCCGACGCAGGACTCGATCCCAGGACTGCAGGATCATGACCTGAGCTGAAGGCAGTCACTTAACCACTGAGCCACCCAGGTGCCCCAGAAAACTTCGTTTTTAGAGCAGTTTTAGGCTCACAGCAAAATTGAGTGGGAAGGACAGAAAATTCCTGTATACCCCCTACGCCCTACCTTCATAACCACCCCCACGATCAGTATCCTGCACCAGAGTGGTATATTTGTTACAGTTGATGAACAACAGTAATATATTATCACCCTGCGTTGATATATTATAACCCAAAGTCCATAATTTATATTAGGGTTCATTCTTGGTGATGTACATTCTGTGGTTGGGACAGATGTATAATGATATGATATCCAGTGTTGCAATATACTATAGTTTCACTGCCTTAAAAATTCTCTGTGCTCTGGGGTGCCTGCCTGGCTCAGTCGGTTAAGCATCTGACTCTTGATTTTGGCTCAGGTCATGATCTCAGGGTGGGGTCTCTGTGCTCAGTGTGGAGTCAGCTTGCTCCGCTCCCTCTCCATTTTCCCTGCTTGTGCTCTCTCTCTCTCTCAAATAAAATCTTCAAAAAGAAAATTCTCTGTGCTCTCTTTATTCATTTCTCCTTCCCTCCAACCCATGGCAACCACTGATCTTTTTACTGTCTCTATAGTTTTCCCTTTTCGTATAGTTGGACTCATTCAGAATGTAGCCTTTTCAGATTGGTTTCTTCCACTTAGTGATATTCATTCAAGGTTCCTCCATGTCTTTTCATGGCTTGATAACTCATTTCTTTTCAGCATTAAATTATGTTCCATTATCTGGATATACCAGTTTACCCACTTACCTACTGAAGGATATCTTGGTTATTTCCAGGTTTTGACAATACGAATAAGGCTGCTGTAAACATTTGTGTGCAGGTTTTCATGTGGTCATGTCTTGAGTTTATTTGGATAAATACCAAGGAGTATGATTGTTGGTTCGTAGGTAAAGAATATGATTAGTTTCATAAAAAATTGCCAAACTGTCTTCCAAAGTGGCTGCACCATTTTGGATTCCCTAAATGGAAGAAGAAGAATTGGAGATGGGAGTTGTGCTATAGTGAAGGGCGGATGCCGCAAGGGGATGTGGAGTTAAGACAGTTTTTTAAAAGGTGGGATGAATTACAGTATTTCTGTTGGCAGTGTACAAATGGAGAAATAGCTGTGCTAATTTACATTGTAGTTCCATGTGTTTTGAATTAATGCTATTGTTGATGTAAGTCTTTGGGAAAGGTATAATTTAGTCAGTGAGTACTATCTCTAAATAAAACTTCAACCAGCATTCTTAATGCTAGGCTACTTATTAGAGTATTTGACGACAAATTTGACTAATTTTCTTTTGTTCTTGTTACGGCCATATCAGGATATGTGCAGGGATAGTTAGAATGTTAGAGAAGCAAAACACAGGGATAATAAATACATTCGTTGGAAAGAGATTTTAATTAATGGAATAAGACATATAGTGGTGACTTTTCACTAAAAGACTATGCCAAGAAATAAATGATTGTTTGAAAAATCTTGCTTATTTATTTGATATCAGGGGTTTCTCATAAGCTATTAAGAATGACTTTTTGCTAAACCTGTTACAAACCTGTGAATAATTTCTTAAATTATTTTTTTAAAGATTATTTTTTGGGGGGAGGGAGAGAGAGCACACATGTGCACGTGTATGCACGAGTTGGGGAAAGGGCAGAGGGAGAGAATCCTCAAGTAGACTCCCCACTGAGCATGGAGCCTGTCTCGGGCCTGATCTCATGACCCATGAGATCATGACCTGAGCCAAAACCAAGAGTTGGACGCTCAACTGACTGAGCCACCTAGATGCCCCAAAATTACTTTAAAAGTATCTTTATCTTTATACTAGGGAGAGCATAGTTTTTCAATTGATACCTGGTTTTGAAAGGCAGCCTTGTTGTTAGTTGAGTTACTTTAGACAAATTACTTAATCTCTGATTCGTGATTCCTTTATCTGTAGAATGGATTTAGTAGTACCTACTCCATAGTATGCTATGAGAATGAGTTTAGTGTCTAACTCATTGTAGATGTTTCTGCCTTTTTATCCTTTATATAGAAGCTAAAATTTGGTTTCATTTTTTTCTAAGTAGAAGCTAACTAAAATTTCTAGCTACAATTTTTTAATAAATAAAAGCTTGGTTGATGCTGTTGACCTTCCACTTACAAGTCATTTATCTAGTAACTTTGCCAAGAGGCAAAATTAAGGATATTATATAAGTAATAATATAACAAGAGAGGAAACAAATCTTCACTCATTTTTTTATTGATCAAATTCAAAGTATAATTGAGGACAACAATGCAGTTCTAATAAGAAGAAAGGAATTATTTTGGGGGAATAACATTTGCTTAGTTGGGATTCAGAGTTAATGTTTTCTCTTACCAGAACATGACAGGTGTTCATCTAAAGACATTCTTAATTCATTGGTTATGCAAAAACTATTTGGTCTGTGGGCCATAGTTTCCTGTTCCTGATCTGCCAGATTCTTTTTCTTTCTTTCTTTCTTTCTCTTTCTTTCTTTTTTTCTTTCTTTCTTTCTTTCTTTCTTTCTTTCTTTCTTTCTTTCTTTCTTTCTTTCTTTCAGATTTTATTTGTTTATTTGAGAGAGAGAGAGAGAGCGCACAAGCAGGGGGAGTGGCAGAGGGAGAGGAAGAAGCAGGCTCCCTGCTGAGCAGAGAGCCTGACGCGGGGCTCTATCCCAGGACCCTGGTATCATGACCTGAGCGGAAGGCAGAGGCTTAACCAACTGAACCACCCAGGGGCCCCTGCAAGATTATTTCTGTATTTAGTCTGTGATTCTTCATATTGGTCAGTTAAAAAAAAAATTAGTTTTCAGCATTTTAATAAGAGTTTATATCCTTTTCCTTTGAAATATTAATGATAAATATAGTATACTTGCCATTGCTTTCCTATAATCTTTCCATAGTGACTTTGCTTTACACTTATTCTGAAATAGTTTTAGACTAACACAGAAGTTGCACAATTTTTTTTTTTTTTTAAAGATTTTATTTATTTATTTGACAGAGAGAGAGATAGCAAGAGCAGGAACACAAGCAGGGGGAGTGGGAGAGCGAGAAGCAGGCTTCCTGCCGAGTAGGGAGCCCGATGTGGGACTCGATCCCAGGACCCTGGGATCATGACCTGAGCCGAAGGCAGACGCTTAACAACTGAGCCACCCAGGCGCCCTGGACAATTTATTATAGAGAATTTCTGGATACTCTTCTCTCAGCTTCTCCCAATGATGATATCATACATAACCATCATAACTACATTTAAAAGTACCCTTAATGTTGGCAAGTAAGCATTTATTTATTTATTTTAAAGATTTTATTTATTTGAGAGAGAGCAATGAGAGAGAGCGTGAGAGGGGGGAGGGTCAGAGGGAGAAGCAGACTCCCTGCTGAGCAGGGAACCTGATGCAGGACTCGATCCCGGGACTCCAGGATCATGACCTGAGCTGAAGGCAGTCACTTAACCAACTGAGCCACCCAGGCACCCCAGTAAGCATTTATTTAAAAATGAATTTTCACTGTAATTTTATTTATTGATGAAGAATTTACAACTGTGTTTTCACTTTTTGTTTTTATTTCCAGATCAGCTAGCATTACTAACCTGTCACTGGATCGATCTGGTTCTCCCATGGTATCTTCATATGAGACATCTGTCAGTCCCCAGGCTAACCGAACCTATGTTAGGACAGAGACCACTGAGGATGAACGCAAAATTCTTCTGGTACTGATCCAGTATCTTTGCTATTTTTGAGCATAAATATTATGTATCTCACTGATTTTTCTTTTTAAGAAACCTACAAATAGCCAGTTAGCATATAAATTAATAGAGGAAATAATTAGCTTAAGTTTTTATTAGGATCACCTAAGAAAGTGGTGAAGCATTCGGCGCTCTTATATTGAATTAATATTTTCTTGATCCCTTTCATCTGGTAAGATAAGAATTCAGGCGCTTTACATAGTAAGAGAGCTGAACTTTTAGTTAGGTCCCAGATTGTTTTTAAACTTTGAAACATGTTTCTCATACAGATGGAATGCTTCGCATACCTTTATATTATACGTTTATATGAGATGCTAATCAGTTGTTTATTGAATTTATCTATGTGTAAAATACTGTGTTATTTATATTGAGAGTGACTCAAATGGAAACTGGTTTCTGTCCTCAAGCTTAAAATTCAAAAGGTAGAAATGAGGCTGATGGGCAGGTCCTTAATAGTAAAAAAGTAATACTTTTGAATAAGAAATAGGTCATTAGTGGTGAGGGCTTTAAACTGAAAGCTTGGCCTGGACCTTGAAGAACGGAATGGATTTGGGTAGGCATTGAGGAAAACAAATCTTACTTAAAGATGTGACAAGGTATAGAGATGAAAATAAACATGACATTTTCCATGCACCAAAGTAGGACTTAGGAGAGGTTGGGAGGGAGAGTAAGCTGAGTGTGTGGGCAAAGAGATTAAGCTGGAGTGTGTGGGCAATGAACATGGAAGTTACTTGGGGTTACCTGGTGGAACATGGTGAGTTCAGCCTTTACAAGTTTAGATTTGAACCCGTAGGTGCTGAGCAATGTTGGAAGTTTTTTTGAGCAGGGAGTCATTCACGGAAGTCCTTCCTTTAGGAAGATTCACCTGGCATTTGGGTACAGGTGAGAAAGGTGGTGGGAAGCTGCTGGAGTGAAGGCTATGAGAAACAGATTGGTGTGATTGACTATTCTCCCCTCTCCCTTGCCCTGGCTCCAAAGAGGAGATTTTGCAGTTTTGTACTTAGATAACTAGGAGATTGATCATGTGTGCCATTGACTGAAAAAAATTATTTGGGATAGTTGGGTTTTTTTTTTCCTTAAAGATTTTATTTATTTGAGAGAGAGGGAGAGAGAGAGCACAAGCTGGGCGGTGGGGAGGAATGGCAGAGGGAGAGGGAGAAGCAGGCTCCCCGCTGAGCAGGGAGTCCGACATGGGGCTTGATCCCAGGACCCTGAGATCATGACCTGAGCTGAAAGCAGCTGCATAACCAACTGAGCCACCAAGGCATCCTGGGATAGTTGGTTTTTAAGAGAAAAAGTTATATTTGCAATTAGATGAGCTGAGTTCAAGTGCTCCCCATGCACGTGTCAAATGATGTGAGTTGGCTCTGATAAAGAAATCTGAATTGAATTTCCTTTTATGCATCTAAAAAAACAACAGGAAAGAATCTGCAAAGGTATATAATAGCATCCTTCTCAGGAGTAATTATTTGCTCATAATGTGATTTCAGGACAGTGTTCAGTTAAAGGACCTGTGGAAGAAAATCTGCCATCACAGTAGTGGAATGGAGTTTCAGGATCACCGTTACTGGCTGAGAACGCATCCTAACTGCATTGTGGGAAAAGAATTAGTCAACTGGTTAATCCGAAATGGACACATTGCTACAAGGTAATGTGATCTTAAGAAAGACTTTTCGATATTATTTATTCCTTTATTTTTAGTAAGGCCATAACATTGTAGATATAAGGGCAGCAAATTTTGTGAATAGGGTGCTGTTTGATTCCTGCATTCGGTGCTTAGGGTGCTAATGACTCACCCCTCCTCCCTTCTGTGTTTTAACCAGTGATGAATAGATGCAAGGAGCAAATGGGGTCACAGTTTACCTTATTTATTAAAAGCAGGAGTGTGCAGTAATTCCCCAACACAAAGCTCTCTGATTAAGCAGGATTTGGGAATGTTGCTAGGTATTAAGATCCCAGTGGATTCTCCTGCTACTGTTCCCTAATCTGGGCATTGCAACCTGTCCTATGGAATTGAGTTCATAAGTCACACCTGAAGTGTCTTGCTCACCTCAGAAATCATTTGTGAGAAAGAGACAGGTCCTATTGCCTTTCAAGGCAGCATGTCCCTAAGCTATTCTAGTTGATTAGATTAGCTACTCCTTTCCTGGGAAGAAACAAGTATGTAGGAAGAGAGTAAAAGCTTTAACAGTGAAACCCTGGGGTCCAGTTTTGGCTATATTTCTTTTTAGTTTTGTGCTTTTACTCAAGTTACTTAATCTCCTCGAACCTTGGACCTCTCAGTTCCAATGTGAGGAGAATATATGGTGCTGTGAAGAAGCCGTGACGATGAAATGAAATAATATGGGCTAAAGTGCTTTATAAATTGTGAAATGCCAAATAAGTGCAGTGTGTTAAGTGTCTATTTCATGTGTATATGTATATTTATAAAGTGTCTATATATTATTATTATTATTTTTTAAAGTTTTATTTATTTGAGAAATAGTGCGAGCAGGGGGAGAGGCAGAGGGAGAGAGAAAGGGAGAGGTAGACTCTCCACTGAGCAGGGAGCCCAATGCGGGGCTTGATCCCAGGACCCTGGGATCATGACCTGAGCTGAAGGCAGATGCTTAACCGACTGAGCCACCAGGGCGAACCTTAAGTGTCTATATATTATTGTATATATATTATCTATTTCATCTGTACATGTGTATATATCTGTAATATTTGGTATTGTCTTTTTATCAAGACTGTAAGCTCCTTGAGGGCAGGAACCATGTTAGTCTCACCATTTTGTTTTACTCTAGTGAGGACAGGGGTATGCATGCACTGAGCACTTGATACATGTTTGTTGTAAGTAAAATTAGGTTTTGGTAGGACTGCCTTACCAGCAGGTTCTCCTTTACTCTGGTATTTGGGAAAATCTTTTAATTTAGCTTCAAGTCTCACTTGTTTTTACCCCTCACCTATCGACGGACCATTTGTAATTCCAGCTGATTAGAACAGAAGAAAATTCAGTTTGCATCTCATCTTGTACCTGTGAAATTACTCTGACTTTTAAAAGTTTTTTTTTTTGTTGGTCTTAATTCAGGGCACAAGCTATAGCCATTGGACAAGCAATGGTTGATGGACGTTGGCTGGATTGTGTCAGTCATCACGACCAGCTTTTCAGGGACGAATATGCACTGTACAGACCACTGCAGGTAGTTTTGCATGTCACCACTGACGAGAGTATGGCTGGTGTGTTGTGAAGTCTTTCTTCATCGGTGGGAATAAAAAGTCGTTGAATTAGCCAGAGATACATTTTCCTAACATGTTTTCCCTGTTGTTTGAAAGTTAAAAATGTTTTTACTTGGTAGGGAGGGGTGATGAAAAACCTGTTGGAATTGGACACTTTCCAGTTGGTTTGGCTTTTCTTTTTTTTTAAGACTTTATTTGACAGAGAGAGACACAGCGAGAGAGGGAACACAAGCAAGGGGAGTGGGAGAGGGAGAAGCAGGCTTCCCGAAGAGCGGGGAGCCCGATGCGGGGCTTGATCCTGGGACCCAGGGGTCATGACCTGAGCTGAAGGCAGACGCTTAACGACTGAGCCACCCAGGTGCCCCATGGTTTGGCTTTTCTTGAGCTGGGCCTCATGGTATTATATATAGTTGCTTGTCATTTACCTTTAGTGGTTTTTAGTTTCACTATGTCTGTGTTTTCAGGACTAAGAGAGTATATAAATATATAATAAAATGATTGAAAAAATTTAGTATCCCCAATGCAGTAGATTTTGACACATTAGCAGTATTAAATTGTATAGCAGTGGTAAAACAATGATTATTTATATATATCTTTTTATTTTAATTAGGGAATAGAAATTATTTAAAATAGAACTTTTTTTTTTAAAGATTATGATTATTTATTTGACAGAGACACAGCGAGAGAGGGACACAAGCAGGGGGAGTGGGAGAGGGAGAAGCAGGCTTCCTGCTGAGCAGGGAGCCCGATGCGGGGCTCGATCCCAGGACCCTGGGACCGTGACCTGAGCTGAAGGCAGACGCTTAACGACTGAGCCACCCAGGCGCCCCTAAGATAGAACTTTTTAAAAAGATAAGCTTTCACTTTTGGTCTATGTTAATTTTATATATATATATATATATAATTAGGAATACCTTTGTGAACTAAAATTGGAAACTCAAAGGTTAGAAAAGACAAACGACCAAAAAGACTGGTGTGGTATTATTTGTTAAAATTTATTTTTTTTTTTTTTTTTTTTTTTTTTAATTTATTTATTTGAGAGAGAGAGAATGAGAGAGAGCAAGCACATGAGAGGGGGGAGGGTCAGAGGGAGAAGCAGACTCCCTGCCGAGCAGGGAGCCCGATGCGGGACTCGATCCAGGGACTCCAGGATCATGACCTGAGCCGAAGGCAGTCGCTTAACCAACTGAGCCACCCAGGCGCCCTATTTGTTAAAATTTAATAGTTGTTTTCCAGAATGTGTCCTAGCCTTGGCACAGGGTTAGAATAAATTCTAAGCCAGGTTTACTCTCAGGACTAAAAGGGATGAAATGAAACACTGTAAAATATGTATATTATGTTTTCTCATATTAAGCTGCCTAAACCTACTGATTAATGACAATTATAATTATCAGAGTGGAATTATCAGCATTAATGCTGGTTTACAACTTAGTGTCTATTAATTTGCTTATTTTTATGTAAATTTATTCAGTGTTAGCTTTGTAGAAGTATTGGGCTAGAGTTTATTTGTAGTGTTGCCATTGAAAGTTGGCACTGAAAGTGAATCACTTGGATCTTGTCTTGATCTTTCCAGAGTACGGAATTTTCTGAGACCCCTTCTCCAGATAGTGACTCAGTGAACTCTGTGGAAGGACACTCTGAGCCATCCTGGTTTAAAGACATAAAGTTCGATGACAGTGACACGGAACAGATAGCTGAAGAAGGTGACGATAATTTGACTAGTGAGTTTAAACTTTCTAACATTTTAATTTGTATGACTCATTACTGTGTATGTATGATAAAATGAGTGTCTTGTTTGTTTAGTTGAAACAATCCTACTTTAAGTTTTATGGCAGCAACTAAACATCTGATAGCAATCCTTGTTCTAGATACAGTATTTTCTTAAGAAACCAACTTGTTAGGCTACTGGCGTTTTCAGATTTTGCCATAGTCTCTAGTTTGCAGCAGCTTAAAAATAACTCTGAGCTAATAATATCGCAGCAGACAACTTTCTCACCTCTTCACTATGATATCAGACTTTCTCTCTGCAGAACCTCCAATATATTTCTCCCTCTTAAAAATTCATCTTATATTTAATGTGTTCCAATTTTATTAAGTCTCCACAGAAGTACATGAAAATACTGTATCCATTTTGGTATTGCACATTGGGCTTGTCTATTAAAAGAACATTTTTCTCCTTTCCTCCAATACCCTGATGAAACCCATTTTTACTCCCCTCCTCTCCCTATATTTCTTTCCCCTCCCCGACACTAAAAGATTCTGCCAGTCCTAGCAAGCGCACATCAGTCAGCAGCTTCCAGTCCACAGTGGACAGTGACTCAGCCGCTTCCATCAGCCTGAACGTGGAGCTGGACAACGTGAACTTCCATATCAAGAAGCCCTCCAAGTACCCACATGTGCCCCCTCACCCTGCTGACCAAAAAGGTAGGAGGGAGTCACCATCTGGAATCCGGGCACAGGCTGGAGAGCTGGGCCACACGATCTCACACCGGCCTGTCCTCCTGGCTTCCTCTGTCCTCGTGGCGGAGGGGATTCGGTGTGGGTCTTGTTCCCCCCTTTCTCATTTCCCCACACTGCCTCCCCACACTTTTTTTGGTTGGTTCCTTTTATTTCTCGTTTTCTCCCTCAGTACCACCACACCCAATTTAAAGCTGGTAGTCTTTAAAAGGAACTACTACTACTGCTCTTCCCTTAGCATAATGTGCAACTTCCAAGGTGGCATTTCTTTGCATTTATAACATGGATGTTCTGCTCTATTCATTTCTCTTT
This sequence comes from Halichoerus grypus, assembly GCF_964656455.1. Classification (NCBI taxonomy): domain Eukaryota; kingdom Metazoa; phylum Chordata; class Mammalia; order Carnivora; family Phocidae; genus Halichoerus; species Halichoerus grypus. The sequence continues at coordinate 166,593,774 of NC_135715.1, forward strand.
CTTTATTTAACATTTTAAAGCGTACTTGCTTATGCTATTAACCAGTAACGTAGTATTTCACTAAACCTTTTCAGGTGCTTGAACTATAGTAGGGGGAAAACACACAATCCAAAACATCTTTCTACTATGATTTTATATGTTTGCTATGGAAAGATCAGACCGAAGATACACATTTCTTTCCTGATACTGTTGTATTTTTTCCATGGTTTCTAACCGTGATGAAACTTCTCATGGATGTTTGTCTGCAGGGAAGGGTCGTGTTGATCAGACTCTCATGTGTATTCCCAGGCCACGCAGTAATTATATTTTCTGTTGTTAATAAATAAAATACCATTCTTGTGTCCAGTTCAAAAAAAAAAATGCTTGTGATGTATGTGCCATATTTATAAAAAAGGTTTCTTCTCTGAGTAATACACAGTGAATTTGATAATTTTAGTTGTCTTATTTGAGGGTTTATTCTACTGACTCAAAAATAATAATGACCATATTCAGAAGACATTGGTATAAAAGGAAAAATAAATTATTGCTAAAGTCCAATATAGCATTATGTAAAAAATGAAATGCTTTTTAAAAATGGATGTCGAGGTTTACTCTGTTGGCTATAACTAAAAGCCAAATTGAATTTTAGCCCTAAAGAGGCATTATGTAAAATTAAATAAATAAAAAATACATAAGTAAATAAGTAATTGTGAGATTTCATTATGTTGTAGTAACTAAAAAATCATTATAAAGATGAAACCATTTATTTTGTGATTTCACCTGGAGTTTGGATTTTTAACATTTAGCTCTCTAAAGTTGAATTGTTTCCTTAGATTGGAAATGCTTGTCTAATTCCTTGCTACTTCCTATTTTGAGTCTAAAAATATGGTCAGAAAAGAGAAGCTTTGAACCTAAACATCTGTTCTAAAATAATTGGAAACAAACTCCCATTTCTATAACAAATTTCTGACGGTTGTCAATATTAACCATTATCCTCAAGATGTGGTAAAAAGGCTTTTAAGAGTTATAGTAATAGGGGGGAAAAAAAGAGAGAGGCAAACCATAAAACAGACTTAATGATAGAGAACAATCTGAGAGGTGCTGGAGGGGAGGTGGGCAGGGGATGTGCTAAGTGGGGGATGGGTATTAGGGAGGGCATTTGTAATGAGCACTGGGTGTTACATGTAAATGACCGATAATCACTAAATTCTACTCCTGACATTAATATTATACTATATATTAATTAATTGGAATTTAAATAAAAAATTGAACCAACAACAAAAAGAGTTGTAGTAATAAAAAGGAATATCTTATTAAAAAACAGAAATTTAGAGATGCAGTAAAAGAGTAGACTTGACTAGCATTCAACATGAGTAAGATACATATCTTTATGGGAATCCTCAAAACAAATGGTAAGCATGGTGGAGAACATTTGGGTGAGTGTGAAAGGACATTGGAGTAGACATGACACTTGGGCGAGATGAACTATAGTCTGGTCTCCTGGAGCATAGTGCGTGATGCTTTTGTAATAGAAATCATAGATGTGGGTCAGAGGTGGCATCTGTTGTGATGGAGGATATCTGTCCTTCGGACACGTGTGGGCAGTGCAGCTTCGTTTTGCTGAAAGTAGAGCATGAAATACATTTTTGACATGATGATTTCATGTCTTGGAAGGTTAGAAAATTATGAAAGCCGTGAAGAAAGTGACCTGTCGTCATAGTATTCAGAATAGCAAAAGATGGGCTGTGGAGCACAGTTGGGCAATTTGCTTTAGGATGCCTGACTTCCTAATGTTGAGAGAGGAATGGAACAGGAAGCTTCAATACTGACATGTGTACAGTACAACCTCAAATTGTATCCCTAAGGAAATTTAAAGGGGAAGCATCCGTAGTTGAAAAAATCACCATGACTCGTCTGCAACCTCTCTTCTCTTCCCTCAACCCTTTAAAAAGATTGTCTACAGAAGTTGTGAGAGATACTTCATATGAGGATAAATCTGAAAGGGGGGCCAGCACTTTAAAAAAAAAAAGACAGGCTAGCAGAAGTCCAGCTTGCACTGATGGATGGAGTAAATGCCAAGGACATCTCAGAAAAGGTTTTTTAAATTGTGGAACAATGAAAGAAAATTAGGGCAATATTCTGGGGAAGGTGATGTAATATTAATTGAAGCTTCTCCCCGTCTCCCCCATCAAGGTAATTTTATCAGGAAAGAATATATATGGTTAAAAGGAAAGTGAAGTCCAAGATAATGAAGAGAGGTTAGAGAATGCCTGATTACTTTAAATAAGTCTTTTGCCAGGTTCAGGCAAAATATATGCCAGATTATTGAAAGAATTTGGAGCTGTGATCATGGGGCCAGAGTTTGTTATCTTTGGAGAATTATGGTTCAGATGATTGTAGTGACAGAAGCATTAAAATTTTGTAAAAAACAGGTTCTCAATTTGACATTGGAAGTTGGCAAAATTGTAGAAAAAAATTAAGAGGATGTACTGTGGTATTTAGAAAAGGGCTTGGTGGTGACTGGGCACCCGTGTTGGTTAACTAAAATAAATCTTTTCATAACAATCCCATTCCTTCTTTTATGGTGGTGTGAGATTGTTAGCTCAGGAGACTATGGTAGATACTGTTGTCTTTTATGTTAATAAGACATTTAATGGTCTCAGTAACCTTGTAGACAAAGAGGACAGTTTCACACTTGAAATATGTTAAAGAGGGAGTTATAGGCAGTAGTTATATTTACCTTTTAAAAGCACAGGTTCTGGAGTCTCTATGAGTCTCTCTATAAAAAAAAAACACACACGTAAAAAGATTATTAGTGTGTTTGGCAAATGTGAGAACTTAGTGATGTCACTATTAATATAACATATAGATTTGTACTTTGTGTAATGGTTGTGCCAAATATTGAAAGAGTAACCTGATAGGAACAGGAAAGGGATGCTCACAGGTTATGTTGTAGGGCATAGGTCATGTGCAACCTAGAGAGTCTAAAATTTAAGGCCTTTTTAATTCCCTTGATAAATGTTTCTGGCTTTCACAGTTCTCTCCTGTTAGTTTTTAGCATACTAACAAGAATTGTTCATTTTCTGTTTTTCTTGTGATGTTGAAGTACAATAATGTATTTTTTCCGCATTGTAGTTAAGACTAACACTGATTACCAGAAAGTAAAGATTGTCAGAGTAAACTGGTAGTGAGGTGAAAGAGTAATACACTCCTCTGCCTCCTGTTTTCCTTCCTTTTAGAATGTTAAGTGGGAATTGGTGGTTTTTATCTTTCCATTGAAGTTAAGGGTAATATTTATAAAATACTTTCTTAGGAATCATCTTTTATCTTCCAAGGCTGAGGAAATTTGGATTTCTAAAAATGATTTACATATCTGTACTTAAAAAAAATCTGGTATTTTTTACCTTATGTAAGCAAACCCCTCATTTTCATAAACTTGTAAAACTGGAACATTGCGATCTTGCTTGATTAGTTTTTCACTATTGGTAAAACTTGGAGAGTTGTACAATTAAAATACATTTTGTTATGTTTTGCAAGCAGGATCTGAACCATTCTTGACAAATCAGTGAGTAGAACCTAGAGAGGGGAAAATCATAGCTTCCATAAGCTTCTAGATCTTACTTCCCATTTACAGGAAAACCTGTAGGAGCAAGTTAAACAGCACCATACGGAAACAGTCTAATCGAATCCAGAAAATGGGACATTCCACAGGACATTTGGCCTGGGTTCTTTCAAAATTCAATATCATGACAAAGTAAAAAGGAAGGGGGTTTGCTTTGGACTACAATAGAATGAAGGAACTGTAGCGTATGAACCTTATTGGATCCAGGTTTGAGGCAAAAAATTTATTAAAGCATTTTGGGGACAGTTAGATAAATTTGAAGAATATGCACTAATTTCATCATATTAAGACATTGTCAATTTCCTTTTTTTTTTTTTTGAAGACATTGTCAATTTTCTCAAGTATGTAAATGGTATTGTGGCTGTAGAGAAGAGTGCCCTTATTCTTATGAAATGTATGATGAAGGATTAGTCGTCAAGTGTCATGATGTGTGTAACTTCAAATGGTTGGGGAAAAATGCATACATATATGTAGAGAGAAATCAGATACGGAACGTTAACAATTGTTAAATCTAGGTGAAGGGGATACAGGATTTTCTGTATGTTTGAAAATCATCATCATCATATATATATATATATGTATATACATATATATACTTAATCTTTAGTATGAAAAGTAAAGCTTGTAAAGCCAATATGTTAGTTGAACAGATTGGCATTATTCATTTCTGTGTGGGAGGTGTAGGAATAAAGTATAACATCTGTTTTTATTTGTCTACATACTTGATTTATTGTATTTGGCATGGTACACTTTGAATTTCCAATGTAAAACTTTTTCTCTGCTTTCTTGTTGAAAGGATGCACATTTTAGCTTATAAACATAGCATCTTCTGAAGCTCATTTGTTATAAGTGAAATCTACTTGGAAAGAATTTTGTGGAGAACCTTTATTTTAAAAGGCTTAAAATACATTGTATCGTTTGCATAGTAGAAAGAACCTCACTTGAGCTATGCTTGGTCAGGGATGCAAAGAAAAGTTCATGCGGAAGTAAAGAATAAGTTTCACTTGTGAGAAAAGTAACATTCTAAAAGTTCTAAAAGAACACAGTGTGTATTCAGTTATGGCAACTATTTGGCAGTGTTTAGTTAGAATTTTGAAAAACTGAAACCCTAATTTGAAAGCTCATAAAAATCCTGATGATTTAAATCTTTATTCCCTGCCAGTGTCACTTCTGTATTAATTTGCTTTATAGCATTTAGTCTGAAATTTGGAAAAAAAAAAAAAACACCTTATATATTTTTTCAGGTGGCTTCTCTATAAACTATTCTGTATATAGACAGAGTGATTATTTGTGAAGTCATACAGTTATACATGAGAAAAATAGTGTAACTTTTTAGGCTTGTCATACCTAAATTACTAAAGATCTCAGTTTTTATAAACTGGTTCAGCTTTGATAAGGGAAAAGCAATCTGTTAAAGATTATCTGATGTTACTGCTTCAAGGTTCTGTTGAGTTTTATTATTCAAGTCTGTTATAGTTTGGTTTGAAGTGTGTGGAATAAGTATAAAGATGCATTTTCGCCTAAAGCTTTCTTCAATTGGCTGGGCAGTGTTGGGTTTAGTATGAGTAATACTTTGTGTGTAGGTGTGTTCTCTGTATAATTATGCTGGCATGTTTCAGTCATAAGTCTCTCCTTTTCTTCCTCCTCTGCTCTCTTCCTGGTATGCAGAGTATTTGATTTCTGACAATGGAGGACAACAACTCTCGATAAGTGATGCCTTCATCAAAGGTAATTTTATCAAAAGCTGTACATGGGATGGTCTTATTTGTAAGGGTGTACTTAGGGCCTAGCACATTGATTGGCACAGAGTAGGTACTGAAAATAAATTTGATTAGTTTAGTACTATAGGAACACAGTTTTTATATGTATAGTAGCTCTGAGAATATCGGTAATCAAGAATATAAACTTGGACTTGGCTTGAGAGAAGATATCTGATCTGAAAAGCAATTGTTTAAAAGCTTTAAATTGAATTTGAATTTTATTCTTTGAAAGGCATAGTTTATGCTTTCCAAATCATGAATATAATGTTAAGTATCGATACACATATCATCAAGGATTCTCAAACTTCTCAAAAAGCCCCCAGAGAGATCTCATCCATTTGAGGACGCTGCCTGCCCTGTGGAATTGGAAAGAGAAATGGGGAAATAGAGATAAAGAACTAACTTTGCTGATTAATTTCTTGGGGACAAAAGGCAGTACAGAAGAAGACAGCCTTCTCTTACACTGTCCCTACTTCGCTTACTGTGGAGTAAAGACGTATGTAATTAGTTCATAACACTCCACAGCTCAGACCTCAGATAAGTTGTCATAACTTAGCAGTGTTTCTCAATTCATCTCTGAACATCTGGTTCAACTAGGAGTTTATATAGGCTAGCTGTTTACATAATTAAAGTATACAGTTTTTTGTACCTCATATCATGAACATATGCTTTATTTTGTAGTGCTGGACTGTTCGGTTGAAAGCTTTTTTTGTTTGGTTTGCTTTAAGAGGGGGAAGGATTAGAGAATTTTTGTAAGCATTTCCCACCTCTTTCCATTTATTCAGTCACATGTTTCAGTAATTGTATAGTGAGCATCCTTTTTGCAAAGCTTTTTTTTAAGATTTTATTTATTTGAGAGAGAGAGACAGAGCACACACACAGAGGGAGAAGGACAGAGAAGCAGACTCCCCGCTGAATAGGGAGCCCTATGTGGGACTCATCCCAGGACCCTGGGATCATGACCTGAGCCGAAGGCCGACACTTAACAGACTGAGCCATCCAGGCGCCCTTCCTTTCTGCAAACCTTTTAATACAGTCTGTTTTTTGTCTAGATGCATTTTCATTCTTTTTAAAAACTTAGAGATTTTACAAAAATTTACGTAAATTGTTATTTATCATGTTTTAATATTTTTTTATAGTTCATTTTTGGGTCTGATTTATAAAAGTTTTGCTTAAAAAAAGGACTTTGTTCTAATATTGAGAAAGAAACACTATAAAGAATTGTCTGAATAGACTGTCTACACTGTCCTGTACTGGTTGAGACGTTTCAGGGCTGAGCTTTCCTCTTTAAAGTTCAGCACCCACACTGTCACATGTCGTTCTACCAGCATTCAGAGTTCTGTTGAATGCAGTTTTTAGTTTGTGATTTTACAGGGAAGGGCAGCCCCCTTCTTTTCGAATGTTCCCAATGAAATAAAAGGACTGTAAAAATCTCTTTTGTTTTTCAGAAGCTGTCTTTGTAATTATTGGCTTGAGAGTCCTAGTCATTTTGGCTGTCGTAAATATTGATGATCGAACTCACACTTAATTTTTTTGTGTATTTACACATGTCCTTGCCTTTTTTACACCAGCAATTTGAATTGGCTGAGTTTAAAAACTTAAAAAGATAAATTTGCACTTTATAAATCTATTAAGTACATGGCATAAAACATAACAGTGAAGTACAATTTCTTATTTTACACTTAGAATCCTTATTTAATCGTCGGGTTGAGGAGAAATCCAAAGAGCTGCCTTTCACACCTTTGGGCTGGCATCACAACAACCTGGAGCTGCTGAGGGAGGAGAATGGAGAGAAACAAGCCATGGAGAGGTTGCTGTAAGGCAGTGAGCTTTTTGATGTTAATTTTCCATTTTTATAATTTTCAATGACTTGATGCATTATGCCTAGTTCTTCTTCCTCATAAAGTCAAAAATACTAAGATTACTTAGGAAATAAAGCCTGTTCTGATGAAATTTCTTATAAAACGAGAGTCTTAAATTGTGATTGTCTGTCCCAGTTGTAATTTATATGTTAAAATTTAGTTGAATTAAAGGGGTTATCTTAATTGAAGATACAGATTTCATTCATGTGCAAAATCATTAAGGTACAGATGAAATACGATTGGCTCAAGAAGATCCTGTCTTTGAGCCATAATTCATATGCTGTTTCTTTGTAGACTGCTTATTGCATCTTCAAAATTATTATCTCTGGCAGTATTAACTATGCAAACTTCTTTCTTGTGACATTTTTGTAGTTCAGCTAATCATAACCACATGATGGCACTACTCCAACAGTTGCTCCATAATGAGTCATTGTCACCATCTTGGAGGGACATCATTGTATCACTGGTCTGCCAGGTTGTTCAGACAGTTCGACCGGATGTCAAGAATCGGGACGATGACATGGATATCCGTCAGTTTGTCCATATTAAAAAAGTGAGCTCTGCTAATGCTTTTCTAATGCTCGGAACTGATAGGGTGGGCCTGGTAGTAATTTGTCTCTTAACGGTAATCTAAAAGGGGTTCTAAGTAGGGAGTGGGAGGTTTTTCTGTCTGCTGTTTGTTAGCAGTGCACTTAGATGTCATAGAAGCCACCCATAGGAAATGAGAGGTGAATGGAAGGGGGTGACTTGGGCATGGAGTGGGAAACCAAACAAATGTGGTTTCTTCCCTTTTTGCTTCCTTTTTCTTGACACGTCATCTATGAGAATACCTCTTCCCACAGATTACTGTCACTGTTTTAAGGAAAAGCAGTGGGTAATTGCCTTTTTTAGATAGTGGAGGCCTATATGTATTTTTTGCCTATGACATTTGATTTAGTAATGGTTTTAATTGCCAATTTGGTCAGTCATATGGGTATTTTAGAGTACCAGATAAGAGCGTAGAGAGTGGGAGGTGGGAAAATAGTCATGCTAGATCTCATTAATTATTGGTTGAAAGAAAGAATTATATCCTGGAACTTTCTGTTCTGATTTGATTCCATAATAGTTAAAATTAAATATGGAAATAAATAATAGCATCTATCTGACTGGATTCTAATAATATATCATTGAGTTTTGTTTTCTTATTTCATTAGATTCCAGGTGGAAAGAAGTTTGATTCTGTGGTTGTCAATGGATTTGTTTGTACCAAAAATATTGCACATAAAAAGGTAATGTGATCTCTTCAACAGTGAAGTTCAGCAAATTGTGACTGTGTACCAAGCCAACAAGTTGGGGTACCCTAATCATAGGAGAGAAGGAGAATGGATATCAAGGAGCAATTAGCAATGTCTGCTATAGGGGTGAAATTTTGGAGGTTCGGGTAGGGTCTTCAGAGCTGATGATGATTAGGTTTTGGATAATAGGAATTCATGAGACAAAAGAAGGGAGAGGATGGGTCAGGCTTCCAGACCAACAGAATGATAGGGTACTGGTATCATTTCTTCCTTGACCTGCCACATCTTTGGGAGACAAGGTTTCTCTAATAGACTGGAGTCCTTCCAGAGGCCTAGCATTTTAAAACTTTTAAAACTTTGTTCTCTCTTCTAGGGCTGAGCTGTAGAACTATCACTGGTGTTCTGTTATCCTTCTCACCTTTGTGATCTTTGCCTTCAGGCTGAGGCCTCTTTCTAGCACTAGCACAAAGGAATGGGGTGAAATAACCTGGTGTATTAAGGAATCTCTGAGATCCTAAGGTGCAAGATGAGAAAGGAGATGAGGCTGGAGGAAGCAGGCAAGGGGCTTTGTATCCCACTAAGGGTCTTGAACTTTATCCTGAAGGCCACTGATTCTCAAAGTGCTTGGTACATCAGGGTCTGCTGTGGACCTTGGTAAATACGTAGATTCCTAAGCCCAACCCCTAGAAATTCTCATTCATTATAAGGGAGTGGGAGTGTGGGGCTGCTTTTAAAGTAGGCACTGTGCGTGTTTCCAGTGTCATTGGTTGGTCCTCACGTTTTGAAAAACCATCAGTCTAGCAGTGCTCTCAAACTTGCTGTGCTTCCACATCACTCTGGGAACTCACTGCAAATAGAGATGCCCTGACCCCCACCTCTGGAGATAACGGTTTGGTTACATTTGAGAGCTCAGGTAGATTTCTAGCCTGAGCAACCTGATGGGTGAACTACAGTCCTATTTTCACTCTTTTCTAAGCAGAGATTAATTCATTTTTCTGTAAGGCATGAAGCCTCCCAAAAATTGTTAGTGACCATAGATAAATAAAACTATGTTTGGATTTGATCCAATGTCATTATATCTACATAGTATCTTATTAAAACCGGCACATTACCCATCAAGGTAGTAATTTACGCCAAATTAAATGATCTCTATAGAATTAAGAGGAAAGTATGTTGAGTTCATCTCCAGAGTTGAAAATTGTATGTGGGAGTGGTAGAAACATATGCATGAATGACTGTCTTGCTCCATTGACCATATTTATCTTTAATTTGTAGTTGCTAAAAAAAAAGTCCCTAAATGTAGTTCCCCAACTGACGCGTTCATTATTTTAGGCCATTTGCAAGTTTGGAGTGTATAAGCACAGTCAGTCTGAAACCTCCACTGCAGGGCCTGGGCTGCTCTGCCTGTGGCTTTAGTTGCATAGTTAGGGTATATTGTTTGAGTCCGCACTTCTGGATACACTTTAAGGTTTTCCTTTTTGCCTTCTTGTTACCCAGTTTGCTTGCCAATGTATCACTGCTTGGAATCTATTCAGGAGGTGTTTTAATTCTTTTCTCCCTCCTTTCTCCTTCTTGAATTTTAGAAAGGTTAAATTATGCTTTTAAAGTTACTGATCTCTACAAGTTCATGAGGTATCCTGTCTTTAAGCCCCTTTCTTTAAAGACAGGATAAAAACTTTTAAGAGTGTAGAGGATTAGGTTAAAATAGAATTAGTGAAACAAAGCCAGTTTTTGAGGAAGTCTGCATGGCTCTGAGCAATTTGTTTTGAAAAAATATGTAAGAGAATACCACAAAAGAACTAAATAAGAGTATTTCCATACAAATATAAGGAGATAGTCTATTTAGGAGGAATTATACACAGTATGACTTTAAAGATACGATTAGAGAAGGTCTATAAAGTGCAAACTTTAAAAGCTTTTAACACATTTCATGTTTTGTAGATGAATTCTTGTATTAAAAATCCCAAAATTCTTCTGTTGAAGTGTTCCATTGAGTATCTCTACAGAGAAGAAACTAAATTTACTTGCATTGATCCTATTGTGCTTCAGGTAAGGACTTCTTACTGAAACAATGATCTGGAGGGATCTTTCTGTACTATGGTGCTTGCAAACTCAGAGAGATTGCAGGTTTGGTTCCAGACCACTGCAATAAAGCCAGTATTGCCATAAAGCATGTCAAATGACTTGTTTGGTCTCCCGGTGCATATAAAAGCTATGTTTACACTGTACTGTAGGCTAATAAGTATGCAAATAGCATTATATCTAAAATAAATATATACCTTAATTTAGAAACACTTTATTGCTAAAAAGTGCTAGCCATCATCTAAGCTTTCAGGGGGTTGTTCATAATCACTGATTACAGATTACCCTAACAAATATAATAATAATGGAAAAGTGTAAAAAACCGTGAGAATTACCAAAATGTGACACAGATACGAAGTGAGCAAATGCCGTTGGAAAAATGGTGCCAGTAGACCTGTTTGACATAGTGTCTCCACAAACCTTCAATTTGCAAGAGATGCAGTATCTGCAGAGCACAGTAGAGCAAAGCACGATAAACAAAGTTTGCCTGGAATCAGAAGGAGGAGGAAAAGCAAAGGGCAAGGAGATAAGGAGCCTTTGGCTTCAGAGTCTTCACAAAGCTGGCACTGCTCTGCTCTGTGCTCATGGCCTACTCCCCGATCTTCTTTCCTTGCTGGCCCTGGCCCAGACCTCCTTTGGAACAGGTGCTTCATGTACAATCATGGCAGTTGATTATAGTTGGGACTGAGAGGAAGTGTATTTGCCATTCCTGTGCCAAAGCCCAGAAATTTAAAAAAATCAACTTCTTCTAGGTATACTTTTGAAGCTGCACAAATAATATCATTTAAAATGCTGTTAAATTACCATGTAGTAAGTAGAGTAGGAAATTAACACATTTCAAGGGAAAAAAAATCCGTTTTGTTAATAATGGGAGATTTTGAAAATGTCCAATTTCTGTCAGTAAAGCAGAGGAAGGTAGAGATATACTCCATCATGGCAGGTTCATTCAGAAATAGGCTCATCCATCTCGTGGCACTCACCATAAATACAGACTTGCTCAGAACACACTTTGGGCGTATGGACCAGAAGTGACAGACGTGCTCGTATATTCAGGTGTCTCCTGTGTGGAGCCCAGGAATTTTATAAAACAGTGATTTGTATTGTGTTAGTTCTGGTTGTTACTTAACAATACTCATTTGCTTTGAAAATAAACCTTCATCAAGCAATTAAGTGTTAAGTTTTAGATCTTTAACTCTAGCTGTTCTGGGTAGAATATGATCTGCTGGGAGATTGAAATGAGGAAGAAGGTGAAATAGCATCTTTAGAGAGTTATTAACTCAGATACCCAAAGAAGAGCTACTCTGGTTAATTTCAGAACGCAATGGGGGAATCTATAATTAAAAAATTAGAAATTGCTTTCATTGGGGAGTTATGAGGTTAGATTTTTTTTATTCTTTTTTTTTTTTTTTAACCTCTGAGAGCTAATTGGATTCTTGGCTTTCATAGTAGAAGTTATTAAGAACTGAAAATCCTTCAAATTAAGATTAGTGAGTCAGAAAATAGAGTTTCCCCAAAACTCTTTTTAGCATAACCAACAGTTCAGAATTATGAATAATACTCTTGGTTGTGTTTGAAGTACCTTGCTTATGGACTTATTTGTGGATGAAAAGAATTTAGGCTTAGATTTATATTAATATTCAAACTGTCCTGATATTTTAATATCTCTAGATCTTGAATTGTACCAGGTATAATAGTTTTGATGTTTTTTTCCTCAGGAAAGGGAATTCTTGAAGAATTATGTTCAGCGAATAGTTGACGTTCGACCCACATTGGTTCTAGTTGAAAAAACAGTATCTCGGATTGCCCAAGACATGTTACTAGAACATGGCATTACTTTGGTCATTAATGTAAAATCAGTGAGTGTTCTTATTTTTCTATTTTTATATCATTTTTTAAAATCTCAGTTTTTAAATTTATATGTATGCATGATTGATATGCAGGGATCTTTGATTATCTATTTGCTGTTCCATATATTGAAAGTAGGACAGTAGGCATGACAACCATTTCATTATTTAAGACTGGAGAACCTCAGGCTGGAAGAAAGTGTAATTAATTATATAGTGCTCATTATAGTTGTTTATAAGACCAAAGGTGTAATAGACATTAGTTAATAAGTAGTCCTTGTTGAGCTTTCTTTTTGTTCAGGGAATTGTACAAGTAGAAAATGTTCTCTCTTGAAAAGTTACCCTCTTATACCCAGAATAGTGGCCAGTTCTAGGAAATTTTCCCCCTACCCTCCCCCCCCCAGTATCCTGTGCCAATGCATGATGCTTAAATACCTTTTGATAATGTTATTAACATGAGTCTGGTTTGTTTTTGTGGGCATATATTGTAGTCTAATCTAGAATCAAAAAAATTGTTATATAATTAAAATTAAGGAAATTATATAATTAAAATTAAGGAAATTGTGAGGTTTATTTCTAAATTTTTATTTTCCAGAAAAAATTTACTAAGAATTTTATTCTCCTCTTAATTTTGTAATGTAATGTTTTTCTGTGTTTTAGCAAGTTTTAGAACGCATCAGTCGGATGACCCAAGGTGATTTAGTAATGTCGATGGACCAGCTGCTTACAAAACCCCACCTGGGCACCTGTCACAAATTTTATATGCAGATGTTTCAGTTACCTAGTGGTGAGTGATCTTTAACATAGATTCACCTGGGATTGAGGACAAGAGGAAATGAGTAAACTCATTAGTACTACAATGTTTACTTTGTCCTACTAATATTTAATATCTGTTAATAATATCTGGTTATAATACTAGTATCTGTGAGCAGTGGTTAGATGAGGATTGGCAACTGTGGTCTTAACGGTTTTTCTCCTGTAGAGGTTAAGATAATGAATTAATTCTGTTTGGTCTTACGGATTGCCACCTAAGTCTTCTTAAACTTTCTTTATGTTTATTTGTAGAGCAAACCAAAACATTGATGTTTTTTGAAGGCTGTCCACAGCACCTGGGTTGCACAATCAAGCTTAGAGGAGGCTCTGATTATGAGCTGGCTCGAGTTAAGGAAATCCTAATCTTTATGATCTGTGTAGCTTATCATTCTCAACTAGAAATCTCCTTCCTCATGGATGAATTTGCTATGCCTCCTACGTTAACCCAGAATCCTTCCTTCCATTCTCTGATTGAGGGACGGGAGGATGAAGGGACTGCCCAGGAGCCATTCGGCGGAAGTCCCCTCCCCCGGGAGCCTGACTTCCCTCCAGAGCTTCTGCCCTCCGATGATGGCAGTTTGCTAGAATCAAGGATTGTGTTTGAGAAGGGTGACCAGGAAAATAAAAGCGCTACACAGGATGTTGCCTCTTTGAAGCATCAAGAGTATGCCACAACAGCTTGCGCGGCAGCTATCCCCTGTGCTCTCTTTCCATCGGTCCCAGAGTCGTTGTTGCCGCTCCATGTGGACGACCCACAGGATGCCGTGGGCATTGAGCAGCCAGAGCCCTTGCAGCACGCGGATGAGCTTCAGGATCCCAAAAGCCAGATGAGAGCCTTTAGAGACCCTTTACAAGACGACACTGGATTGTATGTTACTGAGGAGGTTACCTCTTCAGAAGATAAACGAAAGACCTATTCTTTGGCCTTTAAACAGGAATTGAAAGACGTGATCCTCTGTATCTCCCCAGTAATCACATTCCGGGAGCCCTTCCTTCTGACTGAAAAGGGGATGAGATGCTCTACCCGAGATTATTTCGCAGAGCAGGTTTATTGGTCTCCTCTCCTCAATAAAGAGTTCAAAGAAATGGAGAGCAGACGGAAGAAGCAGCTGCTTAGGGATCTCTCCGGCCTTCAGGGCATGAATGGAAGCATTCAGGCCAAGTCTATTCAAGTCTTGCCCTCGCACGAGCTAGTGAGCACTAGAATTGCTGAGCATCTTGGGGATAGCCAGAGCTTGGGTAGAATGCTGGCTGATTATCGGGCCAGAGGAGGAAGAATTCAGCAGAAAAATGCAGACCCGTTTGCTTATTCAAAGGAAGCAACTGGTATGGCAGGCGGCAGATCAGGAAGCAAAATTGAGGGTGACGAAGAGAAAGGGTTGATTCCGAATGACACGCTGTGGTCAACAAAGGTGAGGCCGCTTTGGGTACACGTTTAGAACGTGTTGAAAAACTGTGCTGTGCATGTTTAAAAAAAAAAAAACCACACAACTATGACAGATTGCAGATTTAGTAAATATTTCTTCCTATACCCTTTTTTTTCTTTTTTTGCCTTGAGTCTGTTGGCTTATGTATTGCTTTAAGTATGAAGTAGGAGTATCAAGTAATGAAACTGGGCTTTGAACTTTTCACGCTGAGCTGACAGTCAAGTATAGGAAGAGCTTTGCGGTAGGGGGAAGGGTGGAGCTAAGTAAAGTTGTGGCAGGCTGACTTGGGTGTGGTGTGATGCGTCCTTGGTCCTTTGTGAGAGGGAGCGAGAGGGAAGGTTCCTGGAGAAAATGGATGTGTTTTTAGAAAATGTCAGACGTATTTATTTAGCATAAAACACTTCATGTTACTTAACGGTGATCATGCCCTTACTCTTTTTAAGCAGAAATTGAGGGGAAATTAAGGAAGATTTGCTCATGGACACATTAGTAATAGTGTTAGTAATAAAACTAATGAAAAAATCCATCTAAATGAGGATATGAAATTGTTTAATAGAACAAATAAAAAGTTGCCTAATATCACCGGGAGGTGGGGAAGTGCTAAATAATAGCTACTTATTGGTGTGACACTCTTTTCTGTGTGGTACACTAGTGTTTGTGAGATTGGCAAAAAAGGAAAGTGATAGGAGCCATGGTTAATGTGGTGTGGAAAAATACCTATAATAAATATTACGTAGATTTGTGTTCATATACATTTATGCAAATTTATAGAAAGTGATAGGGAGATCCTAAAAGTTCCCATGTACGTGTATATACCTATGGTCCAGGATTCCAATCTTTTATAACCTATTCTGCCGAAATAAGTAAGCATTTTATATAGGAATGCTTACATTTTGTAGGAATATATGCACAAGGATATTTGCTGAAGCCCTGTTTCTAGTTGTTTGCAGTAAAAAGGATGACTTGGATCTCATTGAATAATCCAGATAGAGCCCATGATATATTTTCAAGTGTTAAAAAGCAAGTAGTGTTGTGTGAGGCATCCTCTTATCTTTATAAAAATAAAATCACCTGTGTATTCTTATGTGGGTGTTTTTGTGTATAAATGCGTGTGAACTTGCAAAAAGAATGCATGGTTTTTAACCACAGGGTCAAAGTTCTCGCTCTGGGAGGTGGGATAGCATCAGAGGAGGAGAGGCTTTATGTATTTCTTGAACTTCTTCATGTACCTCTGTACTGTTTTTCAGGAGAGCAAATGTTGCCTTCGTAATGATCAAGAACAGGTATAAAGTACAAGTAAATAAATACCTGAGACTTTAGATTTCTCAGATCGATGTTATATCCAGCCATCAGTTCAGACTGTTTCATATGGCTGTAGGTCATTAGCTATTTACCTCCAAAATAATTTAATGCGGTTTTATAAGTAAAGAGTATCTAGGAAGACAAGCTATGTAGACATCTGTTTGTATTTTTAAGTTAACGTAAACTTTTTGGATTGTTTTGTCTCAAAAATGAATGGCTCCTCTTCCTTATGTTAGTTTCTGGCAGTTTTCAGTCTTCTCTGGAACCCTTACGGTGATGATGCGAGGCCTCACAAATCAAGGGGGGTGTGCTGGCTATTGGAAGCACGCATTGGGGTTGGAGTGTGCTTCGGCTTCTGGGTGCTCATCCTCTCCTCCTCCTTTAGGTGGACTGTCTGAACCCCGTGAACCACCAGAGACTGTGCGTGCTCTTCAGCAGCTCTTCGGCCCAGTCCAGCAACGCCCCCAGTGCCTGCGTCAGCCCTTGGTAGGATTCTTCCTCTTGCACTGCTGCACTGTGTTTAACAACAGAATCCCAGCAACTTAAAAAAAAAATGTAGCCATTAGGGTCTGTGTTTAGGTAAATGGCATGCTGCTGGTCTATATGAATTGATAGAACTTCTAAACTTGTGAACTAAATATGTAATTCGTATTTGTTTGTGGGTAAGAAGTAAATGATATGAAGGTAAGAGTAAGAGTGAAAAGGATGTGAGGGATGGAAGAGAAATTCGTACTTATAAAAGTGAGAAAGTTGATACATAAAAGCTGGTTTGTTTTTTTTTTGAAGATTTTTTATTTTTAAGTAATCTCAGCACCCAACATGGGGCTCGAACTTACAACCCCGGAGATCAGGAGTTGCATGCTCCACCGACTGAGCCAGCCAGGCGCCCCTGTAAAAGCTAGTTTTAAGCATTTGGATGATAATGTACAATTTAGGCAGGTTTTCCGTAAGGCATCATTTTCATAAAAGCAGTGAGTCTTTGGCCTTATTAACGGGTTTTATCCTGATACTTAATTCTAAGTAGAATGATAGAAAAACATTTTATAATGTTATAAATTATTTGTTTAGAATGATATAATAGTCACAAAAGACTGCTTATTACATAGTTTATCTTTCGTTTTAAGAGTACTGTGTACTTTAATTTTAAAAGCTTGTTTTTGGAGCACTGTTTCCATAACAAAATGTGTTCTGTATTTTAATTTTGGACTCCAGAAACACTTTATTTCTACCAGTGAGATCAGGGATCTTCTAGAGTCCATGTAGCTCTAGCAGACTGACTTGGGGCTGGGGAACCCATGGAAGTTTTCTGTGGGAGTTTATGGACTCCTTAGGTCAAGGCTTGAATAATTTAACAGTGCTATAGCCGAATTCTCTTATTTGTGGGCATTCATAAGTCAGGCATAACATCAGGAATTGGCTCTCCTGGAACGATATGAGCTGCTGTTCTCCATGCTCAGTAAAGGTGTGGACCCGAGAACAGGAGACAAGGGTTCTATTTTATGGTGATAGGACATAAAGGCTTTGTAAAGGAAACTTTTACCTCTTCCTAGCTCACATCCATTTTACTCATTTATTATTATTGTTTATGCATCCTGATGTAGTTTGATAAGATACTAATGGACTGGGAGTGGATAAGGAGCTATAGTGTGGCTAGTCCAAACCTGTTTTATCCGATGAGGTTAACTCTGTTCTATAAGAACAACAGAATATTACATACTTTAGTACTACATTATAGGCATGTCTAGCAGGTAGTCAGTTTGTAGTCTCATGAAGTGTCTTGGCTGTGTGGTAATTCTTATGACGTGTTCCTAAGAAATGTTGTCTTCTTTTAGGATTGTAACAATGGAATTTTATGGAAAGAATGATCTTACCTTAGGAATATTTTTAGAGAGATACTGTTTCAGGTAAGAACAAATTTTCTCCTTATGTCCCATGTATGCTTTTCTGATGCCCAGAATTTCAACCTAAAACATAAGCGTGAGTTGGAGTTATTATGTGGCCTTCTCTATAATACCACATGTCAGAGTATACCATACAAAGAAGTAATTGATTTCATATTCAACCCCGGGTTGTCTTATCTAGTTCATTCCTCAGATCTTTGAGTGTCTAAATGCGTTGGGATCCCTAAGACTTTTTTTTTAGGATGTCTGTCTTTAGTGATTGAAATGAGAGGCTGGAGAAGCATAGAGATCAGCTAGACCTTGGTTTAAGTCTTAGTGCTATCACCTGCCATTTACATGACAAAGTGCAAGTAATTTTTACCAGCCCCTTATACAGGAGTAACAAGCTCCAGAAGTATCATGGACTTCCATAGGTAAAATGAATTGATGTTTTCAAAATGCTAAGCAAATAGAAGGTGCTTAAGAAGTGGAAACTATCACTGAGCTGTAGCGGAAGACAGGATGCTCAGCTATAGGCTCCAAGTAATGCGAGTGGTACCCAGCACCGATTGTCCACCGGTCGTCATTGCTCTAGAGAGGATACTGCACTTTCTGGACAGTGGTTCTGATTAGCGAGTATTCATTCTACACTGTTTCCAGTTTTATGGTTAATGTGAGGACTTTCTTTTTGTCAAAGGCCTTCTTATCAGTGTCCTAGCATGTTCTGTGATACCCCCATGGTGCATCATATTCGGCGCTTTGTCCATGGCCAAGGCTGTGTGCAGATAATCCTGAAGGAGTTGGATTCTCCAGTGCCTGGATATCAACATACAATTCTTACCTATTCCTGGTGCAGAATCTGCAAACAGGTAAATGTGCCCTGTTACTATAATATTTCATACATCATTTATTTCTTTATTTGTATAGTTCTTTTTGAAGGGGGTGGTCTATGTTATTTTGGATTTACTCATCATTGGGCTCTTATTTTACCTTCCAGGGCTGGGTATTGCATTTGGTGTTTGTTTCTTGAAGGTTCCATTTTAGAATTTATCAGTCATTAGGTAAAATATCGATACCTTGTTCAGTAAAATTACGGAGATTATATCTTGAAAATTATGTTTATTTATTCAGCAAACACTTATTTAGCACCATCTATATGCCAGGGACTGTGTGAGGGCCTGGGCATGGCTCCTGTCCTTTAGTGGGGGAGACAGACTTGTAGTGTAGCACAATAATGATAGTATGCTAGGATGTTTCTGTCTGTTTGAGCCTATATCAACATTCCTATCTTAAGAGATCCAGCTGAGACCATGTTTAAATTGATCTCTTGAGAAAAAGACCTTGTGTTTTATTTCTCGTATGTGCTTTTCTTTTTGCACTCTGGAGAAAGTACTTGGTTGACAATATTATGCTTTTAATATTTACTTCTTATCCAGATTGTTTGCAGTGAATATAGGCCAAGTTTAATAACTTCATATGCTTATTTTGGAGTGTGCTTTTGGAAGGCAAGTATGAGAATGACAGATAAAATAATAGTGTGACCTATATCAGTGTCAGTGGTTGAGGAAGGCAAAATCAAAGTCTGTTCTGCAGTAGCAGAACATTACATTTCTTGTAATTATCTGTCTTTTTATACTTGTTCTTATAGGCCTTTTGTTCCTTTTAGACAGCGGGTAATATTTTGTTATGGAATATGTGAACTTCTGTAGATTGAGCAGTGAATTAAATAAATAAATTAGATTTGTATATCTTACATGCCTTAGTGTATGTACTTTATTTTAAAACAAAAACTTTTGCCTTTGGAGTTATGTTAGAAAGGAAAAGGCAAACAGTTTTTGTTACACAAAAATGAAAGACTTCCTTGTGTCAAAAAAGTTATAACATGACCAAGTAGTAATATACTTAGTATTAAATTTCTATAAGGCATGATAATAGAAAAAGGGCAAAAGGCATGACAAAAAGCAATTTAATAGAAATGACCAGTAGACATGTGCAAATAAATTTTGCTCAGTAGTCAGAGAAGTGTAAATAAAACCAGTGAAGTGCAGTTTTATTTTGTTTTGTTTTTAAGAAATTACATTTCAAAGATTTATAATTCCCAGATTGGTAAGAAGGTAGGGAAATTGGTATTCTCAGATATTGTTG
The DNA here is from genome assembly GCF_964656455.1 of Halichoerus grypus. NCBI lineage: Eukaryota > Metazoa > Chordata > Mammalia > Carnivora > Phocidae > Halichoerus > Halichoerus grypus. The sequence continues at coordinate 166,613,764 of NC_135715.1, forward strand.
GAGATTGTGTAAACCAGTACACCAGTTTTTTTGTTTTTTAGAGATTTTATTTATTTACTTGAGAGAGAGAATGCAAGCGGTGGGGTGGGGGGGTTGGGACAGAGGAAAAGGGAGAAGCACACTCCCTGCTGAGCAGGGAGCCTGACGTGGGGGGCTCGATCAGCTGAGCCTAAGGCAGACACTGCAGACACTGAACTGAGCCACCCAGGCACTTCCCAGTACCCCAGTTTTGGAAGACAATGTGGCAAAAAGTATCAAAGACTGCATAAATGTTCATGCCGTTTGGCCTACTAATTCCTACTTTCCTTAATTTATTCCAAGGAAATAATTATGGATATTTGTATATATGTGTGTGTGTGTGTGTGTGTATACACAAGAAAGTTCATCAGAGTATCATCAGAATAGAGAATAAAGAAAAACTTGTCATATCTTAAATGCACATCAGTAGGAATTGGCTAGGGATGTCCATATAATGGGATACTCTATGGCTATTAAAAATCAAGTTGTAGAAGAGTATTTTATGTGGGAAAATACTTATGATACATTGCTAAGTAAAAATAACACAAGACTATGAAACTAATTATAGGAAAGACTTTTTTTTTTATTGTTATGTTAATCCCCATACATTACATCATTAGTTTTAGATATAGTGTTCCATGATTCATTGTTTGTGCATAACACCCAGTGCTCCATGCAGAACGTGCCCTCCTCAATACCCCTCACCAGGCTAACCCATCCTCCCACCCCCCTCCCCTCTAGAACCCTCAGTTTGTTTTTCAGAGTCCATCGTCTCTCATGGTTCTTCTCCCCCTCTGATTTCCCCCCCTTCATTCTTCCCCTCCTGCTACATTCTTCTTCTTCTTTTTTTCTTTCTTAACATATATTGCATTATTTGTTTCAGAGGTACAGATCTGAGATTCAACAGTCTTGCACAATTCACAGCGCTTACCAGAACACATATCCTCCCCAGTGTCCATCACCCAGTCACCCCATCCCTCCCACCCCACCCCCCACTCCAGCAACCCTCAGTTTGTAGGAAAGACTTTTTATGTACAAATATGCTGGCTGGATACCTTCTATGTGTTCATTTACATGTATATGTACATATATATGTATGTGTGTGTATATATATATATATATATATAAAAATATGCATACACATACATAGAAAGAAAGAAAATATACTAATATATACTGATAAAATGATACTGCTCCCCCAGCCATCCCTAACCCTATCCACTTTTAAACATTTCTTTCTTTTTCCACTTTTCTTCATTCAGAATATATTAGATTTGTACTAGAAAATAAATTATTTTTTAAAAAAGAGATTCTCAGTATGTGATTACATAACAAATGATTTATATGAATTTCAGGTAACACCAGTTGTTGCTCTTTCCAATGAGTCCTGGTCCATGTCATTTGCAAAGTACCTTGAACTTAGGTTTTATGGGCACCAGTACACTCGCAGAGCCAATGCTGAGCCGTGTGGTCACTCCATCCACCATGATTATCACCAGTATTTCTCCTATAATCAGATGGTGGCATCTTTCAGGTAAGAAGTCAGAGTGATCTTACACACAGTCACATACTCCCTGGAAGGCTTTGAGACATTTCTTCTGTAACTAGATGGAATTAATTTGTGGTGTGTTGTTCCCCATACCTACCATTGCAGATGCAGAGGGTCATACTCTGTGCTAAGAGCTTTCAGTGTTGTCATTTTATTTAATCCTTAATTTAAGAAGTAGGTATTATTATTACCCTCACTTTTGAGCTTATAGGTCGCTGAGAGCTAGCAAGTGATAAAGTCGTGATATGAACTAGTAGATCTGCTGCTCCAGGTGTTAATCTTAACCACTGTTTTCTGCATGTAAGCATTTATTAGAATTTTTGTTAAGACATTAACTAGCATAAGGTTAATTGGATATTCCAGGTAGAACTAAAATCACGAGTTCACAGAATGGGTACACTGTGGTATTACATGATTTGAGAAAGCCTTCAGGCTCTGCCATCAAAATAGACCCAGAATCTGAGCACCTCTGACCGTCTCCGCCACTCCCGCTCTGGACTGAGCCTCTGTTGCCTTTCCCTAGAGGATTGCAGTGGCCTTAACCAGTCACCCTTGGGCTTGCCTCCTCAGTCTGATCTCAGCACGGCGGTCACACTGGTTCCATTAAACGAAAATCAGCTCAGGCCACGCCTCGGTTGCAGACTCTTCCATGGGTGTCTGTTTCCGTGAGCCGTTTATGGGCCTGTGAGCTCCTGCATGCTCTGGCTGCTCAGTACCTCTCTGTTCTCACCTCCTGCTCCTGTCCCCTTACTGCAGCCTCGGTTATATCAGGCAGGATCCTGCCTGGGAGCCTTGTACTTGCTCTTCTCTCCCTGAGCTGCCAGTCCCTCCCCAGCTCTGTGCTTGCTTTTCCTGACCCCACAGGTCTTTGTTTACATTTCCTGGCCCTGATGCCTCACCCCTAGCACTCCCTACTGCCCTTGCTTACTTTAGTTTTCTCTGGAGCACTTACCATCCGATACAATGTATATTTTAGCTATTTGTTTTGTTTATTGCCTGAGTCTCATTCCTGAATCACCAAGGCAGTAATTTTAGCCTTGTTTAGTGCTGTTTCCTCAGCACCTAAAACAACATCTGACACAACATAGGCCCTCAGGAAATATTGATAATTAGAGCTTATTTCCTTTTGGAAGCAAGAGCTTTAAACACGAATCTGCCGCCCACATGGGTGATTAGCATTTATTAGACAACATAAACTCGTGGGTACAAAGGCTCATAAGGGACTCACGAGGAGTGAAGATTCGTGAGGAATCCTCAGGAGCTGGGAAGGTACTTCTAAGTGAACTGTAGGAAGGGGTTCCTCGCCTTCATAAAGGTTTATATCCTAGTCGTTGTGCTTTATATGCAGCCTTAGGGGATACATGATGATGTAACGGTACAGTGAAGAAACATACAGGACAAAACCCTTCCAGAATTGGGGAAGATACTTAAAATGGTTGAAAGTCGTCTTCAGTATTTTTATAATTGTTTTAAAATGCTGTTTTGTAGAAACTTTGTCTTGTACCTCATAGGATTTATGTTTACCGCTACTCAAGATATTAAAATATTTTTTACTTTTCTACTATTACTTGTATTTTTTTCTCTCAGTTATTCTCCCATTCGGCTTCTTGAAGTATGTGTTCCATTCCCCAAAATATTCATTAAACGTCAGGCCCCATTAAAAGTGTCCCTTCTTCAGGATCTAAAGGACTTCTTTCAAAAGTAAGTTTTAGTTTCTTTGATCATCTGTTTTTGTGTACATAGACATGTGTCTATAATGTACACATATTTTAAAATATGAGGTTTGTTCATTTAGCTTTCTTTGAAAACAACTATTTTTCTAAATATATGTTACATATGCCTGATGTAAAAAAAAAAAATGTAGACTATATAAAAAAGAAATCAAACCCCCTTAGACATAACAGCTGTTAAAATTTTGATGTACATCCTTTTAGGTCTTTTTTATGTTGCAAACTTGTGTATGATTCTTAATTCAATAAAATAGAGTTTTGTATGTGTCATTTTTCTATTTATGTGAGATTAGAAAATTTAATTCCAACTTTTCTAAGGTGTTTAATGTTTGTTTTTATTAGAGTTTCACAGGTATATCTTGCTGTTGATGAAAGACTTGCGTCTTTGAAAACGGATACATTTAGCAAAACAAGAGAGGAAAAAATGGAAGATATCTTTGCACAAAAAGAGGTCATTCATTTCTTTGACAGAAGCTCAAAAGTTAACTATTAACTTATCAGAAGTTTCTTTTGGGGTGTGTCTCAGACGGCTGGAATTGTTTTTTTCCCTGTAGATGGAAGAAGGTGAGTTCAAGAACTGGATCGAGAAGATGCAAGCAAGGCTCATGTCTTCCTCAGTAGAAACCCCTCAGCAACTGCAGTCCATCTTCGAGTCCCTCATTGCCAAGAAGCAAAGTCTGTGTGAAGTGCTACAAGCTTGGAATAACAGGTGTGCTTTGCAGCCTGGTGTTTCTTGAATGTTTTTGCAAAATTTGCTCTGCCATGATGTTTTTAATTTAAAGGACTTTATTAATTATGTTATTACATTTAGTTCTCAAATTGTAGAAGTTTTTCTTTTCCTGCCGCCACCTTTCCTGGATCATTTAAAACATATATGCTCATCTTCAGGTAGTTTGTAAAGATAAAAAAACCAGATGAGGGCAGCTTTCAATGCTGTTTCAAATACTTAAAAGTGTGTGTGCTTATTGAATGTAATACACCTGAATTAGTATTTCATGGAGTGATTATTGGTTTTTAGGTCAGGACTTTCAAATATATTATTATGAGTGTCTTAGACCTTTATGTAAATTTTTATTGGGGGAAATATTTCCCTTTGATGCTTATTTAAAAGTTCAGTTGTATTATTATAGCATTATTTGTGGAGCATCAGCATTATGCTAGGCAGTGAGTAAGGCACCAGATGGACATTCAGTCTTTTATTTGGTCTTATGAATCCTACAGTGTATATACTGTTTCCATTTCACAGAAGCTCTAAGAGTAAGGCATTTCCCCAAGCTGTATAGTTATTAATTGTCAGAGCCGGGTTTTGAGCTCAGGTCTGTTGGTCTCTAAAGCTCCTGTTTTTTGTTGTTGTTTGTTTGTTTTTGTTACATTATGCTGTCTCTTACAATAACTTACTGTTTTATAACTACAGTCATATCACACACAGCTCTTGATTAGTTGGTTAGAAATAAGACAGAAACTTATGTATAATTTTAATATCTATTGCAATCGGAATAGGAAAATCTAGTTATTGTGGCTTCACAATTGTAAAGAGAAAATTTGTAAGTGTTATTCAGGATATTAGAAACAAACTATATTCTCTCCCCTCCTCAACCCTTTTATTATAGATTGCAGGACCTTTTCCAGCAGGAAAAGGGTAGAAAGCGACCTTCAGTTCCTCCAAGTCCTGGAAGGCTGAGACAGGGAGAAGAAAGCAAGGTAAAGAAATGTGGTCTCATTTTTGGTCTTTCACTGATATAAATATTACAGTTAATTTCATTTAAGACACTTACAAATAGTAACTTAATACGTGGATTTAATAATATTAGAGTCTTTCATTTTGCAGTTGTGAGGTTTCAAAGAGACATCGCCTGGGTTAATTTTTTATCTTGCTTGAAATAAAATTGTTCGTTCATTTCAAACATTTATCAAAAGCCACCGTCTGTAGGCATCACTGGAGATAGCATCATGGAAAGAAGTTGGGGATGCTCTGAGTATATAATAGAGTCCTAATTTATTTTACTATGTAGTTTTGTGTGTTCTTTATTTCTGTGCTTAACTGAGAAGTTTTTCTTAAGGGACCTATCTATACTGGGTTAGTTCTGCACATTGATTTAATTGACTTTTCCTAACTGTATTTGTTTTTGTCTTATCGCATAACAAATTACCACAAACTTTGTGACCTAACACACATGTTTATCCTTTTACATGGTCCAGGAGTCTGACACAGTATGGCTGGAATCTCTGCTCAGTCTCACATAGCTTAAGTGAAGATTTCGGCCAGGGCCGTTATCTTACTGCAGCTCAGGGTCATTTTCCAAGCTCATCCAGGTTGTTGGCAGAACTTAATTCCTACTGGTTATAGGACTGAGGTCCCATTTTTGTTGCTGGCAGTTGACCAGAGCTCATTCTCAACTCCTAGAGGCTGCCTGCATTTCTTGTCATGAGCTCCCTTTCATCTTCAAAGCTTACAACAATGCATGCTTCAGATTTCCTAATTCCTCCCCTCTGACCTCTAGACACAGGTTTGAAGGACTTGTGTGATTAGGTCACCACCTGGATAATCTCTCCCCATCTTAAAGTTAACCAATTTGGGACCTTAAATACATCTGCAGAATCCCTTCACAGCAGTATTTAGATTAGTGTTTAATTGAATAACTGGGGAAGGGGTGTGTGTATACCAGGGGGCAGGATCCTTGGGGGCCATCTTAGAAATCTTCCTGTTATATGAACCATATTTTCAGGTAATTATTAATGCCTGTATAAGGGCTTAATTTTTTTTTTTTTAAGATTTATTTATTTATTTTAGGGAGAGAGAGTGAGAGAGGGTGTGCAGGGGGCAGAGGGAGAGGGAGAGACAGTCCCAAGCAGACTCCTCACTGAGCACAGACCCCATTGCAGGGCTCGATCTCATGACCCTGAGATCACAACCTGAGCCGAAACCAAGAGTTGGACGCTCAACCAACTGTGCAACCCAGGCACCCCATAAAGGCTTTTAATATACTGATATGATGGGGGACTTTGAAAGAATATTTTTTTTTTGTACAAGTGTATAGTATCTGTAAAGAAGTGTTTTCATAGAATGATAAATTCAAGTGCCTTAGATCTTGATGCTTCTTTTTTTTTCCTCAGAAACAACTGTGTAGGAATCACTTTTCTTTAAAGTTTAGGTGAAAGTAAGAGTAAGGGTTACCGAAGATGATTTGTACATTAGTATTTGTCACGTAATCTAGGTCCATTAATGGCTAACACAGACTGTTAGTGGCTTTTCCATTTGCCCACTAAGAAACTGCAAAGCTAGTGGTGTAAGACCTTTAATTGTAATATGTAGACACAGAATTGAAAATACAGAATCATTCAGTAGAAGATCATCTTTTTGAAGGTTTGAAAGTTGATTTGAAAATCTGTAGCACTGCCTGTCTTTTCATTCGGTAACTAGTTTTTGAGTACTTTTAGGTACTATTCTAGGTTCAGGGCATATAGTTCTGAACAAAGGCCCTAGTGGAACATTTGTCTAATGCGGTGGAGACTGACAATAAACCAGTGAACAATGAACTTTTAAAAAACAAATGGGAAAAAGGCTGTGAAGAAAAAAATAAGGGAAATGGAGAGTATTGCCAGGGGAGTGGATGGTGGTGGGTTATTTTATATAGGGTGGCCAGGGAGGTCTCTCTGCTATGGTGAGCAAATCTAAGAATGTTCTAAGTAGCCATCTAGAAATGACTTTGTAATCAAATTGTATACAGGGTTAATAGTGATTCGAAATATATCTTAACCTATGGATAATGGGACTTGAATAAGTCCAGTGGATAATAAGAGATTAATGGGTAATCATAAGTAGTTTTTAGATGCTTTAATGCTAGGGAGTGAGCTACTGTTTGGAGCACGATTCTCCAAGTGTAGTTCAAGGACCCCTGGGGGTTTAAGTCCCTTTCAAGGGCTCTGCATGATTTCCCTTTTTCAGTTACATATTTATGTGAGGCTAGATTTTCTTTATACTTTTCAGTCATAATACTATAGCTCAACAGATTAAATGCAGAAGCCAGAGATGAACCTAGCTGTCTGCTAGACATTAAACTATTTGCAAAAATTTAAAACAGTGCCACTTTTACCATTTTTTTTTTTTTTGGTAAATTGGTATTTTTTAATTTGAACATGTTATTTATGTTAACGTATAAGGGTTTATTATTTTTAAAATGAATTAATAAATGCATATTCTAAAACTTTCTCAGTTTTAATTTCTAATAAAGTAAAAATCAAGTTATAACCCACATAAAAGCTTGAGTGTCTTAATAATTCTTAAGACAATTTTAAAAGTGTGATTTTAATGTTTCCTTAAGAATAAAGTATTTACTTCTCTGCAGATAAGTACGATGGATGCAGCTCCAAGAAATATTTCTCCAGGGCTCCAAAATGGAGAAAAAGGTTGGTCCTTGAGTCTGGTGATCACTTGCTATTGGATTTAAAGAAATTTCTTCGTCTGTAAGTTATTTCAGTGGCTAATTTTGAGAATTTTTTCTGATACAGTTCTAGACTTTTTTTTCCTTCTTGTAGAGTGTTGTAGCACTGTCAGTTTAAGATTTCATAAAGTATATTGCAAGAAAATAAATTAGGATATAGAAATACACGATATATAGAGATGGTTGCTGTTAGGGGAAGAGCAAAGAAAAAAAGGAAATTGAATTTTTGTTTTGCCTGTTCCAAAGTCAGCAGGTTTGACTGCAAAAACATTAGAAAGTTTAATTTATGTTTTTATGTTACTGACACCTTTCCTAGACCTAAGCTGTCTTTCACAGTATTTCATTGAATGACTTGGTGCCACCCTAGAAAATTTGTAGGGAAATTTCCTTAGACTGTCTTTGTGGAATATGAGCTCAGCTCATAATTCTTGGCATTTTCTATTATAATTAAGTGAAGTTTCCCCCTGGGAATGAGCATGTGATTTTTTCCCCAGTAGTGTCCTGATTTTATTCCCTATTAAACTGAATGGACTAGTGTTTAGGTAGCTATTATGGCCTAATGTAAAAGGATATTAGATAGGAATTAGACTTGGGTTACCGGTCACAGTGCTGTCGCTAGGACCTGACTGTGGTTAAGTCATATAACCTGTTTGGATATTTGTATCTATTTCTAAAGTATGTGCTAAAATGGCCTAACTAACTTTTAGGAAGCTAAAATTCTTTGGTTTAGGAAGTAGGAATATGAGTTGGCATTTTAAAAACATTCCTATTAGGTAGACATGGGCTCAGCGTTTTTAAATGATTCACTCAAGTTTGTTTTTCTTTAGAGGATCGCTTCCTAACAACCCTGTCCAGTCAGAGCTCCACCAGTTCTACCCATCTCCAGTTGCCTACTCCACCAGAGGTCATGCCTGAACAGCTGGGGGGAGGGCCTCCTGAACTCGACACGACCAGCAGCTCTGAAGGTGCACTTGAAGTCACTTTTACTGTGCTTGATCCAGAAAAGGAGAGCACTGCAAATGCTTTGATACAATGCTTTCTTAAATCTCAGAGTTTGTAAATTTTATACTTGCTAGAAGTGCTGTCGGGGCGTGTGGGTGGCTCAGTCCCTTAAGCGGCCGACTCTTGATTTTGGCTCAGGTCATGAGGATCTCAGGGTCCTGGGATTGAGTCCTGAGTCGGGCTCTACGCTCAGCCGGGAAGTCTGCTTGTGGATTCTCTCTCTCTTCTCCCTCTGCTGCTCCTTCCTCTCGGGCTCATGTGCTCTTTTTCTCTATCTCTAAAATTAAAAAAAAAAAAAAAAAAAGTGCTATTTTAGATAGAGCTTTTTACCATATCACTTCTTCAGTTGCACTGCTTGACATATAAATATCTCAGTAACAGAATGTTAGTCTGCTTCATCTGTTTTCTGGGGATATTGCTTTCTTGAGTCCTATAAAGTACATGGTTGTTGCCTTGTCAGAAAATAAGAGAAATTGCAGCCATTTCTCCAACAACAACTATTTATTTCATTAATAGCAAATTTATGCCTTGCTTCTCTCTTTCCTTGCTTTCTATTTAAGCAGTAACTACTTAAGTAGTGTAAACTTTAAAAATAACTTTTAAATTGCAATTAAACTCTGATGTAACAACCACAGCGCACATAACTGAGTTGAAGTGTTGACAGGAAGAGCAGTGGCTAAGTTCGCGCATGCTCAGGCAGTAATTACATCATGGCTGCTGCCCGGCCCCTACAATGGGAAGCCGTTGATTATAGCATGATGCCAATTTCAGAGAGGGTCAGATGTAGAACAAACAGTGTGCTCCTTGGAGTCAGTGCTGTGTATGCTTCACTATTGCCTCTTCTTTCATCCCCAAAGAGTCCTTATTCCTAGATCAGAAATTTTGTATCATAATTGGTAATTATGGTGTGCATATGTCTGTATTCCACAAATGACAAGAAATAATGTTGATACTTTCTACTTTTTTTTTTTTTTTTTTACTCTTCCTGAATATTAACATAAAAGTAGCATATTTTTAATCCTAGATGTGTTTGATGGGCATTTGCTGGGATCCACAGACAGCCAAGTGAAGGAAAAATCAACCATGAAAGCCATCTTTGCAAATTTGCTTCCAGGAAATAGCTATAACCCTATTCCATTTCCTTTGTAAGTATTATAAAAGTCAGTGGCTGTTGTTCGGTGGTTTTATTTTCACTTAATTAAAAAAAAAAAATTTTATTCTCTACGTATTTAAATATATTTATTTAACTATATATGTACTTCTCAATCCTAAATTATACTTCATCATAGTAAAAAAGGTGTCTTTTGGTGTAATGTAATTTGTAGAATTATTATGTAGTAATCATCATCACATAGTAGATGAGTGGATGAAAAAAGCATTAACTAATATTGCTTAATGCTTAAGATTAATGGTTCTGAAAATAATTTTTTATATATATATTTTTTAAAGATATACTGCTACATCTGTTGATCCCATAATCATAGAAACACACTACTGGTTGTATATGAAGATGACATTACTGAGCTAATAACTTACTGGGACGTGGTACTTTTCTATCAGTCGTGATGTATTAGTGACCCATACAAGTTTTCATGTGATCCTGTATGGGGCTCTCTGAGTAGGAAAGAAAACAGGCTGCCCGTGAGAGTATGTTTTTTCCCCACTGGTTGATCTGTGTAGCCATCAAATGCTGCTCTTGTATGGTGGTACAAGTGTATCCAAAAGGTAGACATTTGGGGGCGCCTGGGTCGCTCAGTCGTTAAGCAAGTCTGCCTTCGGCTCAGGTCATGATCCCAGGGTCCTGGGATCGAGCCCCGCATCGGGCTCCCTGCTCCGCGGGAAGCCTGCTTCTCCCTCTCCCACTCCCCCTGCTTGTGTTCCCTCTCTTGCTGTGTCTCTCTTTGTCAAATAAATAAATAAAATCTTAAAAAAACAAAATAAGAGAAACGTCCTCTTTAAAAAAAACAAAACAAAAGGTAGACATTTGTTAATAAGGACCTTTGTTCTTAACTGACTTTTGTAATTATTTATTCAGTCAGTATTTAAATTTATTGAGTGCCCGCTCTAATGCCCGAGGATGTGGAACAAGATTAATAAGGAAGATCACTGCTCTTGGAGCTGTCTCAGGGAGGAGACGAGTAGAGAGTCACAGATTGATACTGCTACGAGTAGAGAGTCACAGATTGATACTGCTGTCTGTGAGGGTCCCTGTTTCCTCTACTTCAGACTCCAATATCACAGTATCTTGAGTGGGTTATTGTCCCTCCTGGTGTATGGCCTTTGCCCACGCCCTCACTTTCTTCTTTAGTCATTAACTCCTGTGAATTCTTTCTCAGATAAACTTCAGACCCTCCCGCTAGCTCCCTGCCCTAGCCAGATTAGGTCTCTTTGTTACAGGCTGTCATGTTTCCCTCCTGGTACTTATCATAGAAGGTGATTGTATTTATTTGTAGCATTATGGGTTTCTTTATCCCACTGTACTATAAACTCTACCATGCCTATTTTTTTCCACCTCTGTATTGTTAACATCTTGTACAAGTTGTTAGGTGCTTAGTATTAGTTTTTCTTAATATTGTGTCTCTGGCATGGTGGGCGCTCAGTGCATAGCTGTTACACAGATGAATGAATGCTTCTCTAGGGGCCTGAGGGTAGAAGTCGGGATCAAGATTGGGGTTAAAATGGTCACACCATTGAGTTTCCATATGATAATAGGAGAGCAGCTGTGTTATATTATTTCTTGTTGGACTAATGGTATGTTTTTCACAATTTCTAGAAGACACATCTTTCAGGCTTATAGTAGAACAAAATCTTTCGTACTTCTGCTGTTCATTGTAAATACTTTTTGAGATGAACATGGCTCACAGTTGGCAGCATGGAAAGCATTGTTTGGAATAACTATTTCAGAACCCTCTGATTTGAAAACTACTTCTGACGATTTTCAATTGCCTTTAAAAACTTTCTGTCGATACATTTTCCTTGGCTGTTTGGTTCAAGTTCTGCATACATTTTGGTTTACCTAGTATTATCTTCTTATGATTGCGCCATATTTAGTTAACTTAAAATTGTCTTGAAATTTACTTACAATGTATTAGTGGTTTGTATATATCATTTTCTGCTAATTTTGTTCTTACTGATTTATTTAAAAATTTTGAACAGTGATCCAGATAAACACTACTTAATGTATGAACATGAACGGGTGCCCATTGCGGTTTGTGAGAAGGAACCCAGCTCTATCATTGCTTTTGCTCTCAGGTATTATTCATGGGACTTTTTCACCTATGATTAGATCTTTATATTTTATGTATATTTATTAATCACCTTATTGTTTAGATCTTTTATAGACAGTAGGGCAGAATGATTAAATACAAGCAAAAATATATATTCTTTGGGCATGGTAGCTTGTTCTCTTTGTGTCTGAAAGTGTATTCTTTGCCCAAATAATAACAGGATGATTCTTAAGCAAGCTTCTACTAACTAAATTGACTAGGCAAGTTATTTACTTATCTTTATATCCTCTAAACATTCTATTATACTGTGTATCCATTGTATCCCTTCCTTACTACCTTTACTTGTTGATATAATAAAGCATCTTATACCATCTGAGTATCTTTTTATACTCTTTCTTTCCTTCCTGCTTCTCACACATAGCAGGTAAGGTTTTCTTACTAGAGTAATGCTGTTCCTATGCCTTAACCCACTTACATGCCCACAGTTACCATGTGTCTTAAAAAAGCATCCTTTTTAAAAATATTTATATCTTATATCTAAAAAGACAGTGCTTTTTAATCACAACAGTATCTTGGTAGTGGTAGAACTTAGTTTAAGTATAATCTAAGTTGTTTAATTAAAAAAATTTTTTTCTGTTGGAAGGCATTGAAATGTAAATTTTTCTTTTTATATATTGGTTGCAAGGAGCCTGCTTATTCAACAAATATTTGAATATCTACAATATGTGGTGTAGTAGGTATTGGATTTATAGGAATAAACAAGATATATTTATATGCCTTAGCATTTATGAAGTTTAGAGTTTACTCTTTGGATTATGAGGAATTTCTTTCCTTTAGGAGAGTCCATGTGATTTATTTTTTTTTGTTTTTGCCTTTTGGCCTTTAGGAAGTTAATATTTGTTTTTTTTATTGCTTAGTCATACTACATTAATAGATAAGAAAAGTAGGAAAGTCAACCAAATAAAAAATTTCTTATGTACTGTTAGGAATTGAGCATTCCAGTAGAAATCACTTTCTTCTAATGTCTTGGGAAAATAATACATGCTTCTCTTGTTCCCTGACACCTGATTTATCTAAATCAGGGCTCTCAGACTGCTAGTCCAAGAGTTGGATTTTTTTCTTAAAGTTCAGTACCTTTAAATAGAAAAGCATTCTCAAGTTCCTTTTCTCGCTGTTACATTATACTAAAGTCTGAAGTTTTATACTTTAAATTACCTGTTCTATCCCTGAAGATATTTGGTCTAAATGTTAATACCTAGACTTTCACAGTCATTGTTTAGGATATTGATACTGGTTGGTGTGTTGGGTTGTATTTTGTATCATTATCTGTGAAGATGACCTTCTTCATGAAGCTTCTACTTGATAACTTTTGTTAGTTGACTCCAATATGTTTAATTATGGACACATAAAATGATTGTATTTCTGTAATGCAGAGCTTATTCTAAAGTATATGATTTATTTTGAAGAGAAGCTTAATGTTTAACATTTTTCAACCTATTTCTACCCTAAGTTGTAAAGAATACCGAAATGCCTTAGAGGAATTGTCCAAAGTGACTCAGCGGAGCAGTGCCGAAGAAGGGCTTCCGACAAATAGGTGATCCATGATTGAGTAGAATTTACTTCATTTGGCTATGTCATCATTTTTTAAATGCTCATTCTTCAATTTTATTATTGCAAATTTTCAGTGTGACAGTTGCTAGGACATGGACAGTGGCACTCAAACTTCAGCCAACAGTTGACAGAACAAAATTCAAGTATAGCAGAAGGCCTTAAACGGTGCCTTTGGATGTAGTTTTCTGATAATTGCCGTAGAAGTTCAGTGTATATTGCAGACTTAAACTTTCAACGTTTTAAATTGTCCTCGTTTCAATTAAAAAATAGTAACTTTTGAAATTAGTAACCCACTGCTTTACTTTGTAATTTAAAGTATTTGTGAATTTTCCAGAATAATTAAAGATCCCAAATAGTTTAAAAACAAAACAAAACCCCCAACCAGTTAGTTCTTTTAGTATGTTCAGTATTTTAGACATTTATATAGAAATTGTCATAGGCTCATTATTTTGATTCTTATTAAAGTAGGTTTTCCAGCTTCACTAATGTGACAACATTCGATCTGGATTTATTTATTATCATGGTAACTAGCCTGGGAAATATGAAATCGGTATTTTCTGTAATCGTTTGAATTACAGGTACTAAGATAGCTCTAATGAATTTGGGGAAATACTACAAAAGCCTCTGCTTTCACATATTTTCCAGACACTTTTATATTTACAACGTTTCACTTTCTTTTTCTTAAGTCCAGTAGGCATTTCAAGACTTTTCTTCTGTGATACAACCTGTGTTTACATAAATTATGAATCAGATTTCAGATACGGTGGGTGGGATTAGGTGGGGAGTAGATTAATGCAGGAATCATTTTCTGTCCAAATTGTATGAAATTAACTTTTCCTTTTGTTTTTTGTTTAGTACTTTAGACAGCAGACCGAAGAGTAGCAGCCCTATTAGATTACCTGAGGTCAGTGGAGGACAGACAAACCGTACGGCAGAAGCAGACCTGCCGCCAAGTAAGATTATACATGGAGGAGTACTTACTAGCTTTATTTGTAATTATGGTTTGAAGAAGAAAACATCAAATAAGATATGCCAGCTGGCAAGAATTTATTGCTTCTGGTCTTTACAAAAAAATTTTTGTATGTCCCCTTTTTAAATATTTTGCTTTTCCTTGATCTTTACCTTATTACTGGATTTGAAAACTTCTCGAAACTCATAGGTCTATGCAAAAAGAAACAGATCCTTCCTTTTTAGAGTTTTCAGTTTAAAGTATACAAGCTAAGGAGACATTTTTTTTTTTAAGATTTTATTTATTAGAGAGAGCATGAGCAGAGGGAGGGGGAGAGGGAGAGGGAGAAGCAGGCTTCCCGCAGAGCAGGGAGCCCACCCAGGACCCTAGGATCATGACCTGAGCCGAAGGCAGATGCTTAATCGACTGAGCCACCCAGATGCCCTAAGAGAGACTTCTTAAAAAAGTTTTTACAGTATTGTTGGCATTGTGAAAAGAATTTTTCATGTGTCATGTCCTTTATTGTGTCCCACAATAACCACATAAGAGTTATTTGACGTATCCCCATTTTTTAAAAAGAAAGTTAAGACGTAAGTAGCTTGCTCAAGATTACAGAGGTAGCGGAAGCTGGGATTTGAACATAGGTCTCTTTGACTTTGTCAGGAATGTATTCACTACAAATAACAGAAAACTCAAGTGACTATTGGGGCTTAAACAAATGACAGTGTATTTTTCTAAAATAGCAATGTCCAGAGGCAGGCAGTTGCTGGCATTGGTCCAGCTAGTCAGCATTGTCATGACAAGAGAGGGGTAGTTTCTCATGATTCTCTTAAGTTTTCCTCATGATCAAAATGTTCCATTTCAGGTCTCTATTTGAAGTAGAAAGAAGGGAGGTAGCTACAAGCTGCAGCTATTTCCTTTAATTAGGCATGCAGAGGCTTCTCCTTTAGTCTCCTTGGCTGGAACTGAGTCTCAGGGTCACCCCTCCCTGCAAGGGAGACTGAGATTATAGTGACCAGCTCTGCTCTAGTTGCTTATAGAAGTCGTGATTTATTTTTTAAGGCTCTCCACATTGCTGCCCCAAACAAAACTGCAGTTCTTTCAGCAAGGAACAGGTGGGCTTGGGTATTAAGGACGCCATAATGGTGTCTGCCAACCTAACTAAGCACTTTATGAGTGACATTTTATGTGGATTTTGTAGATGGTAAATGTATGAAATTAGAATCATGTATGCTAATGAGTTCATAGATCACACATAGATATATATATACCAATCTCAAAACTAAGAATGAAAGTATAGAGTAAGCTTTAGTAATATTTTTGGCCATCTTATACAAATTTCTGAAAAATGCTGAAAACATCTTAGATTTTGCTGTGTTAAAATGTAGGAACATAAATGATACAGAGATGTTACTTTTAACTCTGAATTCTTGTAGATTGTAGTATTGCTTTGTATTAGTGTAATTAACTATTGTAATATAAGAATTTAGCCCTAAATTTAGTTGCTTAAGATATCATGACTGCCGGGATGCCTGGGTGGCTCCGTTGGTTTAACGTCTCTTGGTTTCAGCTCAGGTCATGATCTCATAGGTTGTGGGATCGAGCCCCGCTTTGGGCTCCGTGCTCAGTGGGGAGTCTGCTTGAGATTCTCTCCCTCTGTCTCTCTCCGCTTTGGCACATGCATGCGCTTTCTCTCTCTGTCAAATAAATAAATAAATCTTATTTAAAAAAGATTATGACTGCCATGTAAAGATATTTTTGAAAGATTTTCTATAGAATTTCTCACATTTTGATATATACAGCTACCTGAACATTGCTTTTCTTTTATATTTCTGATAATAAAAGTGCTTGACTAATAACCCCTCCCCAGGCCCCATAAAACATGTGGAATGATAGTCTGTGCAAATGAAAGTATCAGTGTGACTCATATTTATTACCCTCATGTAATGGTTACTGCTAACAAAAGAATGAGTTGAAAATCTTCATTTTTTCACTGCAGTGACCTGTACTTAATATGTTACCTTTTATTTTTAGCCAAAAAGGCTTCTGGAATGCTGTCCTTCTTCCGAGGGACAGCAGGGAAAAGCCCTGATCTCTCTTCCCAGAAGAGAGAGACCTTACGTGGAGCAGATAGTGCTTACTACCAGGTTGGGCAGACGGGCAAGGAGGGAACGGAGAGTCAAGGCACTGAGGCCCAAGGTGTGTTAAAGGAGACCAAATGTGCTTATTTCCCTTGCTTGTGTCCTTATAGCCTTGAGTAGATAATTCTTACTGCCCAAACCAGGGCGTTCGCTCTCTTCTTATGCCTCAGTATGGCAGAGTGGAAAAAGCATGGTGGTTGTAGAGTCCGACTGGCTTTAGCTGTCATTGCTATCACTTACTGTGTGGTAGAATCAGAAATCCTTAGTTTCCATATCTGTGAAGTGGCAAAAGCAATGTCTTCCATGGTTTACTGAAGACCAAGTGACATTAAACATGTAAAACATCAATCTCACCTTGTAACTCACAGTTACATACTCAAATGTTTTCATTCCACTAACCCCTCAGACATTTCCTTTCTTTCCCAGTCTCTGTAGGGTTGAGGGCATTGATGTCTACCTTCATTTTGATATTTAAAAATATGTCTACCTGATTGTGTTTGAATATGGGGTTAGACCAGGCATCAGCAAACTGTGCTGACCTGTTTTCGTAAATAAAGTTGTATTGGAACATAAGCACGCCCATTCATTTACTGATTGGCTGCTTTCATGTCATATTGATAAGTTGAATAGTTGTGACTGAATAAAATACTTACCATCTGGCCCTTTACAGAAATAGTTTGGCAACCCCCGGGTTAGATCATGAATTAGTAGTCTAAAAGAAAGCATAATATATTTTCATTAGTAATTAAGATATCATCTTAAGTATTCTATAGACTTCCGTTGGGCTGTAATCCTTGGAAGACATTGGTGCTTTGAAAAAAATAATTTAGAAATGTGAAACATGGAAGATCACTTCTTCTAGCTATTGAAATATATTCCAAATTTGTAATAATTAGAGTGCATCTAGCCGTAGGTTTGCCACACAAATCAAATATAAAAAATAGCTCTGAAGTAGATACTAATATATTTTATGTATTTTATAAGACAAAGAAAGCATCTCAAGCTGTTGGAGAACCATTATTCCACACACAGGGAAAATGATCATAAACTGATAAAGAAGTAATGGAAACTTGATGTAAGAGCTGAGTTAGCATATTGTTTTGTTTTTTCATCTGTATTCTTTTTATTTAAAATCAATTAATTAACATATAACATATTATTAGTTTCAGAGGTAGAGTTTAATGAGAGTTAGTATATTGTTATCAGAGGAATCAAATATAAGAAAAGTTATTCTTTAACCTGAATTCTCTGTTTTTCATCTGAAAATTGCTCTTTCAAAAGGTACTTATATTTTGTAATAGTTTATAAAGTTTAATTATGCACATAATGCTTCTCGAGAGTGACTTGACCAGGATAACAAGAATTGACTTGTTAGTTTTTATTGTTATGTCAGGGGAGGAAAAAACAGACAAAATGAACTGATAACCCATTGAAAACTTTGACTTTATTAATGATGTTAAACTTTTTAGATGAGGTGGATGGAGGAGATACACAAAAGAAACAACTCATAAATCCGCATGTGGAGCTTCGTAAGTATGCGATAAAATAATGTTGGTTCGGGGATACCGACTGTAATTGAGAAAACTGTTAATTAAGGCTTCTAGCTTATTCTAGATAAATATCCTGTTTCTTGGAATGAATATTAAGTCTGTGTGCTGACATAAGCTTTATTTAATCTAGATTTAGCTTATAAAATAAACATTTAATGTATAAAGAAATTTAATTTAAATTATATTTTAATTTATAAGGTATAATTTGTTTTAATATCTAACGTTTAAATAATTATTGTGTAATCTAGAGCCACAGAGCCTTGACCAGATGTCTAGAATTGTGTGTGTGTGTGGGGGGGGGTGCTAAAACTTTATCATCCAGAATAAGTACAGTAAAATTTAAGATGTAAAATTATAATGATGAAAGTACAGTAACCAGTATAAAATTAGATATGGGTCTTATTTTATGTTTGATTTTTCTGTAAGGTTATAAGATGCTTTTCGGTCTTCCCCGAGAATCATTTTAGCAGAACTGTGACAAACAAGGGTGTAAACTTAACCTGAGAAATGCTATCCTGGAGAAAATGAAATGGTCAAATTTGTTGGGCATGGGAAGTGGGCAGGAAGGAAGAGAGATTTCTGATTCATAAAAGCCCCCCCCCCCCAACACTTCTGTTTATAGAATTTTCTGACGCAAATGCCAAGTTTTACTGTCGCCTGTACTATGCGGGAGAGTTTCATAAGATGCGCGAAGTGATTCTGGGCAGCAGTGAAGAAGATTTCATCCGCTCTCTTTCCCACTCCTCGCCCTGGCAGGCCCGTGGGGGCAAATCAGGAGCTGCCTTCTATGCAACTGAGGGTAGGTCTTTTTAGTCACTCACTCACTGAGTAGTAGCCATCTTTTCCCCTCAGGTAATCTGTGAATCCCTTGAACTGAGGTGGTATGATATGGTCAGTTGGCAAACGAAGTTTTCTGTTTTTCTGTTTGAGAGTATGTAATAACAATATTTAAAAGAATATACATGTATATGGTGTGCAGTTAGAGACAGACATTGACCCAGTCCTTACTAAACTCTCTCTGGTCCTGACTTCTACAAATGTAAATAGTAACAGAGAACTTCTGGAAGACTCACAAGGGTTCCTCAGAGCTGATGAGACAAAGATAAAAATATAAATACTTAAACTGAAAATAGGAAGGCCAGGTTCTTCACCTACAAAGGTTTACAGAAGATGATGACCATTTGTATGTCATATTCCGTTCTCCATTCCCTGGAAACAAAATTATCTGAGAAAATGCAGCAGGAAGGATGTTGCTTGATAAGAGCTTTCATAACTGTGACTTACTGCATTGTTAACAAAGGAGTCTATAAAATTTTACTTAGTAGTTATCTAGCTATGAATTTCGGTCTGGTACTGTCAAAGGTAGAGGCTTCTTGACTATATAATCCTCAGGAACCCTTTGAGCCCTCAATTACTTGAGACCTATGTTCTGATGAAAATTTTCTCTGTGACATCAGAAAATCTCCCTTAAAGCCATGAAGCAAACACATCACTTGGGATCTTTGGAATGATGTATTATAGATTACCTCAGGAAATCCTGTGACTGAATAAACACATACGACACTTCTGCCTTTTAGATGATAGATTCATTTTGAAGCAGATGCCTCGTCTGGAAGTCCAGTCTTTCCTCGACTTTGCACCGCACTACTTCAATTATATTACAAATGCTGTTCAACAAAAGGTAGAAGTCCCAAACCTTGGTTCGTAATTAGAATTTTCTGGGCTTTTTCACCTCCTCCGAGTCCCAGTGGCAGTTTTTCCCATGCTAAGATAGGAACGGGACGTGACTGGGTCTCTGTTATGTTACTGAGGTGTGATAGAATGCACTCATTTCATGCTCTTTCCTGCCTTTGCCAGTGAGGAGCCGAGAGATCTCCAGCAGATTGCATTTAATTAGTGTGTGTGTGTGTGTGTGTGTGTGTGTGTGTGTGTGTGTGTGTGTGTGTAGAAACATTGAGTTTGGATGAAAATAGCTGCACGTTATAATTTGTAAGTTTGTTGAGACAAAACTGGGAAATATTTGTTGAGACCTGAGTGTCTGGGTCCTTAAGTAGAAAAGAAGCCAGTGGCTCAGTCAGGTTTGCCCACTGGACATTTAGCAGTGCTCCTCGCAGTAAGTGTATAAAGGAGTCATGTAGATTTTTTTTTTTCCCATTTAAGGTTTATTGCATATTTGGGGGGAAATTATATGTCATAATAAAATTTGTGATTTTGAGAAATAAAGCCTTATCCTTTGGGAGAATATGAAGGATCTAAGATTTTTGTTAGCATTGCTGTTTTGCTTTTTACTTACTCCTGAGATTCAAGGGTTTAAGTTTCTTTCAAAGTTCTTTGGTCATATTAATAGAAAATTGTGTTTGGATAGTACATGGATAATCCAGATATGGGTATTAAATTACAAATGAATTTACTTTCATCTTTTCTTGATTAGAGGCCCACTGCATTGGCCAAAATTCTTGGAGTTTATAGAATTGGTTATAAGAATTCTCAGAACAACACTGAGAAGAAGTTAGATCTCCTTGTCATGGAAAATCTTTTCTATGGGAGAAAGATGGCACAGGTAAGGATATTGAACCATTTAGCTACTGGAACGTTTTGCACTTCTGGTTCCTGAATATAATGAATCAGAGAATAACATCTTATTTGATAGTATTAAACCTCAGTTGCTAGGCCAAAGTTAACTTTGGAATTGTTGAACCCTATAGGAAAGACTAAAGAAGAATATGGTAGACTGGTATTAAAATTTAACCTGTCCAATATCCTAGAAACACAGAATTAGAATTCTAGGATTAGAAGACAGATCTCTTCCCACCATCTCAGTTTTAAAGATGAAGAAACTAAGACCTAGAAAAATTAAGTTTATGACAATCACACAGATATTCCAAGAGCTCAGGTTGTTTTAGATTCTAGAACAGTACCTTTCAGAGTGTTGGTCCTTTAACTGTTTCCAGTCTATGGGGAGATAAAGAGCTTACACTAGAATGTATTTCTTCATTGAGAGTGTCTTGCTATGCTGAATGAAAGAGCGTGCTTAGTGATGTGATTGTTTTACGTTCTGGCACGAGCTCCTTATGTCATCGTGAGCCAGGGACAGTTGCCTAGCATTCGTCTGTAGAATACACTTCCTATTGCACTGGTCAAGGACCTAAGTCCCCTGACCTTTGAGTGTGTGGCTTTTACCACCCCCAACATTTCTAGAGAGATGCAGTTGCTTCTACATTGCCATAGTATTGAATGGAGTTTTGGTACCCAAACTGTAAGTTTCCTAAGACTCTTTGTATCTGGTTTTTAAACTGCTTTATGATCCAATGATATATTTTTGAAGTTATTTGTTAATGTTTCTTAAAGTTGATTAAGTGGGTTAATGTATTCCTGAAGTGTTTGAGTAACTGAGTACCTAGGTGTTAATTTTCAATGATGAATCCTATCACCATCTACTTTATGTATTGCACAATTATAATGCATGCATTATATATAATTTTATATGATATATAATATATATAAATGATATGTTTAATATATTTATGTAAGTTATGATTAAGTTTTAAAATTAAATTTAAAAGTATACGTAATGATATGGGCTATAAGGAATTTTTTTGCATTTCCAATTTAATTACATTAATTAATTATGCAACTCATGCATAAATGACAGAAACTTTTCTTTCTGCTAGGTTTTTGATTTGAAGGGTTCACTTAGGAATAGAAATGTAAAAACTGATACCGGGAAAGAGAGTTGTGATGTGGTCCTGCTGGATGAAAATCTCTTAAAGATGGTTCGAGACAACCCTCTGTACATCCGTTCTCATTCCAAAGCCGTGCTGAGAGCCTCGATCCGTAGTGACTCCCACTTTCTTTCTAGCCACCTCATTATAGATTATTCTTTGCTGGTTGGGCGAGATGATACTAGCAATGAGCTGGTAGTCGGAATTATAGGTAAGTCAGTAAGCATATGCTACTTATAGTTCATGATTGAAGCCAGAGTAAATTTGAAGATTATACTGAACCTGGTTTAGTCATAGCTTATTAAATATTCTCACCAACTTTGATTTGAAAATTCAACAATAGCTTTTAAATTCTAGTTACCTTCTATTTCAGTGTCCTCCTTTCATTTCATTGTCTTTACCAAAAATACCTGTATTCAAAAAGTTACTCATAAAGGAAGCCCTGTGAAGTTGTTAGGAGGATTAAAAGAATTAATATGGAAAAAACCCTTGGGACAGTGTCTGGCAATATTGTTAACATTCAGTAAACACTGTAGAAGTAATAGTAATTACTGTTATCTTCTTACATTTACTAACATAGCTGTACTGCTAATCTTCCCTCCTGTAACAGATTATATTCGAACATTTACATGGGACAAAAAGCTTGAGATGGTTGTGAAATCAACAGGAATTTTAGGAGGACAAGGTGAGCAGAATTTTTGTTTATTCTTTAAACTGTTCTCATGTCTTCCTTATCAGTTAACATTTAAAAAATGGGTACTTTTTTAAATTCTAAAAAAACAAGTGGTCATCTTTGATTTTATCATTTCCAAAATGATCAGATAATAAAGGAAATTGCAGAGGTGGGGAAATAATTGGTTTTAAAGTTGTGTTAAAATGCCAGAATGAAAAGTTACGCAAAAAAGGCCAGATATTCTGAATAAGAGGTTGTTTTTAATTAACACTTGAAATCTTCTAAGTTCTCTGAGCACTTCTAGCTCCATTTTGTGCTTTCATACATCTCTCATCTCTAGGCAAGAGCTAGGCTCGTATTTTTAGAGTAGGGGGTGGGGAAGGGGACAGGGGCAGAGGGAAATGGGGAGATAATCTTAAGCAGGCTCCACACTCAGTGCAGAACCTGACTCGGGGCTCAATGTCAGGACCCTAATAACATGACCTGAGCCGAAATCAAGAGTCGGACACTTCACCGACTGCGCCACCCAGGTGACCCAAGAGCTAGTCTTTTAAAATGGAAACCCCTCTCAGGAAGGCCCTGTCCCATGTCATGTGGCACAGTGGACACCTCTCCCTCTTTTCTGAGACTGGTGTGTGTGTGTGTCTTTATGGCAGTTGTCATGAAAGAACATAGCTATTCAAGTCAGCTGCTGATCAACTCTGTAACAGCTTTTTCCCTTTGCTCTTCCATAATCTTAGGTAAAATGCCAACTGTGGTCTCTCCAGAGCTGTACAGGACTAGATTTTGTGAAGCAATGGACAAGTATTTCCTGATGGTACCAGACCACTGGACAGGTTTAGGTCTGAACTGCTGAAAGGGAGCACATGATTTTAAAATGGACCATGAATGAAAGGGGCCTGGACCAAAGGACCAAAAATAAGCTACATGTTTTATTTCTTCATCATGTTCACCACTGTATGCCAAGGCCTTCCCATCCTGCAGTCATGTGGGCTGTCTGTAATTGAAGGGTTAAAATGCCGTGGATTTGCACTTTGGTTTTTGATACCTACAAGTTAGCTGTCTTATGCTGGGAAGTTGCATGAACATTCTTCCACTTAAGCTAAACTATAGACACATTTCAAAGGGCTTAAGACGAATGTATGGTCAGAGATAAGGAGATAGGGTGAAGAAATGGGGTGTCAGATTTGTTAACAGTCCTGTTAAGACAATAATGCTTCCTAGATTGTGGCTTTCCCAGCATCCCATTTGACACATTCTTTACTTAGCATTTGTAGAGCTGGTGAATTTGTGTTTCTTATGTAACAATGTAATGTTGCGTATTATCAGAATTTCTGAAACCTTTAAAAATTCTGACTTATTCTCTTAATGGCCAGTGAAACAGATGGACCCAGTCTGTTCTTGTTTTATTGAGGTATTTGACTTAAATTGGGAGTCCTGTCGTGTTCTTACCTTGCCTTGTTTTTGAGGGTGCTTGATGTTTTTTAAGTTCTGTCTTCTCTGTGGGTGACAGGAGACTCTAGCCATTAATAAGCCTTTTGGAGCTGTTTTTTAAGCTTATTTATAACTTTTGTGCAATTAATAGGTTAAACTGCACTTATCCACACATGCTCATACTCTAGGTTTTCCTCCGCTTGCAGGGAAACAGTAAATGAGTCTATCATGACTAACTTCCCAAAGGGAGAATTACTAAGGATTTTTTTTTTTTTAATGGAAAAAATAAATTAGACCTTATCCAAGAAATTGGGTGAGAGGTGAACACTTGCTTATTTTCTGTAAAGGTAAAGTGTCTTTTTCAATATATATAGCAATTTAAATGACATCTGTAAAACTAAGAGGTTTCTAGTGTGGACATCCATTTCTTAACTTTCTGCACCAGTTTCTAAGCCAGTTCTGATTATTGAGAAATGTTAAGGGATAAAATATTTGTAGGAAGGAACTTCTTGTTTAATAGAGTTTTTGTTTAAAAGTGATCAGATACAGTATTAAACTGACTTTGAGGACATAACAGAACACCAAATATTTCCTCGTGGCTGCTTTTGCCAACAAGGGTAATTGGGGGATTTGTAAAGTTTTATAAAGTTCTCCTCTTTTCAGGCTTCCTATCATAGCACATTTCTATTGTAACTTTCACAAAATAAGAAAAGGAAATCTGGATACATTCCAGTTACAAAGACTGTAAGTATGTGAAATAGGAACATTTCGGAAAGTTTGCTTTAGAGAACGAAAGCATTAGTTTGGTGTTTGGTGCTTATTGGATACGTGGTTTGTTTTGAACTAGAAACAAGTTGGCCAAGGACTTAGGACTGATGATAAGCACTTTTTAAAAAAACATGTGGTGTGCCTTTAGAAAACGCACAGAACACTAGTGGTTTTAATTTTGATATTACAGACTGGAAAAGGACGGGCTCCTGCAGGAATGAAACGTGGGTGGAACGTAACCTCAATGGATTTTGCATCTCCCTTTGAATGCAAACACTGTTTTGTCTCTGTTCTTTCTTTCGGGCAGGAAACTTAGGGTTATTTATCTGTCCATTTCCTGCACCCTCAGTCATGCACACCGCAGGAGAATAGGTAGCTTTCCTTCGCTGTGATCAGGTTGTTTCTTTGTTTCGTCTCAACACCCTGCTATGTATAGCTTGGATCCTCCACTGGAATAACTCCTGACAGTAGTATGTGTCGTGTTGGTTTTGTTTTCCTTGCCGGTGACTTGAAGAACTAGTTTTTAAAGCACTGCTGCCTCTTAGGTGATTTTATGGCTAAAAAAATTCCAGTTTAATATCATCTGAAGCAATACTTGCAGCCTTGCAAGGGTGATCTGTCCTTTTAAAACTGTCTTAATGAAAGGGAAATGAACTTGTTGTGAGTGGTAGAACTATATCCTCAGCCCCGGCTGCTTTTGTTGAGGTCACTACTATATGTATATATAAGGCGTTTCCAATATTGTGCTCCTTGGTGTTAAGCATTGAATGACCACTCACCTCTCTTGAATTCCCTTCCTTGGCTTGGAGAATATTGATGTTGAAAAGTTAAGACTGAGGAAGAAATCTTAATACTTTCTTCCTTAGAATAAAATATGAACCCTGAGAATAATTGATAGTAGCACAAGAAAACTCTGTGAATGTGTTGCATTGTATAAAAATCTTACTTATAAATGTGAAGGTTTTTGATGCCATCAAAACTTTATGGAAAAATAAAAAAGATTTACTTTTTTCTTATCCAAGTCTGAGAAAAATAAGGGGAATTGGTTTTTGCAGGCCCTTTTGTAGTCTGTTGAATAAATTTATAGACATTGAAAATTTCCTACAGAAAGTGCTGCTTATAATTTTTTCCTCGATCCAGCAGTGAGTGGTTTTCTAGCTTTGGCTTTTATTGGGTATTGTAAATAGGTTTGTGTTGGTTTTGGTGGCGTCAAGTGTCTCATTGGCATTGTACCCATTAGCAGTGGGCTTGTATAAAACTGCCAAGGAAAAGTCATCTACCTGTAGAAAGTTTGCTGAGCTAGCGGAATGAAAACTCTTGTGAATGAGCCTCGTGGTGAAACAGGTCAGGCCATTCATTATTCCTCAAGTATTAACATACTGACTTACGCAGTATTCAAACCATCTAGTGCAATGCCTTTTTGTTTGTTTGTTTTTGTAACACGGGTGCAGTGTATTATAGAAAAACAAAAATTACAATCATGAGCAGTTTTATTAATGCTGCTGTGCTGGTTTTGTAAAAAATGTACATTATGTCTTTTGACAGGTTTAATTTTAACTAGAGAAATGACATTGTAAATCATAATATCCTCTTTTAATTTAATATGAAGAATTCAATTAACAATATTGAAAATACTTAATGTATTATATTGTATATATTTCTCTACTTTGGTTCTAGCTGTTTTATATGATTGACATGTTATTTAAGAGATAAAACTGCCTTGACCTTTTGGAGACTTATACTGTAAATAAAGAAGACTTACAATAAACTGAGAATCAGCTTCACTTCGTTTTGAATCAGCTTGAGGAAATTAACAAGGGGAGATGGAGTTTGGTGCCCAAGCCTCGTCCCTGGCCCCCGAAGCATTGCCTTCTGTTCGTTCTCTTGCCCTTCGTTTCCCCACCGGAGAATTTAAGTCTTTCACTAGTAAATGGCCTTCTTAAGTCCCAGAAAAGGAGGTCTTAAATCTGTGTGTTCGATTCTGCCAGTAATGGATTCACCTTTTCTGCCGTCCTTTTCTCCATGTGTTTCTGCTTTCCTGATGGGACACTCAAGAAGGTACTGCCCTTTCTCAGCGGGAATGGCTGATTCGCCTCCTTGGCAGGCTCTCTAAGCTGTTAATTAGTGCCCCGCCTGTTCAGAGGAGTCTCCCTGAAGTGGATCCAGCTGTGCTGCGGTCTGCAGCTGTGGGTGCAGCTGCTCTCCCGGGGTCACGAGCCTGGGCTCCCCTGGGGCCACGAGAGCCGCTGGGCAGCACCCCGCTGCCGTGGTGGGAAGGTCCTTGGGCAGGAGCCAGGCACCCAGTTCTCTGTTCCCACCCACCTGGAAGTGTCCTGTGGTGGAAATTCATTTCTTGCACAGTTCCTGGGTCAATGCTTAACAAAACTAAGATTTTTAACCATAAGTTTAAAAATAGTTGTTCAAAACCATCCCAAATGTATCATCTTAACCATTTTGGAGTATATAGTTTAGTAGTGTTAACTATATTCACATTGCACATCATACCCCCAGAATGTTTTTCATCTTGCAAACCTGAAACTATACCCATTGAACAACTCTTCCTGCTCACCCTGGTCCCTGGTAACCATTCTACTTTGTTTTCATTAATTTGACTACTTTAGGTTCTTTAATACAGGATTTGTCTGTGGCTGGCTTATGCTACTTAGTGTAATATCCTCAAGATTCATCCATGTTGTAGCATTTCCTCCCTTTTATAAGTTAAATGAGGTACACCTGGGTGGCTCAGATGGTTAAGCATCTCCCTTCGGCTCAGGGCATGATCCCAGGGTCCTGGGATCCAGTCCTGCATTGGGCTCCTTGCTCAGCGGGGAGCCTGCTTCTCCCTCTGCCCCTCATCCCGCTATCATGTGCGTTCGCGCTCTCTCTCTCAAATAAATAAAATAAAAAAAAATGATATTCCGGGTTGAATGATACTCCA
The DNA here is from genome assembly GCF_964656455.1 of Halichoerus grypus. Lineage (NCBI taxonomy): Eukaryota > Metazoa > Chordata > Mammalia > Carnivora > Phocidae > Halichoerus > Halichoerus grypus. The sequence goes on from NC_135715.1 coordinate 166,641,518, forward strand.
TTGTGTGTATGTACCACATTTTCTTTATTCATCATCAGTGGACATTTGAATTGCTTCCACCTCTTGGCTACTGTGAATAATATGAACATGTGAATACTGTGAATAATGAACATGCAAGTGCAAATGCACGTTCAAGATCCTTTAAAAAATTCTTTCACATAAATGCAGAGAAGTGGGATTGCTGGATTCCGCGGTAGTCCTATTTTTTTTTTTTTTTAATGTTTTGAGGAACCTCCATACTGTTTTCCCTGGCAGCTGTACCCTTTTACAATCCCACCAGCAGTATACAGGGTACCAATTTCTCCATGTCCCTTCTGACACTTACCCATTTTGATGGTAGCCATCCTAACGAGTGTGAGGTAATACCTCATTGTGGTTATGATTTGCATTTCTCTCATGATTAGTGATGTTGAGCATAATTTCGGATGTGCGTTGGTCATTTGTCTATTATCTTTGGAGAAATGTCTGTTCACATCCTTCGGCCATTTTAAAATTTGGCTTCTTGATTTTTTTTGTTGTTGTTGCATTGTAGGAGTTCTTACATATTCTGGATGTTAACCCCTTCTCAGATGTATGATTTGTTAGTGTTTTCTGTCATTCCATGGGCTGCCTTTTCATTCTGTTGATTGTGTCCTTTGATGCACAAAAGTTTTTAAGTTTGAAATAGTCCCATTTATCTCCCTTTGCTTATACTTTTGATGTCATAAGCAGTAAATCATTGCCAAACCCAATGTCTTGAAGCTTTCCCCCTCTTCTAGTTTTACAGTTTTAGGTTTTTATCCCATTTTGAGCTAACTTGTTTATATGTCGTAAAATAAGGGTCTAACTTCACTCTTTTGCATGTGGATATCCAGTTTCCTAACACCATTAGTAGAAGAGACCGTCTTTTCCCCATACGTGGTCTTGGCACCCTTATCAAAGATCACTTGACCATACAAGCAAGGGTTTGTTTCTGAATCCCATTTATTTGTCTGTCTTTACGCAAGAACCACAGTTTGATTCCTGTAGCTTTGAGGTATGTTTTGAAATAAGGAAGTGTGAGGTCTCCAACTTTTTTTTTTTCAAAATTGTTTTGGTTGTTTGAGGTCCCTTGAGATTCCAAATGCATTTTAGGATGAATTTTTCTATTTCTGCAAAAAAAAAAAAAAAATGCCATTGGCATTTTGATAGGGATTGTGTAGATTGCTTTGAGTAATATGGACATCTTAACAATATTAAATCTTCCAATTCGTGATCACAGGATGTCTTTCCACTTTTGTGCTGCCTTAAATTCCTTTCACCAATGTTTTGTAGTTTTCAGAGTACAAGTCTTTCACCTTTTGGTTAGGTTTGTTCCTAATATTTTATTCTTTTTGATGTGTTATGAATGGACTTGTTTTCTCAATTGCCTTTTCAGATTATTCATTGTTAGTGTATAGAAACACAACTGATTTTTGTGTTGATGTCTTATCCTGCAATTTTACCGAATTTATTTTAACATTTTTTTGGTGTATATACTCTTTAAGGTTTTTTTACATATAAGATGATGTCATTTGCAAACAGATCTTTTTAGTCTTACTTTTTATTTTCCATGCCTTTTATTTTGCTTTCTTGCCTATTTTGGATGTAAATGTTGAATGTGGGCATCCTTTCCTTGTTCCTGACCTTAGAGGAAAAGCTTTCAGTCTTTCATCATAGAGAGTGATGCTAGCTGTGGACTTTTCATATATGACCTGTTATCATGTTGATGTAGTTGTCTAATTTTAATTTGTTGAGTGTTTGTATCATGAAAGTGTGTTCGGTATTGTCAGAGGCTTTTTTTGCATCAATTGAAATGGTTAAGTGGTTTTTATCCTTCATTCTGTTAGTGTGGTATATTACATTGATTGATTTTCATATGTTGAAGCATCCTTGCCTCTTGGGGATAAGTCCCATTTGGTCCTGGTGTCTGATCTTTTAATGCACTGTTGAATTCAGTTTGCTAGTATTTTGTTGAGGATCTTTGCATCTCTATTTATCAGGGATAGTGCCCTATAGTTTTCTTTTCTTGTAATGTCTTTCTCTGGCTTTGACATCAGGGTAATGCTGGACTTATAAAATCATTTGGGAGTTTTTCCATTTCTTCAATTTTTAGGGAGAGTTTGCAGAGGATTGGCATTAATTCTTCTTTAAACGTTTGATAGAATTCACTACTGAAGCCATCTGGTCCTGGATTTTCTTTGTTGGGAGGTTTTTGATTATTGATTCAATCTCTTTACTGGTTATAGGTCTGTTCAGACTTTGTATTTCTTTATGATTCAGGCTTGGTAGATTGTATCTTCTAGGAAATTATCCATTTCTTGTAGGTTCCAGTTTGTTGGCCTACAGTTGTTCATAGTATTCTCGTACGATCCTTTTTATTTCTGTGGCATTGGATGTAATGTTCCTTCTTTCATTGGTGATTTTGCTTCTTTGAGTTTTCCATCTTATTTTCTTAATCTAGCTAAGGGACTGTCAATTTTATGGATCTTTCCAAAAACCCAACTCTTTTGTTGTTGTTGTTTTTTCTATTCTCTACTTTTTCTCTGCGGTAATCTTCCTTATATCCTTGCATCTGCCACCTTGGGGTTTAGTTGTTCTTTTTTTCTAGTTCTTGAGGTGTGAAGCTACGTTGCTGATGTTTTTCCGTATCCATGTGCACATGTTTGAGCTTCCTTCTTCATTCTGCTTTCACTCTACCCCATGTTTGGGTACGCAGTGTCTAACTTCATTTGTCTCAAGGTATTTTCTAATGTCCCTTGTGATTTCTTCCTTGAACCTGTGGTTGTTCAAGTGTGTGTTGTGTAATTCTCACGTATTTACAAATTTTCCAGTTCTCCTACTGCTATTGATGTGTAGTTTTATTCCATTGTGGTTGGTAAAGATACTTGGCGTGATTGCAATCTTCTTAACAGTTCATGCCCAAAAGAAATCTTCTGTTCTAGAACAGGTATTCTGATGTCTTAGGTTGAAACAAAAGAGAAGGGAGAGACCCAAGTAAATGTTTTGAAATTGAATGTCATGAATGAGATATGACTACCAGTTGCTGCTCTAGGAATTTTTCCCAATGTCTTCACCTATTGAAAGAAGGTTCCCCCCCCACCCCAGAATCTCTATTCCTGATTTTTAAAACTGAAAGTAAAAGCTATGAAATGATCATTTTACTGTAGTAAATGTCCTTTAAAGCATCCTTGGAGTTAGCGGTCTTGAATATGGCTCTGATCGGTTGTTATTGCTGCTTATTACATTTAAAATTTTCAAGTTGTTCAGAATATGTGTAACAGGGTGGAGGAAACTTTTAACCTTATAAATTCTCACCTTTAAGACATTGATTGCACTTATATGGGTATCATAAAAGCTGCCCCCGCTCTTACGGTTGAGGGAGGAAGGTGTTTTCAGGGAGTTTGCTAGGGTTAAGAATGGACCAAAATGAGGTTGCAGTGGTGAGAAGTGGCCAGTAGAGGGCTCTGGAGTACTAGATTCTAAGATTTCCTAACTAGCTCTTCAGAGCTATAGGAAGCTCTTAGAGGGACTCCTGGGGTGAGAGGACCCCCCCCCAAGTCCCAAAAATTTTTCGAGAGCCCTAAGTGCCTCCTAAGCTACTTTTTGACACGAGTCTGTTCTATCTTAGAATATGTAGTTTTCAGATGGAGGTGTAAGTTAGAAATAGTTTAGTATTTTTTTTTCTAAAGAATTTATTTATTGAGAGAGAGAGGGAGAGAGAGAGAGAGAGAGAGGTCTTGAGCACAAGCAGGGGGAGGGGCAGAGGCAGAGGGAGAAGCAGACGGTCCCCACTGAGCAGGGAGCCTGATGTGGGGCTCAGTCCCAGGACACCTAGATCACCACCTGAACCAAAGGCAGACGCTTAACTGACTGAGGCACCCAGGCACCCCTGGTTTAGTATTTTCTACTCAGAATTGTAATTCTTTTTTCAAATGAAGGTAGCACTAAAAGCTTTTCATTTAAAAGAGCACATATTTGATAAATTTGCTGTCCATACACCACTGAAATAGAATCATAAGTACAAATGAGTCTCTATCAGAAAAAGACATTAGGAAAAACTAGGAAAATCTCAAAGTATGGACTTTAAGAAGAAAGCATCAATATTAGTTCATTAATTGTGACAGTTGCACCTTATTAAATGTAAGATATCAGTAGGAGAAGCAGGGTGTATGGAAACTATCTATACTATCTTGTAATTTTTTTTCTGAAACAAAAAACAAAACAAGTGATTATATTGTAGATAGGAAGGCCTCACTCTAGAGATGTTGAATTTAATGAAATTAGAGGGTCGTTTTTTCCTTTGTTGTTCTTATCTATTAAAATACTTTCTTCCTTCCCCAATTCAAAGAACCAACTGCTCTTTAGAAGAAGATAGGCGAGTGAAAAGAGGTATGTGTACTCGCATTTCTGATGGCTCCTTCCCTGCCATCTTGCTGTGGGCAGCTTCCTCATGCAGGTAAGAGCAGTCCTGCTGGGTACCCATCAGCCACAGATCTCTGGGGCTATCTCTCTGTGAGGCCCTCTCCTCTCTGGTACTCTGTCCCACGAACTCAGCTGCCTTGGGTCTTCCCCAAGGAGTAGAACAGAATGCTCCTCAGTTGCCCCTCCCTCTGCTTTGGCCTTGAAACTTTCCGAGCATAATCTGGGACAAACTGAGCTCACCTTTGTTTCCCACCCCTGAAGGATCCGCTGTCCTTTATTGGCTGATACCCAGTTTCAAAAACTGTTTTTCTATGGATTTTGCCTGGTTTCATGATTGTTTCAGTAAATCTGGACCCTACTGCTTCACTTTGGCCAGAAGCAGAAGCCCAAATCAGATGGAATTTATAAAGATTATATCTAAATGCTATGTTGAATTATAGATAAAATGTTTTCTCTATCAAAGTAAAAAGTAATACTCTATTCATGACTGTTGTAAAAATGATTTAAAATATCCAATCTCTTCTAATTGAAGTCCTGTTTTCTGCAACAAATTAAAATAGACAACTAGGAAAAAAAAATTGTATTTATTTTTTTGTGGGGGAGGGGAGAAGAGGGAGAGAGAGAATTCTCAAGCGGGCTTCACGCCCAGCACAGAGCCTGATGTGGGGCTTGATCTCACAACCCTGAGATCATGACCTGAGCTGAAATCAAGAGTTCGATGCTTAACCAACTGAGCCACCCAGGTGCCCCTAGGAAAGAAAATTTTAATTCAATATGCAAAAATATGCTTGAAGTACCAGCAGATAATTGTGATCCTATACACAGATATACATTATCACCTGGCAGAGCATGTTCTGGGGAGCAAAGAACCCTGAGCCAGGCTCCTGGTGTTGCCACCATATTTATTATGCCTTTTAGCTTCTCATCTTGAAAATGCTGTTCAACTTCAGGGTTGTTCAAGAATGTCTTGAACGTTAGGCATAACTAATTGCCCTATAGCTTACTGGTAGCAGAGCTTGGTAGGTACTTCTAGATTTTTCCACATAGAATTTAATGGGCATTTCTATTGCTAACATGCCGATTGATCTGGGAGAAACCCCTCTGGCAGCTCCAGCCAGCCACTCAGACTCTGATTATCATCATTCCTTCCAGTGATACCACATAAAGTGCCAAACCACAACATGACATCATTAAGGAAATACTCCTTAGGGAGAGTCCAGCTCAAGCTGCTGACAGAAGAGCACACCCTGATGTTCTAGAAGTGATTTCTGTAGTAACATCTGTTCGGACTGGTCACACCACCATTGTATAGGGGCCCTGTTGGAGCTTTTCCATGCTCATTTCTAAATACCCATAGAGGGAAATTGCAGAGATTGCTCTTAATGTCAGAGTTATTGCTTTTTCCTTCTGTCCATTAGAAGTGAATGCATTGTAAGTGACACTACAGAAAATGGGTGTGATGGCTCTGAGAAATCCAAGCCCTTCGATGATGATGGAAGGTGGATACGCACTGCCGTAGTCTGAGCCTGGAAGCTGCTATCTGGTACATTCTGTCTGCCGCCAGAGTGAGATTTTTATCTGCTCCTTCCCGTGGACATGGTGTGTGCTATTTCACAATACTGCATCAGCAACACTTTTCTGTTGTCTACTGGTGGTAATAAATACCTTCACTCAATCAATCAAGAAACATATATGGAACATGGACTCTTGACTAGGTCCTGCTGCTGCGAGATGAACGACCCCATTCGCAGTCTCTAGGAGCTTGCAGTTCAGTGGTGGAAATGGATATGAAGCAAATAACCATAAGAGGTGAGGTAAAGACCAATAAATGTTTATTTTGTGAATGGAGGTAAGCTTTATTCTCTGAGAATATTTATTCAATTAGCTACATGACAAATTTCCTGATTTGAAGAACGCTATGTTTCAGTGACTTTAGAAGAGATTTATCTTTTATTTGTTCTTTATGATGTGAACTTGATACAATCTGCTTTGCGAAGTGTTGCCTCTCCCCTGTGACTGTCAGGGAGAAGACAGCTTAACGTGAACAGCTAATTTTAGGCATCTCTCATGGAACAACCTGAATTGCTCAGTGAGGGAGGTTCTCTAAGCTAAGGCAGAGGGTAACTCCAAACCCTTGTGAAGACACCTAAGTGAAATCCCCCCTAAAAACATATGGTTAATAGTTTGAAGCTGCTCTGTGAAGGCAGGGACCTTTCTTTACTCATTTCTGTGTCCCCCATAACAGTTCTTCGCAGAGCTGAACTGGAAACAAGGCCATGGCCCTCTAGGGACAGAGTGCTACTTGCGCAACCACAGTTATCTTCTGCATAAGCTCCCATGATTCTTGTCAGGCGACGGGGTTGTTATCGTGACCCTCACTGGTTGACCCAGCCCTTCTTTATGCCCAAGCAACTGTCCAAATAGGCTAGATGTACAGAGCCCACCAGCCTGTGAGATGATCTGGTTTGAGGAGTGTGTCCAATAGAAAGCTCCGTGTTGGATGGCGCCTAATGGATTCAGTCAAATTCTCTTTTTCAGTCATTCGGATTTTCAGAGAAGGCAGTAGAAGCAGGCAGTGTGTGCGTAAGAGGAGGCAGCAGAGGGAGAAACTGAGAATGCAGCTGAGTCGTGAGTACAGTGGGGTCCGTAGAGGAGGGAGGGAGACAAAGCTGACTTCTGAGGGGTTGACTGCTTGCCCGTGTCTCCAGCACTTGTTCGAGCTGCCTGAGCTGCCACCCTCTCATGAATAACAAGGACTTTTCTAGCTCTCCACAAAGCCCATAGAGGTCCTCGGGCTTCCTTTGTTTCTCACTTGTGCATAATAAATGCCCATCAGGTGAGGTGGGCATCACCTGCTCCTCACAGCCTCTAAGAGTCCAACACAATATTTAGGCAGTAATAATTCTAAAAGGAATTATTAATGCTTCTATTGCCATATCACACACTGTAACAGCGTGCCAACTTCACCGTGCTATTCACATTTAGCCTTATGTTGCTTCTGTGTTTGCCAATCAGTAATGCTTGCATTTTTGCCAAGATAATATAGTGTTAAATTGTATTGCTTGAAATACTGTGATTTTAATGTAAACGAGCACTTTATTTTTTTTTATTTTTTTATTTTTTTAAAGGTTTTATCTATTTGACAGAGAGAGACACAGCGAGAGAGGGAACACAAGCAGGGGGAGTGGGAGAGGGAGAAGTGGCTTCCCACGGAGCAGGGAGCCCAATGTGGGACTTGATCCCAGGACCCTGGGATCATGACCCGAGCCGAAGGCAGACGCTTAACGACTGAGCCACCCAGGCGCCCCTAAACTAGCACTTTAAAAAGTATTACAAACAAGACTAACCAGGTAAGCCTGAGAAGGAATTTTATTATCCATATTATTTTAGAATAGTTCTTATTTAAATCAAAATGCCTGCTGATCTATTTTAATGTGTTTCATACATATAAATAAACTCAGGACTGGCAAATACATGATTTTCATCAGATACACTTTGAAGATTAAATGCTTTTGTAAAACTTGCCCTTGTTTGCAGTTGAAATTTCATGTTACCACAAGAATTGATCAGCAGAAGCTCATTTACAATTGGTAAATTGATTTATAAGAGTACGTATAGGGTTTTAGCTATTATTTTTGGACTTGCTCCCCAACCCACACAGGCAATTAAGTAAGAGTCAGAAAAAAGGAAACACTCATCTGAATCATCTTTTAAAGTCTAGGTTCCACTCTAAGACACAGGATTTTATTTCCTAGTCTCATCTTTAGCATATGCGTTGGTCATATTCACATGGATGGGCTCTATTTTCTGCAATAGTCCAGGTCCCCTTACAGCTTTCCTTAGTATGTGCTCCCCTCCCCTTACAAAAGGGGGAAAAAACGCCTCTTTCAAGTATCTAAGGTACATTTGATTGACAACTGCCTTCAGCACCTAATGCTTCCCCCTCTCCTTCAGGTACTTGAGAACATGTGCTTTTTTTTTTTTTTTTTAAGTGTGCTATCCATGAACATAAAACCAGGAATTCAGATTGAAATGAGGAAAAATTCAATTATTCAGGTATATTTGGTCTCCTAGACAGAGCTGGTATCCTTAGTGCTGAAGACTGATCTTGAGCTCTAACAGAATTCAGATCTGCTTTAATTTAATTTTAAGTATAGAGCCAACTCAGTGCCCATGACATTCAAGGGTTTCCAGGTAGAACCAACTTTTCAGGGTATCTGACAATGGGTGTGCTTTCCCTAGTTCCTGCTGCTCTGTGGATTTAGCAGATATTTAAAATTATCAAATATTTAAAATATTTAAAATGATCAAGCCAGGCCTTTCATATGCAAATGTTATAAGGATTTCAAAAAATAAGTATACATATTAGAAATATAATGACCTTTTTGTGAAAGTTCAAGAATTTCGTAAGGACGTGGAAAAATACAGGAAGGCAAGACAGTAGCCAACTTAGTAAGGACTGTTGCTAGATTTGTATGAGGCTCCTACTAAATTTCAATCCTGAAATCACAGGCAAGCATTTATTGCTAGGTCAAGATTATGGAAGTTCTAAACAGAGCCTGATCCTTCATCGTGTAGATTTTGGCATTTTTCTTTTCTTTTTTGTTTGTTATTGTGTTTTTGACTCATGTAGTTGGAAGATCTTCTTTACTTACTGAAAATACTGACTCCCATATAAGGAAGACCCTCTTCTGCAATGAAAAGTTATTTCCGTTTCAGTAAAATTCAGTAATAGCTACTTCCTCTCAAACGGGAGTAATGCCAACAGTACAATCCAGAGATACCTGTTCTCAGTTATCCTCTTTGGATTCTAACCAGTTGTTACTACAAAGGATGTAAAACATTCTTCTGGTGCAATCAAGACTTTTGTTCTGACAGACCATCAGCTTTACACGTCATGTGAGGTTTCCATCTTAAATTAGAGGTAAAATACTGGCCTATTTATATTAATCAAAATACATAATTGTTTTGTTGTTTTCCTGGAAGACAATTTTACATTCATTGCAATTCGTTTGCTAGCCTAACATTATAGATCTGTAGAGTGTACCTGCAGTAATTTCTCTATTCTGTAGACATAAACATAAGCCTGTCTAGAGGATAGAGAAATTATTGAAGGTGGGTTCTACAGATCTATAATAGTATGCTAGCAAACTAGTTGCAAATGAATGTAAAATTGTTATCCAGGGGAAAAAAAGTCTTGTTTAACTTATGATATCTACCCAAGTGACCGTGTTTTTTATTTGCTCCCAAGCCAGTCTTGAAAGGAGAATTTGGTTTCCATAAAGCTCAAGTACAATATTTTCAGTTAATAATTGTACAAGCCCCATTTTCATGAAGTCAGCACCACACAAAATTGATTAGGCATATTAAATATTCAAATACTTTAATAGAACAAGAAATGCATGAATGGTGTTAAAATCAGTACAATAAAAATATCCTGAAAAATATGGTTTACTTAATAATGAGGCATTAAAAAAGATGTTTCCTTTCATTTTTCTATTTCCCTTTTAAGATAAACTTGGGTGGAAATCTTTGGTTCTTTTTCTTTTTTTTTCTTTAAGGAAGCACCATGCTATAATGGAATGCCAGGTTTGGTAGCGAAGAGGGGAAAATGCCCCTGAATTCCTATTTCAGCTCCCATCACACATGAACTCTGCAGCCTTGGCAAGTCACTTACCTTCATAGAGCCTTGGTTTACTTGTTGATAAAATGGGGATAATCATAGCTGCCTCATTAAGTAGATAAATAAAAGTAGACTTGCTGGGTCCTATGGCAAGTATATGTTTATAGTGATAAGAAATTACCAAACAGTTTTCTACAATGGTTTTACCATACTTGAGTTTTAAAAGAAGACATAGATGAGCTACTTCGATGCCGTATATCCACAACCTTAGACAATCAAATAACTTCCCGGTCAGTGCAGGAATTGTGCAGGTAATGCATGCATGGAGAGGATGGAGAGATGGAGCAGGGACGCAGGAAACTTGGGCTGGGAAGTTCTGCTTTAGCTTGCTCATTCCACCCCATTCCAGAAGTCTGATCTCTACTCACAAGGAGATGGATTCTTCAGCCTTCAGGCCTTTTTCTGCTCTAGTTACTGAACCATGACACAGAGGCAGGAAGAACGTAAGCTCTTTCAGGGAAATTTTGATATTACTCTGTACTTATGGATCGCTGGGTGGCCCTATAGGTCACCCCAGCTGCCAGCTCAGTTTGAGGTTTATTAGCCCAGAGTTGAGTAGTTCACTCTGTTACTGTGTGAGGTTCACTTCATGCTGTTAGCGTGTGCCCTGGGTCATAAAGCTGGGTCTTCGACATTGAGTCCACGCCAAACTCCTTGCCCCACCTTCCCATTGCTGTCCCTTGGGAGACCTGGGCCTCTGGCTTATCATTATTATTAGTCTATTCTGCCTAAGAACTGCACCTACACACTAATCAGGCCACTCTCTGTTTCATCCTCATGGGCAGATTGAGGGCTGGACCAAGCCTTTTTATAGTAAAACTGTTATGTTGTCTAGAAATTCATCAGTGAGAAAAATACTTGCAGGGAAGTAGGTAGAAGCTGTAAGGTGTTAAATATTTTTCTTTCTTTTGAGTGTAATTTGGATCTCAAGCAAGGATGATTTTCCTTTTATTATGTGCACAATGTATACCAATTGATTTTTAAATCTTGGGCAGAAATGTGTTAAGGAGCATGGATGTGAAATAAAAGCCTGTCTTTGTTGGCTTGCAGCCCTGGATGAGTCTGAAACTGTTCCCAGTACATGGGATACAGGGAGAGACCGGAGAAAGAGGCAGACCGCTTCTCGTTGGTAGGTGGCAGTTTGAATAAGCAAGGGAACTTACACAGGAGGCTTCTCCTGCCGAGCTGCAAGATGAGTCAAACTCTACAACCCGACCCCTGCACTGGACTCCCACCGCCCCCACGAGAATCCTGAGTTTATACAGAGGTCTTCACTGGGTTCGGTCACATATGCCATCCAGATGATCTCAACAACACATTACCCTCTCAAGGCTGAATCCTTGAAATGGCTCCAGCTCTGGGAATGGGGGGCAGAAAGTACATCCCAAGGATAAGAGAGAGGGTGAGGAGCCTCCGATTTCCTGGGTCCAGCTTGCATGGTAACTGGCAGTCACGTCCTCTCGATGACCTCCTCCAACAGTCTGGTGTCTCTGCCAAACGGCTCACAGGTAGCAACCAGCAGAGATTTAGGGGAGTGGTATACATAGCCAAGGAGAAATAATATTGTCAGAGACCCCAAGGCACTTCAGAAGATGTAAGGAATTCCTTCAATTTTCTGGTAGAATTATTGCAAAAGGTAGAAATGCTTAAATATTTAAGATTCTTGTGAAACTCATACAACATGCAGTGAGGACTCTAACAACTCTAGAGCTTGATTTATTCTGGCCACCTTCTGTGGCCTAGACAAACATGGTAATTTTTAGCTTCTTGACCTAAATTTTTTTTGACCTATAAATGATCCCAGGAAAACAATCTAACAATACATTTCACTGAAGTAACGAATGGGGAACATATAGATTGCCAACAGCCAAACTTCAACATGATGTATGAGTGTGAGCATTGGTGTTGATGATCCCCTGTGAAAAGAGTTTGTTGTCCCTTCCCTGCTGAGACCAGGGGCACATCCCAGCCCTGCACTGAGCATCAGTGAGATCCACATGCTCTGGGTAAGACAGATCTCCTCCGTGGTGAATGACTATTCGCCATGATGAAGATAATAATCTGGAGCAAATGGAAGGTGGGATGTGGGGAAAGATCAGGCTTTTCCCTCTAATTAGGACCCTCTCTGCGTAAGCTAGGAATAGGGAACGAATGTTTCCACCTACCATTACTTTGGAAGAGAAGATATCCGTTTGAAAAACAGTTGTCCAAACAAGAGAGCACGTGACCAACAGTAGCCTGTGTGGCGCAGAGAAGAAAGCACCCACATGGTTTAGCAGAGTAAGAGCTCTGTGTGGGCCACGCGGGTGTGAGCAGGGTTCTTGGTGAAAGTGGGGCTTGACCAGGCCCTCAAGGGTTTGGATTAGTGGGAAGAGAGGGTGGGTGTCTCATGCCAAAACCCAGGCGTGCCAGTGGATTTGAGGACACATGAGTATTTGTGTCAGAAAACCCAGGAGAAGTAAGGCATGATGATAAGGAGGAATCCTTGAAAGTCTGGAGGCTCGTGAAATCCAGTTTGAGGCATGCTGACGAGGGGCTCTGGAGAGTTGAAGAGAGACCTATGAAAGCTTTTTAAAATCTGAACTTGGTCAGGAGAATGAGTAAACCCCAAACGTCTGACCATTCTGTTACCTCTTTTTTTTTTGTTTTGTTTTAAAGATTTTATTTATTTACAAGAGAAAGGGGCAGAGGCAGAGGGAGAAGCAGATTCCCCACAGAGCAGGGAGCGCGATGCGTGGCTCGATCCCAGGACCCCGGGATCATGACCTGAGCTGAAGGCAGATGCTCAACCAACTGAGCCACCCAGGTGCCCCCATTCTGTTACCTCTTTTGCAAGGAATAGTACCCATGATAACAACATAGTGTAAAAAAGATCGTTGATTTGGTGCTCCTGCTGAGGGTCAGTTTCTTTACACACACACACACATACACAACACACACACACACACACACACAAACACATTTTTCTTTTGAGAATTTTTCTATTAGATAGGTGAAATGTTTTTTAAACTAAAAAGTTACTAGTCCTATAAAACAACAAACCATTTAGTTGCTAACCCCCAAAGGAGAGATTATTGTTAAGTATGTTTAGCAAACTGATTCCAGTTCAGTGTTTTGGATGGAAATAAAAGAACGTAAGCAAAAACAGCAGGAACATTTGAAAAACACTCATCTCCCTTCCAGCACTCCCTTCTTAGAATGGACATAAAAGCCTCGTACTTTAAAATATTGGCTAGAGAAATGTTATTTGCGCTTGCCATTCTCCATGTTACAACTCCTGATAGTGTTAATACTTTTATTTAGTACCTTTCTTTAAAAAATACAGGGAAACGACCTGTTCCAAGAAACTGTGTCCTTTGACTTAATTGTGTGCGTGCGCTATGATTATTTTTTAAAATGACCTATTGAGTAAAGGACATGAACAGGTCATTTAAAAAACCAGCAGTAAGCGTGGTTAAGAAACACGTTAAAAAATGTTCCCTCACTAATATTCAAAGAAATGCAAATTAAAATAATGAGATACCATTTTGCCTCTCAAATTAATACTTTGAAAATTGTTGCGTAAATTTTATGGATAGGATTGCAAATCAACACACCTCTTTTGGCAATTGATGCACATAATAAAAACCCTTATATGCTTTGACCCAGCATTTCCACTTCTAGACTTTGGTGCATGGAGCTCTGTGGTCATCTGGGAGAAAGCCTGATGAGGTCCAGAGGCATCAGGCAATACAATCCTCTCCTGGGCTGCAGTCTTTCTTATAGTGGTTCATGCTCCGATTTTCAATATTACTGTAAGTCAAGCTCCTAAGTCAAACTTATTTGTAAGACTCTGGATTTGAAGTGGAATCGGGCTTTTGGACATGCTATGGTTCCTCCAGCTTCATAGTGAAAGGCCTCTGAAGAGCTAGATACAGAAAAAAATCCTTGACAAGTAATTTATTGCCATAATTACTAACTACTAGGTCAATAGAATTAAACTGAGGAAAACTGTAAAGAAGTTTTTTCTTATTAAACAAAACAGCTCTACCCACCTGAAACACATATGAAGAAACTTCCCAGCCCTCCCCTGACTCAGAGACCCCCAAATCTGGGCATTTTCACCATATTCTGTGAGTAATTACTTTTAGCAGCCAAATCACTGTCCCCACTGTTGATTTTCCTGTGTCTTTTCAGATACAGAAAGTCCCAGAAAACATTTAAATCATCAAATCTTTGATTTGTTTCGTATATCTAGTACAAGAAGGTGTCCTCATTATCTTAATGCCAGAGAAAGTGAGACTTACGTTCTTCGTCATATTCATCTCCTGGACATCATTAAGACCTGCTGAGTTGTACTCACATAACTCACGTTGATATGTGTATACATATATCACATTGTGTTTGTGTTGTGATGTATTTGTATGTATGTATGTATGTATGTATGTATGTATGTATGTATTTGAAAGAGGGAGAGAGAGAGCACGCATGGGGGGAGGAGCAGAGGGAGAAGGAGGAAGCAGACTTCGTGCTGAGCGTGGAACCGGGGCTCGAAGTCACAAACCTGAGATCATGACCTGAGCCAAAATCAAGAGCTGGATGCTTAACCGACTGAGCCACCCAGTTGCACCTGTGCTGTGTTGTATTTAGATTTAGGTACACACAGATGATCAGGGGGATGTAGGCGTAGTATTGACATGGTCACGGCACAGCTGTACAATTCCATTTGTATTTCATTTACATCCAGACTGTATCTACACCAATGCCGCATTGACTTGTGGGGCATAGGTAAGTTGATACATGTGAAGCTCTTAGCACAACATTTGGCATATTGCAATCAATAATAATTACAGAGAGGGCAAGAGACAGAGAGATAGATACAGACAGGCAGAGAGAGACAGACACAGAGAGAACCTGCTAATAAATGTAATTTATTTGGTAATAGTTTGGACTGCTACAGTAAAATATCACAGAACGGATGGCTTACACAACAGACACTTCTCAGTTCTGAAGGCTGGGAGGTCCAAGATCAGGGTGCTGGAAGATTCACTTCCTGTGAAGGCCTTCTTCCTGGTTTGCAGACGGCCACCTTCTTGCTATATCTTCACATGGCAAAGAGATAAAGACTGAGACAGAAATAAGGGAGAGAGAGAGAGGGAGGGAGATCAGCTTTCTTCTAAGGGCTAATCCCATCATGGGTCTCCACCCTCATGACCACATTACCTCCCAAAGGCTTCACCTCCAAATACCATCACATTGGGGGTTACATATACATCCTGGGGAGACCAAATGTTCAAGCCCATAACAGATAAGTTGCGATATCTCGAGAATTTGTATTCTTTGTGTAGGAATCTGTCATTAATGACAGAATTTTTTTTGAAGATTTTATTTATTTGAGACAGAGAGAGAGGGAGAGAGAGAGAATGAGCAGAGGGAGAGGCAGAAGGAGAGGGAGAAGCAGACTCCTTGCTGAGCAGGGAGCCCAACGCAGGGCTCGATCCTAGGCCCCTGGGGATCATGACCTGAGCTGAAGGCTTAACGAATTGAGCCACCCAGGTGCCCCAATGACAGAATTTTAAGTTTAAATGGCAATTTGTAGTCTATGTTCTCTCTTTAAAAAAAAGTCTTTTACTTTTCAGTTCTTGAACTTCCATATGCAAAGGAAGAACAATTTGACTAATAAATGTTTCCGCTTTTTGAGATCTGGATTGTTATTTGTACTATTATAATCATGATCATCCTATAATCTTATATTTGCAGAGATAGCACTTTATATTATTAAAAAGTTTTATGTGCTGTATCAAAATTTTCATGAAACATTGTATGAGGTAGAAAGGACATACATATTTATTTTACAGATAAGCTCCAGTGGAGTCTGGGGTACCTTATACAGCTAGAACTGTAGTGGTGCTAAATCCTAAATAAACAGGCCTGTTTCTCCAAATGTACATTCAGGTATCCACATCCCATCCCATCCCATCCTATCTCATCCCATCCCATCCTATCTCATCCCATTAATCCAATAGGTCATACACTGAACCCTCAAAGGAACACCCTCCTAAAAGTCTCTACCCTATTATACTCTTGTCCCCACCTTCCTGATCGCTGAAGCTCCTGACTCTACTGCTTTGGTTCCTTTAGAAAAAATTCCTGGGGTTTCAGAAATGAGGAGCCACTTGATTACATTAGAACTCTATCCCCCTCTTTTTTTTTTTTAAAGATTTTATTTATTTATTTATTTGAGAGAGAGAATGAGATAGAGAGAACATGAGGGGGGGAGGGTCAGAGGGAGAAGCAGACTCCCTGCTGAGCAGGGAGCCCGATGCGGGACTCGATCCCGGGACTCCAGGATCATGACCTGAGCCGAAGGCAGTCGCCCAACCAACTGAGCCACCCAGGCACCCCTCTATCCCCCTCTTAAAAGTGTGGCTCTGTTTTTTGCAATTAGATGATCATTTTCCGTAATGAAAATCACTGAGGCAAAATAACGTTTAAGTAATATTGCTTCTTTATTCTTCCATCGTACTATTATTACGTAGAGGATGTCACACTATTGTAATCTTTTTACTTGACTATTCTCTGAAGGGGAGTTAACCACATCTATTTCAATCACTAATTACATCATTGCAACAGCTCTGATCCAGGTGTCCCTCCCTGCCCCCTTCAATTTAATTAATTAAGGGGGGGAGGGGTAGAGGGAGAGACAGAATCTTAAGCAGCCTCCACGCCCAGTGCGGAGCCCAATGCGGGGCTTGATTTCATACCTCTGAGATCATGACTTGAGCAGAAATCAAGAGTCAGACGCCCTACCGACTGAGTCATCCAGGTGCCTCCCCCCTTTATTTTACAAAGAGTAGGAAGCTGGTGTTCAAGTGTTAAATAACTTATCCCAGGATCACAAGTGATCCTGGCAGTGGCAGAACCTGGATTTGGGTGCAGGGCTCTCCCACTCAAAGTCAGTCCGTTAACACTGTGCCATGCTTCCTCAGAACATAGGTTACACAGCTGTGGATGGAGCCATGAGTGAACCTGCAACAGCTGAAGGATTTCAGCCTTCAATCAGCATCGGTCCCAACAGCGTTGAAGCTCTAATTCCACATGTGATTTCTGTAAGGTCTCACCTTGGGTGATGTTCCATGCCACTGCTCAACACTGTCATAAGATGTTTCTCTTCCATTGTGTCCACTCCTGAGTCCCATTCCATCAAGGCTTGAAATAAGCTTTTAGGTCATATTTATCTCCTTATCTACCTACTCTGTGTTGGTACATAGATATTGTAAATCCTGAAATCCTCTATCTTTGCATAAAGTGCATTGTTATGAATTGTGCACTTTGAATTTCCAAGTAATAGTAATTGCTCTGGTACAGACATATTGAGATAAGAATCATATTATTGGGCAAAATAGAAGTGGTATAATAAACATGACTTTAGAAAGAAAACTGTCAAAGATCATGGCCAAACTATTAGGGGGAGACACAGCAGTTCACTGCCCAGTATCTTTGAACTTCTGCTTCTCTTGTTGTTTGGTTGTAATTCTACCCCCAGCAGCTTCAAATGCAATTTTTAGCTGACACCAACAGAAAAGGAGAGAATACTAACCCAGGGTTTGGTACCCCGTAAGCACTCATCGATGTAACCAGCAAATATCCTGTAGCCCAGGTTCCTTGGGCTCCACACATAAGAAAGCAATGGAAGATTATTTGAACATTGCATGAATATGTTGAATTGAATAAAGTAGCCTTAGTATCAACATCTTTATCCCCTTCTTAAAATCAAGAGATTCTGATTAATAATTACAGGGTGTTCATAATGAAGATGCTCTCATCATATCTGAATTTAAGCATTAGAAAGTATTATACACTCAAGGTATTGGAAAAGACTAGATTTCTAATCATTTATTTTCCATTACTCTGAATGTTAGGAATATGCCATACTTTTTTAAATACATTAAAAGCAAGTACACACATAATTTATCAAGAAAAATCTCTAAACAGATTGTCTATACTCCTTAGTGCAGGTCTACAGCATTATGCACCATTTCATTAAAATTCTTCTCATTATTTTTAGCTCTTTCCAATTGTTCTGCTTAATTAACTCAATCAATTGTGGATTACTGCCAGTTATGTTTGCAGAAACCATGGTGGTTTATTAACTCTCATAAATGTCAAAAGATAACAGAAGCACTGGAGGACCGATAATTAAATGCATCTTTTAATTTCTAGCCTACAAATAAAATTTAGCTCATGTTAGTTGGCAGATTGTCAATGTGTAGACTCCAGAATAGCACTTTCCTCAAAGTCTAGGGTATATGTGACCCATGAGGAGAAATTAGTGAATCATGGTTAAAGTGACTCTTGCATTACCACTAACAGTGTTCCCAACATTGATGTTTTATTGCAAACCAGCAATCAGCAAAATTTTGAGATTCTTGAATGAAGATTTTTTAAAAAAAATTACAATAATGCCATAATCTAGAAAAGCCAGTGGCACATAGTAGGTATTAAAAAATTATTTGTTGGAAAGATGAAAAGTTACTTTTAGTCCTGAATTGAGAGGGTACTAACATTTTTATTAGTCTCCAAAGACCACATATCAGAAAATATTAAAAGTAAATATTCATTGGGTCTTGGATTTCTTAAGCCATAGAAATCTTGGAAAAAACTGAATTTACTACTCTAGGCATTTCATTAAAAAATACTAGTTTCTTTTTCTTTCAGAATGATGTAAGTTTCAGGGCATATCTATCTTTGTTATGCTTACTGAAATGGTCATGTTTACCTAATTTTTAATATATAGCATCCATACCTCACACTTAGCACTCTTTGGTATTGTCTTCAAGGATCTGATGCCAGAATGGACATGAAAACCAAACATGTGTCTCATGCAGGAAACGGATTAACAAATTTACTCCGGGCTTATAGTAATGATTGGTTGGAAGGGTTTATTTATTATTATTTATTTGCAGCTGAGATCCGTGCTCCACCCATTTCCAATCACCATGGTGATTTAGTGGATGAGTTAAATTAAATGTGAATCCTTAGACACAGAACTTGAAAAAGGGAAGACAATCATACTCTTGCATTCAGAATGAAAAGCTTTTTAAGGGACATTATATCACTATTAAGAGTCATTTTAGAGCCTGTATATGGGGTGTGTGGATATGGTTTAGGAATGTAATTACACTACTCTATTAAAAATATTTAAGGGGACTTCTCTCTTTCCCAAAGTTGTTATATTACTAATTAATTTGCTATCTTGATTTTGTGCCATTTGATACATGCCTAGAACAATTTGGGTCTTAACATAGAGAAGAATTGTCTCATTGACCCATGTCCTTTGTGATAACACAGCAAAGGCTTGAATTATCAAATTAGACTGTCTTGAATACTAGCTCTTAACCAGCACCAAACTTGACTAATGATTCAAAAGATCAGGCAAACACCAGGCACAAATAAAACTGTCTTCTCTTGGAGAAGTCTGAGATCATTTGGCATAGCTTCTTAAAATGGCATACCTTCTTCCTATTCTTATGCAGGAGGGTGAGCTTTGGTTTAGATATAATAGACAAGATTCTTCCTATGCAATGTATGCAGAAACATTGTTCAAACAAAGGGAGTAATTTTGGTTAGGGAACATCTCTTCTACATATCCCATTGATTAACTTTTTGAATGATCAGCTCTTATTTTGCAACAAACCATACCACCAATAAATCTACAAATTCTAAGCTGGGAGAGTTAAGTGCAACTCCACTGGGAGAAGACACCTGGAAGCTTGTGTTTGGTTCCTCCTGAACTTTGCTCCATGTGCATTTTCCCTTCATTGAGTTTAATCTGTATCCTTTCACTGCCATGAACTGAGACCATGAGTATAACAGCTTCTGAGTCCTATGAGTCCTTCTAACGGATCATCCGGAGTGAAGATGGTGGGCTTGGAGACCCCCAGTACAGCTTGTTCACAAAGAGATTTGAGGTTTGACTTTCCTTCTGATAGAAAGTTTGCAGGCCTTCTACTTAGCTTTTTCTTCTCAGCATAGAGTGGAGCTCCAAACCTCTATGTAATACCCCTCCAGCCCTTTATATTGACATTCACTCATCTGTCTCTGAGACTTAAACCTTCATTAATAATCCCATAGGGGGAAAAAAACTTTATTTCAATAGATCTCTGGTTAAATCACCTGGAAAATTAAACTCTTCCTAAATCTCAAGCTACCTCTTTTAGTTATTTGGCCCATTTTGTTTCTGCAGAGAATGCTGCTCTTTATAGCTTACTAAAATAAATATTATAGTGGTTATATGTCCAGAGGCTGGTAACATACTTGCTTATTGCCAACAAAACAAAATATGAATTTTAAATAGTAATGTCCAAATTTCCCAAAATGTACGGGGATAGAACTGACTTCAGTAGACTTTTCTCTTTTGTAATATTATAGCATCCTGAGAAGAACTTGCCAAAAAAAATCTGCTCAGTTATTAAATTATTCATCAGTACCTATCTTTGGGACCACCTAACATGAAAGGATATGTCTATTTGCGCTGCAGTGGGATATTCTTATATTTTCAAAAATAGCAAGAGCTATTTGATTTTCTCATTAGAACCTTTTTTTTTAAAATATTAATTTAGCTTGGTAATGTAGTAAAAACAGCAACATTACCCAGATTGCTAAGAGATGGTTCAGAATAAATTATATTTGTGGCTATTTTGGTATTAGGTTTAGTATATTATCTATAATTTCTTATGCAGATCCCATTGATTTCTTTTAATTTAGGGAAAATTATTTTAGACATGGAAAAATCAGATAGTAACTTAATTTTATCTAAATCTTTTTCAAGTTAAGTCAATGAGAGTTCAACGTATAATTGCTAAAAATAGTTTCTTTAATTTCTAAAGCCTATCTATGTTTTATTAGAAATATGATGTATGGAGGCACCTGGGTGGCTCAGTTGGTTAAGCGTCTGCCTTCGGCTCAGGTCATGATCCCAGAGTCCTGGGATCGAGCCCCACATGGGGCTCCCTGCTCTGCGGGGAGTCTGCTTCTCCCTCTCTACCGCTTGTGCTCTCTAGAGTTCTCTCTCTCTCTCTCTCAAATAATTAATAAATAAAATCTTTAAAAAAAAGAAATATGATGTATGTGTGTTGTATTCAACTAAGCAAGATATTCTTTTATCAAAAGATATTTGATGTTTAAATGGATATTTAAGCAGATGTATTTGTATCTCTTGAACGTTTCCCTACAAGCAAAAAAGTTTTGTGGAGAAGATAAACACACATTTCATAGTAGATCTCTTTTTTTTTTTAAGATTTTATTTATTTATTTATTTGAGAGAGAGAGAGCATGGGCAGGGAGGAGGGGCCAAGGAGGGGGGGAGAAGCAGACTCCCCGCTGAGCAGGGAGCCTGACATGGGACTTGATCCCAGGACCCTGAGATCATGACCTGAGCTGAAGGCAGATGCCCAACCAACTGAGACACCCAGGCGGCCTCATAGTAGATTTTAATATTTGACAAGTGTTGGCTTCATATTTCTGGAGTGGAAACCAACTGGATAGGATAAGAGAGGCAATCAGTCTAGTTTAGCAGCATTGTGCTCCCTCCTTCGTTAATTATACTCCAGGTATGTGCGTATACAAATTCTACAAGGAAATCATGTATATTCTTGTGTATATTGAATTTCTTCAAGTAATTCATCCACTCATGGTCTCAGCTTCCACCTGAATGTGGATTGTTCCTAAATCTGGCTTCAGGGCTCACGTTGGCCCCACTCCAATTCCACTTCTCTTCGGTCACTGGTTCTCCCCCTCCTGCCACCTGTATGTTCCGTTGTTACTGGAAATGCAACATGAAGTGTTAAAGATGAGCATCTCTCCCCTCGCAGAGCAGTCTCCTTTCCTGCCTTTGACACTGTTCCCATTCTTTTGGTCCCCAAGACTTTCAAAAGGGGATTTTTAAAAAAGACTTATTTATTTATTTATTTATTTAGAGGGAGAGTCTTAAGCAGACTCTGGCGCTGAGCATGGACCCCGCCGAGTAGGGGATCGATCTTAGGACCCGGAGATCATGACCCTGAGCCAAAACCAAGAGTTAGATGCTCAACCAACTGCACCACGGAGGTGCCCCAAAATGGGGTTGTTTTTATTTTTATTATTATTTATTTATTTATTTATTTATTTATTTTTAAAAAAGATTTTATTTATTCATTTGAGACACAGAGATACAGAGAGAGAGAGAGAGAAAGCATGAGCAGGGAGAGAGGCAGAGGGAGAGGGAGAAGCAGGCTCCTCGCTGAGCCAGGAGCCCGATGTGGGGCTCGATCCCAGGACCCTGGGATCATGACCTGAGCTGAAGGCAGACGCTGAACCATCTGAGCCACCCAGGCGCCCCGGGGTTGTTTTTAACACCATCATCTCTTTTACCTTTTAATGTCGGTCAGTGACCAAGGCCCGTTAATGTTTTCTTTCACATTTTCTCTCAGCACTGCCCCTTCCTGTGTATTTTCCTACTTCTCATTTTCATCCCCCAGGTTTATGGCTGCACGGCCCCTCCTCCTTCTCCTCACAACTGCTATTCTAGAGCCCATCTTGCTCTCCGTGTCTCCCTCCCTTTGCACATGCTTTTCTCTGCCTGGAATGCCCCCTTCGGTGTCCTCCGTTGACTCAGGCATAGCTGCTCTGCACAGTCAGTCCGCATGTTTCCTCTGAAATCCTCTCTCACCTGTACAGGGCTAAATGACCCTCTTGGGAGCACATTGGAGGCAGAACAGGATTGTTCCCTTTGAAGCTCTGGCATCTAGCATGCAGTGCCCAGGGTACTGAAGTTCTTACTACAGCTGGTCCTCTGACACGGCTCCCTGGTTCCTCCTCACTGCATCTGTTCTGCACAGAACACTTTTTCTCATGCAAACATTTTAATGTCTCAACTTTGCAGGGGTGCATGATTGGCTGCCATGCCATTCCCAGGCCTGTGTCTTAGCTGGGTAATGAGGGACTCCCAGCCCCTGCTACTTCTCACCTTCCCATCCTTACTGGCAAGGCCATTTTCTTCCTGCTTCCTTGTACCCATTATATAATGTGGTTCTATTCTATAATAGTTGTATGATATACCCAGGTTTGTGGTGAGTTCATGCCATTGCAAAACACATAAATGCCCTCTTCCTTTGTCATATCACCTCAGAAGCTTTGCAAATCTTCCTACCTCTTAGAAGTCCCCCAACCTGATCACTCCCTCACTCTGTAGCCCGTAGCTATTTTCATAATACATTATTTTGGCTATGTTGATATTTTGCTTTGTCATATACATTCTTTAGGGCACAAATAATATGTTCTGTTTCTTTGTTTTTATCAATATTTACTTCTTACAGTGAGCTTTGGTGTCTAGAAAGCACCTAGTATAAATTGCTAGCAAACTGTCATGGCTCCCCAAGACTTAAAGGTCTTTTTTTTTTTTAAGGATTTTTTATTTATTTATTTGACAGCGAGAGACACAGTGAGAGAGGGAACACAAGCAGGGGAGTGGGAGAGGGAGAAGCAGGCTTCCCTCTGAGCAGGGAGCCCGATGTGGGGTTTCATCCCAGGACCCTGGGATCATGACTTGAGCCGAAGGCAGACGCTTAACGACTGAGCCACCCAGGCGCCCCAAAGACTTAAAGGTCTTAATCAGATTGCCTTCTTCAAGAATCCTTGAACCTTTTTTTTTTTTAGAGCTAGAGAAACAACTACCTTAAAAATTTCAATGTTCTGGGCACCTGGGTGGCTCAGTTGGGTAAGTGTCTGATTTCAGCCCAGGTCATGATCTCAGGGTCCTGGGATCGAGCCCCATCAGCAGGGAGTCTGCTTATCCCTCTCCCCCTCTCCTTCCCCCCCATTGGTGCTCTCTCTCTCAAATAAAATCTTGAAAAAAAATTGTCATTGTTCTTTCCTAATCCATCTCCAAATTAAAGTGTCATTCCTTTCCTTATCTAGGTTAAATTTCACTTTTAAGTGTTATTTAGTACATTCGTGGGAGCATATGGCTTCCGGTGCTGAAAAACTCAAAAAATAAATCACTGGTAGATATGTCATACTGCCTGAAAGGTGACTAACCCTTTAGTTTAAGAAGGATCTCTTGAAAAGAAAAATGTGATTCTACTGGAAATTGTCTTTGTGGGAAAAATGGGGAAATGATTGAGAAGGAACTTAGTAGATCTGTGGAGTTTTACACAGATGCTGAAGTGCATTCCAGAAGGGTAGGGTAGGCTAGTAGGAAAAGTGATGGATGTGGAAATGGAAGACCCAGGCCGCGGTCCCTACCTGCTGCTGCACGACCTTCTGGAAGACCTTCTCTCTGTGTTGCCCTTTCCTCATCTCAATGATCCCATCACTGAAATGGATGCCTTAGTTTCTTCATCTTTTAGGGTTGTTGGGGGAACCAGGGATATTTTGCTGACACAGATATTTTGCAAAATATGAATTTGTGAAAGGAATTTGTAAAAATTTTATAGAGCACTATAAAATCCAAGTGATTGTTATCGGCAGCCAACTGTAGCCATTTCATCTGGGCTATTGGTTTGTCCAGTCAGATGTGTTCCACATAAATCTCACTACCTCAGGAATCTTTTTATTGAGGAAGTATGGCTATAGACTTGTAGAGGTGATTTACGTATTAGGAAGAAGTCGAAAGATTTTTCAAATACTCGTATTTTATGGCATCTCTAGAGAAGAATCACAGTTCTCAGAAATTCTTGACAGAAGAATGAGTCAACTCGGAGTGCAGTTTCCTTCTTGGCGTAGAAACTAAGGAAGAAATTGTCAAAGAAAACATTGATAGATTTAGATAAATAAAAGTTTTTGAAAAATTTCTGCACTGATTAAGCATGACAATTGTTTAATTGTGCAAATTAGGCTGAAAATAGTGTTGGAGCAACATTTTGGTATTTATACCAGAGAAAGATTTAATATTCTAAATGTAGACAGTGCTTTTCTACACAAGTAGAAAACATTCAAACTCACCATAGTCCTTTGCCCATTCAGAGACTATGGTCACAAGACTAAAATCATCGATAACAATAAAGGTAATAATCATACTAATTTGATACCACTCACAATAACTAACATTTATTGAGTATCTTCCCTGGACCGGATGTTGCTCTTCACACTTTAACTCATTTAACTTTTCCAACAAACTTTTTCCAGGGCTACACAGCTAAGATTTCAAACCTAGGCTATCCGGCTTTAGACTACAGGAAAGAATGGAAAATTTAATTTAATTAATTAATTAATTAATTAATTTATAATTTAAACTCAATGAGCCAACATAGAGTGCATCCTTAGTTTCAGATGTAGAGTTTAATAATTTATCAGTTGCGTAAACCACCCAGTGCTCATCACATCACGTGTCCTCCTTAATACTCATCACCGAGTTACCCCATCCCCTCACTCACCTCCCTTCTAGCAAACCTTAGTTTGTTTCCTATGGTTAAGGGTCTCTCATGGTTTATCTCTGTCTCTGATGACTTCCCATTCGGGTTTCCTTCCCTTCCCCTCTGATCCTCTGCGCTGTTTCTTATATTCCACATATTAGTGAAACCATATGATAATTGTCTTCCTTTGATTGACTTACTTCGCTCAGCATAATCCCCTCCAGTTCCATCCATGTCCATGTAAATGGTAAGTATTCATCCTTTCTGATGGTTGAGTAATAGTCAAGAATGGAAGATTTTAAAAAGAAGTCATGCAATTGTCAAATAAATCTATATAATAGTCAACCTTACTAGTAAACTAAAAATTTAAATTAAAGCAATAATTGATGTGTCATCTTTGTTAAATGGACAGGATTCTAAACATAATGCCAATGAAAGCAAGTGTGTAGGAAAATGCTTTACTGAGACTAGAAATAGGTTCACTTTGCAAATATCCACAATAAGCTTTAAATTTGAGCTTATCTTTAACGAAAATTCTGATTTAAAAAATTTAAGATAATATTCAGTGATTCACATAAAAATACATGTTCAAGGAAAGTTATCACAGTGATATTTTTGTTTCTAGAATATTTTTATGACTTTTTTGTTTCCAGAATATGTTATCAAACAATAAACATTTAGAAAGTATAGAAAACTAAATAATAAAACCCATCCAGCCCAACATTCTTATTGAGTCTGTTTGTTTCTCCTCCTTTAAAAACGTTATGTACATTGCAAGGCCAATTTTACTTTAAAATAATTATGAGTAGGCACTAGATTAGATAAAGGAAGGTTGGTTGATCTTTGTTCTCTTTGTGATTTTTCTGTATTCTCAAAATTTGCTTTTGGAGCATGTGTTATTAAAAAAAATTGTGACTAAGAATTTTTAAATATGTATTTTACTTTGGGTTTCCAGAAAAAGATGGTGGGGTGGGAATATAGATTTATTTCTACTTCCTGTTGGAAAGCTTCATTGGAATGAGAGAAAATGTATATATGGTTGGCCTTTGAACATCATGGTTTGAACTGCAAGGGTCCACTTATACGTGGATGTTTTTTGATAAATACAACACTGGAAATACATTTTCTCTTCCTTATGATCTTCTTAATAGCATTTTCTTTTCTCTAGCTTACTTTATTGTAAGAATACAGTATTTAATACATATAACATACAAAATATGTGTTAATTGACTGTTTACATTATTGGTAAGATTCTGGCCAACAGGAAGCTATTGGTAGTTAAGTTTTTGGGGAGTCAGAAGTTATACATAGATTTTTGACTGAATAAGGGTCAGTGCCCCTAACCCCTGCATTGTTTAGAGGTCAACTGCGTATTTTTAAAGAATCAAACTTTATCATACTGGAAAACATCAAAGAAGGAGATTGGTACACTAAAATTTTTGAGAAATTCCCGGAATGTTAAAAGCAAAACCAACTGCAAACACACACAGTCACAGACTCACACACACACTCATACTCACAGATACACACAGGGAGACACAATTACAGACACATAAAACAACAGCAGCGAAAACCACACATGCTTGGGATCAAAAAGCTTGAAGGAACTTTGAGAAGCCATTAAGGCAATTAAATTACATTGATTAATTAATCTCAATTTAATTAATTATTTTAGCATTTTAGTTGCCCTTTCCCCAAATACAGAGCAGCTGATGGCAGGGATCTTTGCTCCCAGAATAAAGCTTCTCGAGTTAGTCCCTAGAGACAGTGAGTGTGGGTCTGCTCAGGAGAAGCTCAGCAAGGAGCCCTGGAGCCTGAGAAAGCAAAGCAGGGCTTCAGAGCCTTTGGTCCTCCTCACCGAATACAAAGACAGAAGCACAGCTTGAAAACATGGAAAGATACCTATACTCAGAAATGGAAAAACAACAACAGAAACAAAAGCAGCCTTCCATACAATAAGGCTGTTCTTGTGCAGTTGTGGGGAAGTTGGGCTAACAGCCTACTGTCCCCAAATCTCCACCTTACAAAGTAGGCTGTTGACCCATGACCCCTCCCCCTTCATTGCAGAGGATAGTGAACATTTTATGGCAGACAAGTATTGGGCTCTCAGACCTCACAACTGTCTGTGAAGTCCACACCAGCTGCGTGTACTAATCAGTCCAGACAGTGCTGCTGAAACTTTATCTTGTATGAGAATCACCCCGGAGCTTGAAAAATGTAGCTTTCCAAACCCTAGCCCTGGAGGTTGGGGTTCAGCAGGTCTGAGGTGAAGCTCAAGAATGTGCATTTTTATTTTATTTTATTTTATTTTTTTATTATTATGTTATGTTAATCACCATACATTAACATCATTAGTTTTTGATATAGTGTTCCATGATTCATTGTTTGTGTATAACACCCAGTGCTCCATGCAGAACATGCCCTCTTTAATACCCATCACCAGGCTAACCCACCCCCCCACCCCCCTCCCCTCTAGAACCTTCAGTTTGTTTCTCAGAGTCCATAGTCTCTCATGGTTCGTCTCCCCCTCCGATTTCCCCCCCTTCATTCTTCCCCTCCTGCTATCTTCTTCTTCTTCTTCTTTTTTTTTTTTAAGATTTTATTTATTTATTTGACACACACAGAGAGAGAGATAGCAAGAGAGAGAGAAAGAGAGAAAGAGCACAAGCAGGGGGAGCGGCAGGCAGAGGGAGAAGCAGGCTTCCTGCATGAGCAGGGAGCCCGATGCGGGGCTCGATCCCAGGACTCTGGAATCATGACCTGAGCCGAAGGCAGTGGTTTAACCAACTGAGCCACCCAGGTGCCCCTTCTTTTTTTTTTTTTTTTAACATATAATGTATTATTTGTTTCAGAAGTACAGGTCTGTGATTCAACAGTCTTACACAATTCACAGTGCTCACCATAGCACATACCCTCCCCAGTGTCTATCACCCAGCCACCCCATCCCTCCCACCCCCACCACTCCAGCAACCCTCAGTTTGTTTCCTGAGATTAAGAATTCCTCATATCAGTGAGATCATATGATACTTGTCTTTCTATGATTGACTTATTTCGCTCAGCATAACACCCTCCAGTTCCATCCATGTCGTTGCAAATGGCAAGATTTCATTCCTTTTGATGGCTGCCCAATATTCCATTGTATATATATACCACATCTTCTTTATCCATTCATCTGTCGATGGACATCTGGGCTCTTTCCACAGTTTGGCTATTGTGGACGTTGCTGCTATGAACATATTCTTAACAAGCATGCCAGCTAATCATGATAAAGGTCAGTATGTGACATAGTGGAGCAACAAGAGACAGCAATGAACAAATAAACAATAGCGAAATACAAAATAAAACTGCTAGAAATCACATCATTTCCTTGGGGCTATGTTTTTTCTTAGGGTTGAGTCCCTTAATGATCAAGATCCTCTTTTTCATTTGTGAATGGGGATGATCAGAACTGTCATTGTCTTTTATTGATTTTAAGGATTGACGAGATGTCATTTGCAAAGAGATTTGTTGGGTAAGTTACTCCATCAACTTTGCATAAAAGTTTTTTTTTTTTTTTTTTTAAGATTTATTTATTTGAGAGAGAGAATGAGCAGGGGGAGGAGTGGAAGGAGAGGGAGAGAATCTCAAGTAGACTCCCTGCTAAGCGCAGAGCCCTATGCAGGGCTTGCTCTCGTGACCCTGAGATCATGACTTCAGCCGACATCAAGAGTCAGATGCTTAATCAACTGGGCCGCCCAGGCACCCCTAAGGGTTTTTTTCTTTTTTAAGTTATCAGTTTACAACTAATCTTAACTAATTATTCCAAGTTTACCCATAATAGCAGTGATTATATATTTTATGACAAGAGTCACAAATATCCTGATGATATCACAGCAGTTTGTGTAATTATTTTTTATTTTATGCAACTTTTTCAATTGGCATAATTTAATATCTTCAAAACTTTGAATATTCTAGTCTAGAGCCTGTTGATTTTTACCTTTTTGTAGGAATGAATGATTTGAATAGCATAAGTTTCACACAAATTGATTGTAAGTTCAACGTATAGGCCTATCTTATTTTATTGACTATCTAGTTAATAAACAGCTAACAATTTTGGGTACCCTTTTGCTGTAATGCAGAGTTTCTCAACCTTGTCAGTATTAACATTTTGGGACAGATATTTCTTTCACAAGAAACTGTCCTGTGAATTGTAGGATGTTTAGCAGCATCACTGGCCTCTACCCACTACATGCTAGTAATGTATAGTGTGACACACCAAAAATATGACACCCAAAACTGTCTCCAGACATTGCCAGATGTCTCTTGGGGGACAAAATTGTCCCTGGCTCAGAACCAGTGCCATAATGCACAGTAAATTATTCTCTGGTTAAGGGAGGATGAAAAACAAAAAAATGAAAATAAAAACTGGCTGGAAAAGTGTTTCTGGTTTTGTGAGGCCCAAGGAGTATGGAAAAAATCTGTGATAATACTTTTGCACAAATAGGAGAACACATGATTAGTAGTGCCACAATGATAGAATACCTTGACCTTAGGCAAGTGACTTACTGTTTCCTCATCTATAAATATGGATAACAATAATGCCCATCTCACAGGGTTAATGGAAAGATTAGTTCATTTTATGTAAAGTCCTTAAAAGAGTAACTGCAATGTAATAAAGCACTTAATGCTTTATACTGATAGAGAGATATCTAATCTATCAGTCTTATACTATTACCATTATTTTCTTGCTTGAGTAGGATAATGTAACAGTAGTTCTAAATAATTTAATCAAACTGAAGACTTTAGGTAATAGTCACCATAGAGAGTGCTATAAACCTTTGACAGAGTAGGTAGAAAGTGAATTTTACTTGGTAATTTTACTGGTGTGTGCCTGTGCATATGTTGTATAATTTAGATTTTGCTTCTTCCAAAAAGCATGAGGTTGTTCACAATACATACACATAATATAAACAATGCTATTAAAATAGAGATAGGAGTGAACATTCCAGACATGTAGAAATAGAAATAAAAATTATCCCTTTCTAGTGTTTTAGCGTGGCCAACCATTAATAATCTAGAAGTTTTAAAAGCAAACCCAGTTTTCACACTTTAGCACTCATATGAAAGCTGATGGTGACAAACCTCAGATCCTCATTGTCAAGAGGAGAGGGAATTATTGTGTTTTGTCTGTGGGAATCATTCTTTCCCAATTGGATCAGATCCTGAGAGACTAAATATTCCTGGACTCAATGTCTCTAAAGAAGTTCTCTGGCATTTTGATGATTACGCCTATAAGAAAAATAAAGGAACAGGCTTTGTCCCAAATGAAGATATCTAAACACACACACACACACACACACACACACACACCCCTAATGAAGATATCTAAACACACACACACACACACACACACCCCTAATGAAGATATCTAAACACACACACACACCTATAAACAAATATTAGTTGTCTTTCAATGAAACCTGGATCCCAAACTCACAAAATGATTCAAAGAAATTTTGATCCAGAAATTTCTGCTGGGATAGAATCTCCCTCCCTCCTTCCTTCTCTGTCAATCTCTCTCTCCCTTTCACACACACACACCCCTATAAATGATTATTAGTTGTCTTTCAATGAAACCTGGATCCCAAACTCACAAAATGATACAAAAAAATTTTGACCTAGAGATTTCTGCTGGAGTAGAATCTCTCTCCCTTCTTCCTTCTCTCTCAATCTCTCTCTCTTTCACACACACACACACACACACACACACACACACACACACACACACGCTATTAATAGTGGTTAGGAGAAAGGGAATCGGAGAACTTGAGAGGGTTGCGGAGACTGCTCACACACACAGCCGCAGGTGCACCACCCGCCGGGCCTCCGAAGCCTTCAGCCCCGCTATCCAGGGCCTCCGGTGACTGGTGGTCAGCGCGCGGCTGGACAGCAGGGAACTTCCAGACCACTCCCTGAGGACCCAGGGGCCCCTAGGGACAGGGGGTCGGAACCCGGTACAGAGCGGACGGAAGTAGAGACGGCGCGAGCTGGGGGTGGCGACAGCAGCGCTCGGGATCCGTTGCCTTCGGGTCCCCTGGGCTGCAGGACGCGGTGACTCTGAGCGGGAGCGCGAGCGCTTCCCCGCCCCTCCTGCAACCACGCGCGGCGCGCCGGGATCCGCGGGGTCCGCCCGCCCCCTCCTCCCACGCGGGCCTTGCGGGGCCGCTCTCCCCTGCAGACCCGACCAAGGCGCGGGCCTCGGCGCGCGGGACCGAGATCCGACACGCGCTTGAGCCGCCCCAGCTGCGCCGCGCTCCCGGCCACAAGTTTGCCCCGCACCCGCCAAGTTGCGAGTTGGGAGCCTCTCCGGGCTCCGGGAGAGCGTCCCTGCTTCTCGCTCGGGCTGGTCCCGGCATGGCCGGCCCGGGAGCATCGCCCTACGTCTGGGGGTGGCTGCTGTTCGGCGCTTGCCTTCTCGCCGGAGGCCAGGTAAGAGCAGGTGCCCCGCGACACCTGCTTCCCGGAGCCTCCGGACTCGGCGTTAGGGAGACGGAGCCCGAGGCGCACGGGCTCACGCTAACACATCCAGACACACACACACACACACACACACACACACAGAGACACGCATCTCTCAGGGTTTGACAGGCATTTAGTGGAGCTGCAAAGATATATTTTAGGTTGAGTGTCCTGGGGTGGGTACCATTCAGACCAGCGTTTTGGCATCTGCAAAGTAAGGGGATATTTAATTTACAACCGGTTCTGGATCAGGAGGGCCAAACTGGGAGGTGAACGAACTTTTCTTGACTTTAGACTCCTTGGTTCCCGTTTAATTAATCCAAATTATTTTTGTTGGCTGGCAATTTACTGTCACTTTTGAGAACTTAAACTTCTAGGATCGATAGTAACTACTGACTGAAAGGATAACTGGCTCTCCCTGATAGAGAGTCACATATCATTAAAGCGAAGAGACTTGATAGGACAAAAATACAGTGTTAAGTAAAGCTCAGTTTGTTAATGTTAAGAGTAAGTGTTAGTTGTCATGTCGTGCTGCTAATACTTAGAGATTTTCTGGGTGATCTTTTAGAATAGGACCTTTCTAATGTGCAAGTCACAATTCAACCTCATATTTTTTTGAGCCAAATAAAATGTGGGGTTTACACTCAGCTTTTCGGATGAGCTGTATGGAAATGCGTGTAGTGATGGGTGTAATGCAGTGTAAGAGCCCTGTGAATTTAAACTGTATCAACGTTATTTCTCTCTTCTGTTCAGCAGGGGGCGCCCCTTGACCGTCAAATGGAGCCCCAAGTTTTTTTCGTTTTAAATTCTTTAACCATGAGAAAATTAAGGCATCGATTTATGTACTAATAGTATCTAAACTTAATACTATATTCTTGGCTCTCAGATGATCAATTTAAATGTCAATTATCCTAAAAGCGCAATTAAAAAATTTTATTATTATTATTATTATTATTATTATTATTATTTACCACATGGCCACATATGTTAACGGAAAAAGTGCCTTGCCCTGCTCAATACTGGGCTTTACCTAGCATGACTGGGATGTTTAACGCAAACTTGTTATGTTAAAAAATCAAACAGTATGTGTATTATACATTGACTAATAATAGCAATGGATACTTGAAAGTAGGGTATGCTCAAACCTGAAAAATTTCACCAAGGTAACAGAAGGAATATGAGCAAATGGAAAAAAAAAAGAAATCTTGAGGATTTGGTGACAGTTATGGAACTCTGGTGATCTCTAATGTACGTCCTGCATTTCTGTCTCATTAAGGTATTTGAATAATATGCTTAAAAACATTGCTTCCTTGTATAAGGGGCAAATGAATTGTAATCATTTATTTTATTCCGTGTTCCAGATTACTTTTTTTAAGGGAATGGGGAGATATTGATTAGCACAACAACAAAATATCACTATGAGATTGTGGGTAGAATATTTCTTTTACTTTTAGTTTTCAATAAAACACTCAGGACATTGGACACTTTTCTATAATTTTAAACCAAGTTTTCTCAACCTTGGCACTCTTGACATTTTGGGCCATATAGTTCTTTGTTGTGGGGACTGTCTTGGACCTTGTAAGATATTTAGCAGCATTCCTATCCTCTCCACTAGATGCCAGTAGCATGTCCCGTCGTCCCATCCCCTCTTCCCCCGCCCCTGCCCAGTTGTGACAACCAAAAAATGTCTCTAGATGTTGCCGAATGTCTCTTGGGAGGCAAAATCAGCCCTGGTTGAGATACATTGCTTTAAATTGACTTCCATTTATGTTTATAAATTAAGAATGTATGAAATGATAGTTTGTGGTAACACATTACATTTTTGGCCCTTTAAGCAAAATCTGAAGGTTAAAATAAAATGATTTACATTGACATGTTGACACCTTCTCTGATCTTCAGTCTGTTCATCTTCATTCCCAGCTAATATGTATATTAAATTTAGAAAATATACTGATGGAACAACAAACGGAATGTATCAAAGCAGAACAGCTTGTGTAGAACAAATGTTTCATATTTAATAAACATTGGATCACATCACAAAATAGATAATATAGACTAGTACCTGTCAATCGTTTTCAAAGATCCCTGTCGTTTTTGGTTGATGAAGATGTGCAGTTCAAAACTCATGTGTTCACGTATCAAGTGTCATTACAGTGCCCAGTAATACATTTCTTAAAGTCAGATTATCCCATGGGAATGGGGAGCACTGTATAAATATGTGTAGTATTTTGTTTGCTGTGTCAGTGGGTCCTTCTGGACACAGACTCTGAGATGGAATCAGCTGTACTGTAGGTTTACTGGGGAGGAATACCTGTGAAAGAGAAAAGAATGAGAAAGTAGATTTGGACAGGGAGAACCTCAGACCAGGATGCAAATCTGGCAAAGTCTTGGCCAACCTCATGGAGAGCTCGGGAGTAAAGGTTGCCCATCAGAGGAGTCCCATGTGGCGACAAAATGGCCAGGTCCTGGTACTCCGACTGTGGTTTGCTCATTAGTTCAGCACTGTTTATATCATGTGCACTTGGCTCCAAAGCTGAGACAGATGGTTGAAAGTACTGCAGCTG
The DNA here is from genome assembly GCF_964656455.1 of Halichoerus grypus. Lineage (NCBI taxonomy): Eukaryota > Metazoa > Chordata > Mammalia > Carnivora > Phocidae > Halichoerus > Halichoerus grypus. The sequence goes on from NC_135715.1 coordinate 166,676,056, forward strand.
GAGGCTGTCAGGCCACCACACTCCTTACAGACAAATAGTTGGTTCTTTCTGGAAGGACTGTGCCAGTGGTGCATCTCTGTGTCTGCCTTCCTTACAAGATTATCAAGGGACAACACTGGTTTTGCTGGGCTCGAGAATGGGCTGACCCCATGTGATTCAGTCACCTTCTGCAGGCTCCGTGGCTGCAGATCAGTGTGACGCTCACAGTGTACGTGCCTGCAAGTGGGTACAAACCCATCACCATGACTAGAGAAAATTCCCAGAAGACCATGACATATTGAGGGGAAGTATGTAAGTTCCATACAGTACTAGGTGTGAACAGATGCGCATGGGCAGGTTTTGTTTTTCAGTCATCATTCATTTTTTTGCCCGAGTGGAATATCAACACTGTCATGGACATTCTGATGTGGGGAAAGGAGCAGTAACCTGGGAACCCAAAAGCCACATTAAATTTCCTCCTCCGGAAACATGCAACCTCCTTGGGCATGAAACTTGATGTCTCTACTCTTACTCTGTTCAGTGAGAAGGCTTAGCTCTGCTGACCTTCCAGTGTGCAGATTCAGAGACCATTGGGGAATCAGAAATCTCATACTTGGGGGGAGGGGGTGATAATCAGTGATAATATTTATTTACCTACCAAGTACAAAATACTGTGCTAAGCACTTTAATCTATTATTATCTCATTTAATTCTCATAGTAACTTTATGAGATAGGCACCGTAATTTTTCATTTCATAAGTGAGAAAATGGGGCTAAGACGTGTTAGGTAATATTCTCAGGTCACACAGCTAACAAGTAGAGTAGTCATGATTCACACCCTGGCTTCCACCCTGGAACCCACCCCTCAGATTGGTGTCCTCACTGTGGATATCATTTAGGCACGGCTTAGCTAAATTATGTCTATATAGCCCTCTGTCCCAACAATATCCACCCCTGTGTATATATCCCGAGGAATTTCTTAGACAAGTTCATAATGGTTATTGCAATAATTCTGTGGTGTTGGGGTCAACTTGGGTGTTCATAATGGGGTACACTAGGCAAAATAAAAAGCAGTAGATTCAGGGGCACCTGGGTGGCTCAGTCATTGGGCGTCTGCCTTCGGCTCAGGTCATGATCCCAGTGTACTGGGATCGAGCCCTGCATGGGGCTCCCTGCTCAGCGGGGAGTCTGCTTCTCCCTCCCCCACTCCCCCTGCTTATGTTCCCTCTCTTGCTTTCTCTCTCAATGTCAAATAAATAAATAAAATCTTTTAAAAAAAAGCAGTAGATTCAATGTACACAAAACAGCATGTATGAGAGCTTTCAAACAGGATAAGCTATAGCATATAAACAATGAGATATATTACATAGTACCGTTTACATACATTTCAATACATGTACATAAAGCAGCAATACATACTGTGTAAGCATCCAGATAAGAGATATATGTGTATATAAATTTCACATAGTGGTTGCATATGGGGAGGTAGAGAAGTAGAAGTGGGGTCTAGAGAGAAAAGGGGAGATAGATAGATAAATAAATAAATAAATAAGCCTACAGCCATATCTCAATCTCTGTGTCAATTGGAGATTGTGGTGATAGCAGGTGGAACTAGCAACAAGCCATCATTGATAGATTTAAGAATGAGGACATAATTAGGATGTAGGCAGCTTCTCCAAGATGGTAAGCTAAGGGACTATTCTTAGCGAAATCAAACTGAAACTTGACTGCTGATCATGTCTGCATCATGCCTATTTCCATAAGCACTACTGTAGTTAAAGAGCCAGTGGTTGGTTTGTTCTGCTTTCCTACTGACAGCCAGGACAGTTTTCATTCGTCTTCCAGGCATGGGGAAGCCTTGTGTCCCGGAGGCGGTGGACTTCTCTGTGGCTGCACTAATTTCAGGTAGAATCCTCAGCCTCGGCAGCCTAGAAGCTGCAAGATAGAAGGGAGCTAGGTGTGGCCTTTTCCTGGCCATGCACAGAGAGGTTTCACTTCCTTGGAACTTCCTCAATTCTTCATGAATAAAAATAGAACATTTTCAACTAACATTCACACATTCCATTTGTTTTCCTGTTTTTTTTTTTTTTAATTTTTTATTTATTTGACAGACGGAGAGAGACAGTGAGAGAGGGAACACAAACAGGCAGAGTGGGAGAGGGAGAAGCAGGCTTCCCGCCAAGCAGGGAGCCCGATGTGGGGCTCGATCCCAGGACCCCGGGATCATGACCTGAGCCGAAGGCAGACGCTTAACAACTGAGCCATCCAGGTGTCCCTGTTTTCCTTCTTGAGCTTCAGTTGGTTTTGTCATCCACTAGAATCCATGTTCGTTCTTTCCCCTCTGTTTGGGTTTTGTCTTCTCCCTGAGTTATTCTTTAAATCTTTTAATGGAAGTGTGACTTTAGGCAGCCCAGGGTACCTTCTGAGCCTCCATTTCCTCCAATCAAAAGTGACGGTGATGATGGTGTTTATCTCATGGCACATGGGAATACTGAATTGAAAAGTGTGCAAACACACAAAAGCCTTAAGGTGTTGGATAATGAAAATGCCAGCTCTTTTCTATTAGTAGATTAGTTAAGGGCTATTTAATGGGATGATTATTAGATTGAGATTATTTCTAAACACAATTGGGAGCCACTGAAGACTTTTAAATGGTGTGTGTGTGTGTGTGTGTGTGTGTGTGTGTGTGTGTGTGTGTGTGTGTATTTTGCAGGGTTATTCTCTCTGCTTCCAACACTGTTCCTTCTATTCCTTACAGTTTCTCCTTCAGAACCCAATTGCGTTCTGACAGCAACTGGACATTTTATTCATAGTACTGATAGATGTTATAATTTTACATTTATTGATCTGAGTACTTGATTAATATCTGTCTCCCCCTTTGAAGAAGTCATTCTGAAGACAGAGCAACTAATCAGAAGGCAGTTGCAGCTCTTCTGACTGGTGTGTCCTTGTGGAATTGGAGATGCAAGAAGGCAGATGGATTCAAGAGATAGAAGGTACATTCAGCTGGAGGAAGAGTGGATTGGGGCAGATATGATGAGTGAAATTTTTAGATAAGCTGAGCGTGAGATGCCTGAGATATTTAGTAGCTGGTTGGATATCGGATTATAAAGCTTAAGAAAGCTCTGGATTTCGCATCAGCACTTTATAGGGAGTACCTGAAACCACATGTGTGAATGATATTCTCAGTGAGGGTGTAATGGAAGTAAAAGGACTGGTTAACTTGCTTAAAAGAGGGTAAGCAGATAGGTTTTCTGGAAGATTACCCCTAAATTGTAAATTCACAGGGAAAAAGGGACTAATAAACAATTTGAAATACCCTGTGACAATCAGTGTGGTATCTTTGGGTAGTAGGTTCTGCATAAATGTTTGAATAAGCTCATTTGTATTTTTTTTTCATTTTAAGAAAATTCATCCTCTTTGATCCCACTTGGAACTCAAGTCTCTAATCATTTACACCTGTTTTAATTTTAAAAAGGTCACTCTATTCTAAGAGGCAGAGGTCACGGAACCTGCATCTGGTCATGGAGATGGAGGGAAAAGTGCTGTTGGTCTTTAGGAGAGTTTGGTGTTTCCAGAGCTCTCTTGTCCTAATAACTGATAAAGCAGGCTCAGTGTTGAGCTTGACAGTTGTTCTATTGGCTGGTGGAATTTTGTAGATGCTCAAAGAAAGTAAATCGTAAGTTTCTGCAGGGGGAAGGAGGTATATAAAATGGTTAAGATTATGAAACTTGATATCAGAACTGGATTTGGGATGTACATTTCCTACTCTTTAGCTGTTACTAACATCTCAAAAACTCAGTTTCTTCATTTGAAAAATGGGGATAACCTAATGCTAAATTCATTGAGTTGGTGTGTGGATTATATACCATGAAAACCTCAGGAGAAGCATTTAATGCATTACCTGTCACAGAGTTTGCTCACTCTGTTAGCCATTACACGTGCTATTATCCTCATCATCATCATTTCTGTATTTTTCTAATTAGCTATTGCTGGTATAGAGAATTGATTATTTTTATTTACTGATTCATACCTACCAAGTTTATTCCAAAGCAGTAACAATTTTCTTCAATAACTGTATCTGTTATTTCTTTTTATCCTTTGTCTTATCTTACTGCATTAACTAGAACTCCCAATGTAGTGTTGAATGGTAGTAATTATTACAGGCATCTTATCTTGTTTATTACTTCAATGGGACTGCTTCTAAAGATTTATCAAGTATGGTATTTGCTCATGTTCATCAGTGCTAATTTTATTAAGTTGTTTAATGGAAGGCTAGTGTGGAAAGTTCTGAATTATATCATGTATAATTTTTATTTTAAAGTCATAAATGATATGCTATTTCTTTTTTTAGAAGATTTTATTTATTTATTTTAGAGAGAGACAGCATGAGAAGGAGGGGCAGGGGGAGAGGGAGAGAGAGAATCTCAAGCAGACTCCACACTGAGTGTAGAGTCTGACACGGGGCTGGATCCCTGGACCCCGTGATCATGGCCTGAGCTCAAACCAAGAGTTGGACACATAACTGACTGCGCCACCCAGTGCCCCTGGTATGCTATTTCTTTAAAAATATGACATATTAATTGTTTTGATGTTCTGCAACAGATAGTGGATTACTTGAGGGCAAGAAATGATTCTTTTTAAAAAAATTTTTTATTGTTATGTTAATCACCATACATTACATCATTAGTTTTTGATGTAGTGTTCCATGATTTGTTGTTTGTGCATAACACCCAGTGCTCCATGCAGAACATGCCCTCTTTAATACCCGTCACCAGGCTAACCCATCCTCCCACCCCCCACCCCTGTAGAACCCTCAGTTTGTTTTTCAGAGTCCATTGTCTCTCATGGTTCGTCTCCCCCTCCAATTTCCCCCCCTTCATTCTTCCCCTCCTGCTACCTTCTTCTTTTTTTTTTCTTAACATATATTGCATTATTTGTTTCAGAGGTACAGATCTGTGACTCAGCAGTCTTGCACACTTTTCTACAGCATATAGTACCTAGTAGATACTCATGAAATATTGGTTAAGTGTTTGCATGATCATAGGTAGAAGACCTATTATATATTGCGGCTTGAATTAGCAAATAAGTCAAATACTCTTGTTACTAACAAGATACATATTGTTAACATACTTAAAAACCTAGCAAACAAACAAAAGTGTTGCTTAATACTATCTGGCTAAATATTTATGTGACTAGATTGGAACAGACTTCTTTGTGTAATTAAGGTAAACTTCTGCCTCTTCTTTATGAAACCATTTACATCAAATTGCAAACTGGCTACAATTTCTTAAATGAGAATAATGTGTACTTCTTGTCACTTTCCTTACTTATATAATCAGGCTAGATCTGTTTTCTATGAGAAAAAATTTTTTAGTTATTTTTTTAAATACACTTTCCGAGAGCAAAGATTATGTTTAACAATGCATTTAAACCAATTTTGTGGGCATGAGATATGTCTAAGCTTGCATATTCTTCTGCCTACACCACGGGAGAATCTGCCTTCAGAAAGGCGCTCATGCATATAATGAGCACCAAGGTGGAACTTCTCCTCTCAATATATATTCTGGCATCTTATTTCCTAGATGAATAAAGTCTGTAAGGCATGACATCCAGAAGCTTTTGGGTAGTCATGTAAGCAAAACTTAAACACAATTTTCATGTTGATTAATTGAACTTATAGATATCTAAAAAACTAGAAGAAACCATAAGGAGACATGTGGGGCTTTCCTGCAGTCTTAAAAATGCCTTTTAAAATCAATCCAAAAGACACAGCATGCTTCTGTTTCCCACCAGATTGGTAATATATTAGGAATGGCATTTTGTTTGTGAGTTTATCACATTTTTTACCACTCATGCTAATAGTGTAGTAAGTGCCCAAGAGTCATACTGTCGCTCCTGACCTACCTGAGGAAGATGTTGGCTACATCTATTTCCTCAATTTTGGTGATGGTATCATAAGTGTTTGCATATGTCCAAACCCATCAAATTGTACCCATTAACTATATGTAGTTCTTTGTATTTCTTTTTCTTTTTTTTTTTTTAAAGATTTTACTTATTTATTTGAGAGAGAGAGTGTGTGTGTGTGTGTGTGTGCACGCAAACTGGGGCGGGGGGTGGTTGGAGGGGGAGGAGCAGAGGGAGAGGGACAAGTAGACTCTGCACTGAGCATGGAACCTGATGTGGGGCTTGATCCCATGACCCTGAAATCATGACCTGAGCCAAAACCAAGAGTTGGACGCTTTAACTGACTGAGCCACCCAGGCACCCCTAGTTCTTTGTATTTCAATAAAGCTGTTAAAAAAACCAGAACACCTTACTTAACAAACAAAAAAACCCATCCAAACAGGGCAAAATGGGTAAGGTGGTCAATGGTACAAACTTCCAGTTTTAAAATAAGTAAGTCATGAGGGTATAATGTGCAGCATGATGACCACAGTTATAACACTGTATTGCGTATTTGAAAGTTGCTAAGAGAGTAGATTTTAAAATTTCTCATCACGAGAAAAAAATTTTGTAAATATATGGTAACAGATGTTAAATGGACTTATTGTGATGATCATTTCACGATATATACAAATATCAAATCAGTATGCCTGGAAATAATACAATGCATTACACATCAATTATATATCAATTAAAACACAACAATAAAAAACCTGTGACCTTCTATTCATGACAATTCAGTTCAGCAAGTACTTTGAGGGTCTCACATGTGCTGGACACTGTGATAATCACTGGAAATAGAAACAGAGTCAAACACATGCCCACCTTTTCAAACAGATCATGTTCAGTATTCTTAGAAAGATTTCTACATTTGAATTAATGTTTAATACAACCTTTGAGTGATGATGATTCCTTTGGGAGGGAAGTCAACTTGATAGGACACTGTATTGTTGGATGGCTGCCTTTTATGTCTATCCCCTCATCTGTCCAAAATTTGTGTCCCAGACTACACTGATCTCACATAGTCTCGTCAAATATAGCTCTTTCCTGCTCCCCCCCCACCCCTGGCCCGCTGGGTTAAGTTTTATTTTACCTCCAGTAAGACCATGTGGACTCTCACTTCTCACTGATTTAGAACCTCTTTATTATTCCCAGATCTATTGACTAAATTCCTCATTCCATGTTACCTTTTCCTACTACCTGCACACCATTACACATTCAACCATCTAAAAACAGTCACACCTCGACCTCCTCTTTTTTATCCATACAGCTAGCTGTTGTGTGATAGGTGGTTACATCCTTATGTCAGAAATTAGGGAAACCAAAGTTTCATTCCAGCATTCATCCCTTTTTTGAGAGGTCACAGAAAGTTCTCATACTAATTTTTCATTATTCTCTTAATATACATGCATAGTTGTTATAGCTCATGAGTGCACAGAGTTTCTACTATGTGAAGCTTACCTTATCGTTTCTTGACCTTATTATTAATGGTGATTTTACCTCATTGCTTTTGCTCAAAATTAGCCTTCTCATTCCCATTGGATATCAACCATGTTATTTTTCCCAGCCATTGTTCTTTCTCGGGATCCCACAGCCATGCCTTGTGACAGATGTGTTGCCTGGCTGGTGACACGATAGGATACAGATGGATGGGATGTTTGCACTGCCATTTGGCCTGCAGCCTGATTTTCTGTCTCAAATTCTGGTTGCCAACTGCCTGAAGGAAACAATCGTCTTCTTGATGATTTGTTACATCCCCAAACAGGCCAACATTGTTTGTTAGGGTGGGGGTAGCTTATTTATTTTGTATTGTGTTTCATTTTTTTTTTTTTTTGGTTGTACAATGTGATTCTTTTAAAGGTGTACAACACAATAATTTAATATATATATATATACGCAAATTATGAAATGATTATCATTATCAAGTTAATTAACACATCCATCACCTCACTTTGTGTGTGTGTGTGTGTGTGTGTGTGTGTGGTGAGAACACTTAAGATCCACAGGCCTACCCTGGAATACTGCAGGTTTGGTTTCAGACCACTGTAATAAAGTAAATATTGCAAGAAAGTGAGTCAAATAAATTATTGGGTTTCCCAGTGAATATAAAAATTTTATTTATACTATATTGTAGCCTATTAAGTGTGTAATAGCATTATGTCTGAAAAAAAACAATGTACATATCTTAATTCAAAGTACTTTATTGCTGAGCAAATGCTAACCATCACTTGAGATTTCAGTGGGTCATAAGCACTGATCACAGATCACCATAAGAAATATGGTAACACATGAAAGAGTTTGAAATATTGGGAGAATTACCCAAATGTGACACAGAGACATGACATAAGCAAATGCTGTTGGAACAATGGCGTCGATAGCCTCGTCTGATGCAGGGTTCCCACCGCCCTTCAATTTATAAAAAAAACACGCGGCACCTGAGAAGTGCAATAAAGCAAAGTGCAGTAAAACGGGGTATGCCTGTTTTTGAAATCCTGTATTTCCCCATTCAAAGCAAATTTTCAGCTTTTCTGTGTTCATAGAAAACTTCCCAAATTCTTAGTGTGGAATGATTTCGAAAGCCATTTTAGATACTAGCTAGTTAGGTTTTTAAGTAACTAAAGCTTTTGGGCCAATTTTGCTGAGATTTGAAAATGGAGCTTTTGACTTGAGGATTGAACATTGCACACACCTGCCTGGGGGCATAGTTCTTAACTTGGCTAATTCTGAATTTGTGTTTTGATGGCAACTTTCTGTAAAATAAGTAAATTACTTTTGAAGAAGATACACACAGTTACTTCAGTGAATTGCCAAGGGAGTTATTTTAAATTAGTTGATGATTAATAGTTGACAATTAATCTCTTGCTTGGGAGATCTGGTAATGGGTGGGAATTTAAAAATTGTCAGTTCTAATTGGTTTTCTTTTAGAAGATAGGAAATCTTTCATATTTATAGAAGCCTATAAATTATGGGGAACTATCTAATGCATGACTTCTTTTGCACTCAAATTCTTTGCCAAATAGTCTTAATATATTTGAACTTAATTTAGCTCAAATTAATAGATTTAATTGCATTTAATTTAAAATTTAGTTGGTCTTTCTCTGTCATGGTTATAATCATTAAACTAAACACAATTCACGGGGCGCCTGGGTGGCTCAGTCGTTGGGCATCTGCCTTCAGCTCAGGTCATGATCCCAGGGTCCTTGGATCAAGCCCCACATCGGGCTCCCTGCTCGGTGGGAAGCCTGCTTCTCCCTCTCCCACTCCCCCTGCTTGTGTTCCTTCTCTTGCTGTGCTTCTCTCTGTCAAATAAATAAATAAAATCTTAAAAAAAAATACAATTCACTAAAAACTCTTTATTACACAAATGAAGAAAGTATTTTGAGAAAACTGTAGATTCACATGTGGTGTAAGAAATAATACAGGGATAGTATATACCTTTTACCCAATTTCTCCCTGTGTGACATCTTTTGTAACTATAATACAATAGCCCAAGCAGGAAATTGATATTGATATAATCCACCTACTTAATTCAGCTGTCACTGGTTTTATATGTATTCGTTGGTATGTGTGTGCATTGAGTTTTATGCAGTTTTTATCAGATGCACAGATGCCCTTGACCACCACCATAGTCAAGATACAGAACAGTTTCAACACAGGAATCCCTCCTGCTACCTTTCCGTAGCCACAACCTCTTCCTTCTACCTTGTCCCCTGCTCTCTCCAATATCTGGCAACCACTAATCTGTTTTCCATCTCTATAATCATTAGATGAGTTAAAAAATTAACTATGCTTGGTTTCTAAGTAGTAATTGGACCTCTGTGAATACCTAATAAATTCGTGTGGTTAAAATGAAAGAGAAAGAGTGGATGATAGGTGTGAAGGATGATCGTTCTATGTGATCACTCTCCTAATGCTGAAATCCTAACTGATTTTGAATGAGGCCACAGATAGATCCATTGTATTCTTAAAATATTTTCAGTTTGCTTCCTGCATGAACAGGGTCATGGAAGTTTTGATTTACTGCCTAATGTGCAAAATGGACTGGTCTTTAGATTTAGTTCTGAGTTAGAGGTCAGTTTGTGAAAGGATTAAAAAATTTTAGAAATATGGACATTTGTGTTTGGGTTGTGTGTGTGTGTGTGTGTGTGTGTGTGTGTGTGAGCATTTATGCTGCATGTTTTATTCATATAACTTGTTTTATTTTGAATTAAAAAAGGACAAATGGGGAAACACTTTCATAGTTGGTGTTTTAATTAAAGGTGGATGGTTCAATATTTTCCCCAAAGTTATCAGATTATTATAACAGAATCCTCTTCTCTATTCGAACCCAATATTATAGACAATAAATTCTAAATAATTAAAAATATGTTTCATTCTCAAATTCACTTCACAATATAAAAACTTCAGCTACTCTCAAGGGAATCATACTCTTGAGAATGAAATCAGTATTTAAGTAAAGTAAAATAAAATATTAATAGGTCTGTATGAACTTTTTTGAGGCCTGTGTAAAAATATGGAGTAAAAAGTTAATAAAACTGATTTATTATTTGGCTCATTAATACTAGACTCTATGACCAATCCTGAGTTCCAAACAAAATTCCTTATTATAGACCAGCTCACCTTTCTCTTTGGACTGTGGAAAGTAGAATGTCCAGAGAAATTTATTCTCTTTAAACATATTCTTTCAATCCTTTCCGAATTAGAGTCAAATTTGGTATATTAATATTACAATAATTTTCTAAGAAGGCATTATATGCATTAAGGAAACTTCACTTTATAAAGGAAATGTTTTTGCAAAATTATAAAATAGTCGTATTTTAACATTTCTTATTTACCTTTGTTTTTTACAACAACCTTGTGGCAAATCATCATGTACTAAAATGAAGTAATATTTTTATATATATTGTGTTTTTTCAAGTTAGCACACATTGATTCTTTTGAAAAAAATTAACTTATTCGGATAATTGTAGATTTATATGCAGTTGTAAGAAATAATACAGAGAGAGCCCTGTACCCTCTACCCAGCTTCTCCCAGTGGTAACATCTTACAAAAGCATAGTGCAATATCATTACCAGCTTATTGACATTGATAGAGTCAAGATACAGAACTTTTCCATCTCCAAAAGATTCTCCTTCTGTTGCCATTCTATAGACACCTCCTCAACCCCAAGGCAACCACTAATCTGTTCTCCTTTTCTATAATTTATTGCGTGTCTTCTCTCTTTTTTTTCCCTTTGTTCACTTACTAGAAGTTTGTCAATTTTATTGTCTTTTCAAAGACCTAACTCTCTGTTTCATTGATATTCTCCACTGTTTTTTTTAATTGTATTGATTTCCATTTTTATCTTTATTATGTCCTTCTTTCTATTTGCTTTGGTTTTAGTTTGCTCTTCTTCTTGCAGGTCCTTGAGGTGGGACATTATGTTATTGATATGAGACTTTTCTTCTTTTCCAATATAGGTATTTAGTGCTGGAAATTCCTCTTAGCATTGCCTTAGTTGTGCCTTACGCATTTTGATATTTTGTATTTTCATTTTCATTCAGTTAGTATATTGTTTTGATTTCCCCTGGGATTTCCTTTTTGACCCATGGATTATTTAGAAGTATGTTGTTTAGTTTCCAAGTGTTTGGAGATTTTCCTGTTATCTTTCTGGTTTTTTTTTTTTTAAAGATTTTATTTATTTATTTGACAAAGAGAGAGAGTTAGTGAGAGCAGGAACACAAGCGGGGGAGTGGGAGAGGGAGAAGCAGGCTTCCCGCAGAGCAGGGAGCCCGATGCGGGGCTCGATGCCAGGACCCTGGGATCATGACCTGAGCCGAAGGCAGACGCCCAACGACTGAGCCACCCAGGCGCCCCTGTCTTTCTGTTTTTGATTTCTGGTTTGAACCCATTGTGTCTGAGAACCTACTCTGTATGATTTCAGTTCTAAACTTGTTGAGATCTGTTTTATGGCCGGGGACGTGGTCTGCCTTGGTATATATTCTGTGAGCACTTGGAAAGAATGAGTACTCTGCCTTGTTGAGTGAAGTGTTCTGTAAATGCCTATTAGATCCTCTGAGTTGATTGTGTTGTTGAGTTCTTCTATATCTTTGCTGCTTTTCTGTCTCATTGTTCTATCAATTGAGCAAGGAGTATTGAAGTTTCCAACTATAATTGTGGACGTGTCTATTTCCTCTTTCAATTCTCTCAATGTTTATTTCATATATTTTTCTGTTTTTTTTTTAAAGATTTATTTATTTATTTTAGAGAGAGAGTGAGAGTGTGTGGGCCAGAGGGAGAAGGAGAGAGAGAATCTCAAGCAGACTCCCCACTGAGCGCAGAGCCCCACGCGGGGCTCCATCTCATGACCCTGAGATAATGACCTGAGCTGAAACCAAGAGTCATTTGCTTCACTGACTGAGCCACCCAGGCGCCCATATTTTTGTTTTTTGTTGTATACACTTTTAAGATAGCTATGTCTTTTATTGGTGGAATGACACTTTTATCCTTATATAATGTCCCTCTTGGTCTCTGGTAGTTTTGTTTGCTCTGAAGTCTACTTTATCTGGTATTAATATAATCGGGGAAGTGAGGATGTCAGTAGAAGTAGAAGTTTAGGTTCCTCAGGCAGCTTCTGTTGACACCCAAGGTGGGGAGCTCCTTGTTGCTGATGGGTGGGGATATGAGTTCTACTCCCCACGTGGTCTCCATTGACACCACAATGGGATGGCCTCATTGCTAGGCTGACTCCCTTCTTGGTCTTTTCTGACAGCACCCCAAGGAGGAGTACCTTTTAACTGTCAGCAGGGGGTGGAAGTCCAGGCTCCCCACATGGTCTCCACAGACACCTAAGGGGCGATGGGGAATGTTACAGACCAGTGTGGGTGAATGTCCTGGCTCTCTACCTCGCTCTGAAACCACTCTGGAGAGAGTATAGGGTCACCTTCTTACAACCCACTAAGGGTGGATCTCCACTTGGTCTTTGCTGGTTTCAGTTGGGATAGAACTGCAGTGTTTTTTCTGTGGTGTTTGGCTTAGGTCAAGCTGTTATTAATGTAAAAGTTTTCTGTCTACTCAGGCAGTCCCTTTCCTTCCTTGCTGTAGAGAGCATGGTTTTCTTGAGGCTTTTTTTTTTTTTTTTGGTCAGTGTCTGTTGGTATTTCAGAGTTGCCAGCTTCTCAACTCCAAGTCCCAAATACATAAGGCAAAAAACAAAAACAAAAACAAAAACAAAAAACCAAGAGAATTTACCACTGTGTTGTTCTTTGGGATCTGAGGTCCCTAGCGGGTCTGCTTTCTGCTCTTTGCCTTTCAGAATCATCTCATGTTCATTTTATATATAATGTCCAGAGTTTTTAGTTGTACTTACTAGGAAAAGTAGAGAAAAATACATCTACTCCATAATGCAGAAGTGGAAGTTCCAGAATGCTTCTTTTTAAGAATATCTAATTTATGGGTTCATGTTTACTTAAAAATGGAATAAATGTGAATATTGAAATTATAAGAATCTGCATATTCTAACGTTAACCCATCAGTATCTATAACAACAACTTTAAGTACTTTCAGTAAAATACAACATTTTATTTCAAATTGTAAATGATCACTTACTCAGAAAAAAATTACTGATTTTTTTTTTTTTTACTAAATGTGCCATTTTATTTTGGATGCAGTTGTTGCCTTTGGAGTAATAGACATTGAACATGAAAACTCTTCTTCTGTTTTAAGTACAGTATGATTTACTATCCCTCTATGGTGAAGAAACTTGTATCTGTAACTAAGGAGGAAGGGAAAGGAATATAAAAGATGTTAAACATTTCCTTATTCTCCCTTGAAATGACTAAAGAGCAATTTAAAAGATCATGAATTAGCACATTCTAATCAAATTTGCTCCTGATTAAACTGGCCACATTGTGTAGAGCAAAATATCTGTAGAAGCTATAGTTTATAATGCTTATGTTCCTGAAAATGTTATCCTGATAAAAAGGTTAATGTGCACAAAAGAAAACAAAAAATGTGTTTATTCAAGTGAAAATGGGCAAGGAACGATTTGCAATGTTCATGTTTGATAACTGAAGTCAGATTTCTCCAAATCAAATTTATAGTTCTGAAACTTGGTCACAGCTTACCCAGCGGTTTCTAGGATTGAAGAAAATAACTATTGAAGTGAAAAAACAAACAAAAAACCAGCCACAAAACAAAACAAAACAAAACATGAATGGTGCTTGGCTGTTTCTGGATAATGAATGGGAAGAAGTCAGTTTTATTACCATGCTTACCCAGATGGCTCATAGGCCCACATTTCATTCTCCCTTCTGGATAAGTGAGCTTTTTATGGTTCACTTTTAGTGTAGCTACTTTTAACTCAGGATCTGTGTTGTGTTAGCCTGATGATTAAATTATGATGTGTATTCCAATCCAAAAAATTAGTTTTTGTTTATTCTCTTAGTAGTTCTGCCTTTCTGGTTGAAACCTGAATAGGATGATCTTCACGATTATCTTGTACCTTCAAATACGTTGGTTCTCAAACCCATTAAAGTTAGTGCAAGAACCACAACGGGTTCCTGTGAAACATGGGGATTACCAGTCACCACCTCCAGAAATAAATTCTGATTCACTGAATCTGATGTGTAGCTTAAGGATGTACATTTTATATGAGCATCAGATTCAGGTGGTCCAGGCACCATGCTTTGAACAAACACCTATGAATATTTTGTCATATTTAAAATAAAATATATTTCATTGAAATGAAGGTTTCCAAAGTAGAATTTCCTCTCCATTACTGGTGGTGTTAAAGCCAAATCTAGGTGAACTCATTCAATAAGAATTCATTATTCACTTGTATGTTAGAAGCACATTCCAGGGTGGGAATGGGTATCAAGGTATCTGGTGAAAGATATCTAGTAGAAAGTTTGACTCAGATAAAAGACTATTCCAGATAGCTGGATATCAAAACTTTAATTTTCAACTGTATAGAAAGAGATAATGAAAGATTATATCATGGTTTAAAAAAGAGGTAATGGGAACATTTTTCTGTTTGTATTTTATTCATTTCCACAGCTGGATTCTGATGGCACCATTACTATAGAGGAGCAGATTGTCCTTGTGCTGAAAGCTAAAGTACAGTGTGAACTCAACATCACAGCTCAACTTCAGGAAGGAGGTAAAGGTGCTAAAAATTATGTCTTCTTGTGTCCCTACCTTACCCCAGTCCTCAAAAAGACTCAAATTCCCCTTTTAAGAAGTAGTAGGGTGTTCCTCATCAGTCATTACATGTTTTCATATGGAGGATCATGTAGCAGAATCATGCTCTTTTCATTTCTTTCTTTCTTTTTTTTTTTTTTTTTTAAAGATTCTACTTATTTATTTGACAGAGAGAGACACAGCGAGAGAGGGAACACAAGCAGGGGGAGTGGGAGAAGGAGAAGCAGGCTCCCCGCTGAGCAGGGAGCCCAACGTCGGGGCTCAATCCCAGGATCCCAGGATCATGACCTGAGCCGAAGGCAGACGCTTAATAACTGAGCCACCCAGGCGCCCCACTCTTTTCATTCCTTTAACCACAAGCTCTTCCCTCCCTATGGACAGAATAACTTGCCTGATTTTTGAGTTTCAGAATAGCAGCTGGGCATGTGCACATCGGTCTCTCAGGCCTCTCTTTGGTATCTGTTTGCTTGCAGAGAGCATGCATCCTGGTTTGCCCTTAACCAGGTAGTAAGCTTGGAGGGACAGGCTCTGTTTGTGTGCATATTGCTTGCAGTTTTAGGTAGTATATATGAATATCAGAGGAACAGACAAGCAGGCCTTTTTATATGTACCTAGGCCCTGTTCTCAAAAAAAATTTTCTTCTTAATAAAATGATTATTTAATTTCCGTATGCCTGGCTCTCTGTGTAATTTCTTGACTGGTTCCACATTCAAGTGGGGAACTAGATATGTAATTTCTCAGTTAGTTCCAAATTCAAGTGGGGAACTAGAAAAACAAAACGACAACCCTACAAGTGAGCTTGTGGTGGCCTTGGTGCACTTGGGTGGCTTACTGTTGTAACTGCTCAGGAGCCTGTGGCTTGTGCTACTTGGGGCCTGGTGATCACTCTCAGTTCTTATTGGAGCCATTGAGAAAAGTTATTTATTGGAATCTTTGGAGTAGTAGGTAAATTACAATGTTTTATATGGGAAAATGCCTTGCCCTTATAGTTGAGTATAATTAATGAATTTTTTAAAAAGGGAGGTGCTATTTACTGAGCTTCCCTAAATTCCCAACAGTCTGAATGCAGCAGATGTCTTTAAAGCTATGCCCTACTAAAATTAACAACTCAGGAAACAACAGATGTTGGTGAGGATGTGGAGAAAGGGGAACCCTCTTACGCTATTGGTGGGAGTGTAAATTGGTGCAGCCACTCTGGAAAACAGTATGGAGCCTCCTCAAAAAGTTAAAAATAGAACTACCCTACAACCCAGCAATTGCACTACCAGGTATTTATCCAAAAGATACAAACATAGTGATTTGAAGGGGCACATGCACCCCAGTGTTTATAGCAGCAATGTCCACAATAGCCAAACTATGGAAAGAGCCCAGATGTCCATCAACAGATGAATGGATAAAGGAGATGTGGTATATATACACAAGGGAATATTATGCAGCCATCAAAAAGAATGAAATCTTGCCATTAGCAATGACGTGGATAGAACTAGAGAGTATTATGCTAAGCAAAATAAGTCAGACAAAGACACCATATGATTTCACTCATATGTGGAATTTAAGAAATAAAACAGATGAACATAGGGGAAGGGAAGGAAAAATAAAATAAGATGAAATCAGAGAGGGAGGCAAACCATAAGAGACTCTTAAGCCTAGGAAACAAACTGAGGGTTGCTAGAGGGGAGGTCAGTGGGGGGATGGCATAATTGGGTGATGGACATTAAGGAGGGCACTTGATGTAATGAGCACTGGGTGTTATAGGCAACTGATGAATCACTAAATTCTACCCCCGAAACTAAAAATACAGTATATGTTAACTAAATTGAATTTAAATAAAAGATTTAAAAAAAAATAAAGCTATGTCTTAGGGGCGCTTGGGTGGCTCAGTTGATTAAGCTTCAGACTTTTGATTTCAGCTCAATTCATGATCTCAGGGTTGTGAGATTGAGCTCCGCACTGGGTGTGGAGCCTGCTTAAAACTTTCTCTCCCTCTCCCTTTGCCCCTCCCCCCCCTTCCTCCCTAAAAAAAAAAAAAAAAGCTATGCCCTATAATGAAATATCTAGTTTAATCTACTTCATTCTAATTGCCAAATACTTAATTTAAGAACATTTAAAGTTTATAACTTCTCCCTCTTGAATAATATAAGCAATTTGAAATACTTTAATTACTTCCAAATTATATTATTGTCATATAATTTTATATTAATAAAGTCATATAGTTTTATATTAATTATATGTTATAATTTTTCTTCAAGATGAAGTATGTCTTTTTGTAAGATTTCTTTTTTTTTTTTTAAGATTTTATTTATTTATTTGAGACAGAGAGAATGAGAGAGAGCGAGCACATGAGAGGGGAGAGGGTCAGAGGGAGAAGCAGGCTCCTTGCTGAGCAGGGAGCCCGATGCGGGACTCGATCCAGGGACTCCAGGATCATGACCTGAGCCGAAGGCAGTCGCTTAACCAACTGAGCCACCCAGGCGCCCTTTTTGTAAGATTTCTTTACATTAGAACTTGATTGCAGTGAACACTCTCAGTGTTTGTCTGAAAAGGTGTTTATTTCAGTCTTAATCTTCAAAGATACTTTTTCTGGACATATGATGCTTGGTTGAGAATTATTTACTTTTCATACCTGAATATTATTTCACTTTTACTCTAGCTTCCATTGTTATTAGTGACAAATCAGTACTCAGTCTTTGTTGATGATTAGTTTTTTCTCTCTGGCTCCTTTTAAGAGCTTTTCTTTGCATTTGATGTTCTGCGGTTTTGTCTGTACCTAGGTATGGATTCATTTGATTTCTGAAGTCTGAGGATCTGTGTCTTTAGTCATTGGTGGGAATGGTTTGCTATTTTGTCTGAAACTTTGCTCTCTCCCATTCTCCTAGTCTTTCCATCTGGAACACTAATTAAACAAATGTAGGACCTTCTCACCCTACTCTTTGTGTCTTCAAAAAATAAATCAGATGAAATAATATGGCAAAATATGAGCAAGTGTCAATTCCAGGTGCTGTATATATATAATATTCTCTTTTATTTATGAAAAAATTGTAATAAAAAGAAAATACAAATTTTCTTCATGTCTATGAAAGTGAAAGAAGTATAAATGCAAATACCTAGCTACAAAATGATTCAAGTAGTTAAAAACAAAACCAAAATATTATTGATCCTGGTTTCACTTCACAAATGTATGGTTACACTCTATTATGGGTAACTATAGAACTGGAAAGAGACCAAGTTGGAGTTTCCAAATTTTAGACTGTTTTGTGTGAAGATCATGGTGTGACAAGCATCACTAATAAGTAGTTTGTCCTGGCACACACAAAAGATGACAAGAAATGTAATTAATGGTGTTAATTTATAAAGAGAGATTGGTGAATCATCAGGCAATTAATTAGTTTCTTGGTAACTGATGAAAGTATTTACTCACATAGGATGTGAAATGATGATCAAAGAGTAGATGTTAATTAAGATCTCTGTATGAGCTATGTGAGGCCATGGCTTCCCCAATCCTTTCAATGTTTGTGAATATTTACTATTCTCTTTGTCAAAGAGCCACCAGAGAGATGAACACAATCTACAGAAACATTATTTTTGAGGAATGTTGGTTTTCTGAATTTTGGGGAGTGTGTGTGTATGTGTGTGGGGTGGTATCTTGTAAGGAACTAGAAAACTGTCCCCCTTAGAGCATGAGGAAAATATCAGCTGATTTGTCTCCATGGTAGTTTAAAAACTATATAATTATAGAATAAATGGTCATTGGGTTTTAAACTTGTATGAAGACCTTATTCCATCATGTAACTAACTCTTGCCAGAAAATA
The DNA here is from genome assembly GCF_964656455.1 of Halichoerus grypus. Lineage (NCBI taxonomy): Eukaryota > Metazoa > Chordata > Mammalia > Carnivora > Phocidae > Halichoerus > Halichoerus grypus. The sequence continues at coordinate 166,694,970 of NC_135715.1, forward strand.
TCATGATATTGCAGCATACATTTTATCTATCATCTATCTATCTATCATCATCTATCTATCATCTATCTATTTTAGAGAGAGAGATAATACAAGTGGTGGGAGGGACAGAGGAAGAAGGAGAGAGAGAATCCCAAGCAGGCTCCACGCTCAGTGCGGAGCCCTGCACGGGTCTCAGTCTCACAACCCTGAGGTCATGACCTGAGTCAAAATCAAGAGTTGGGTGCTTAACTGACTGAGCCACCCAGGCACCCCCGCAGCATACATTGTAGGCGGACAACAAGTTGTCAGAACACAAGAATGTGTGTCCAGGTCCAATTTTTGTAGATGCACAATAGACATCTGGTAAAGGATTGGACAGTACAGATAAATGAGGATGCATGACTTGTTAAAGACAAAGTGAGTGGATGTGAAGCCATATGGAATGGTAGTAAGATACAGAAGAGTGTCTAGGGTAAAATTGTTGAAAGAGGTTGATTCATTGCACTCTGTTTGAACAAGAAACAAAAACAAAACATAGGTAATGGTGGAAAGAAGCCAGTGAAGCTGTGCACCAGAAGCAAGAGTCAGTGTGATGGGTTTCCGGGTTGCTTGTGATATGTAAAGTATAGGCTTTTATTATGTGAGCAAAGTGAGGCTGTTTCCAAGAAAATGTTCTCTTCTATAAGAACAGTGTGGGTGAGGGAAGACATTTTCTTTTTCTTATTGCTTCAGCAATCCCCAAAGCAAATCGAGTTGTTTGTTTCCATGTGATATGGAGGACACTAAGAAGTTAATTTCAGGTTTATGCCGAATTCTTTTCTGTACAGATCAGGGTTTGCATGACTATTCAAAACTGAACAAATAACTTGACATCATGAACATCAGTTAGAGCAAAATTCCTCAGCTGCAGTAGTGTACTTGGTAACAAAAAAATTGAGAGAGCTATAATGGATAGGACTTGTGGTAGCAGAATAAGGGTCCCCAAAGATGTCCATACCCTATCTACCTGGTGTTATGCTATGTTACATGGCACAGGGACACTGCAGGTGGGATTACAGGCCTTAAAATGGGGAAATTATCCTGGATTATCTGGATGGGCCCAATGTGGTGTATGTGGTGGATGAATCAGGAGGGGAAAAGGAGAGTGGAAGAGAGACTTGACGAGAAGGGTCACCTTGACTTGTTGACTTTGAAGATGGAAGGAAGGAGTCATAAACCAAGGAATATAAGTGGTTTCTAGAAGTTGATCGCCAGCAAGGAAATGGGGAACTCAGTCCTAGCTGAACTCACTGGACTTCCAACTTAAAGAAATAGTGAGATAATAAGTTTGGGTTATTTGAAGCCATTACGTTTGTGGTAATTTGTTATGGTAGCAATAGAAAAAATGAATACAACACTCATTAAAAGTAATCTCATTTTGAAACGAAGAATATGCTCTCTTCCTGGAAGTTCAATACACAACTAATGGAGAGCAGTCCTAAAGAACACACAATGTTGACTCTGAATATTTGTTAAGCCCCTGCCAAGTACTGGGTGGCTAAGGCATGGAACAAAACAGACAAAATTCCCCACCTTTAGGATCCCTGTGGTTTAAGAAACCAATAATAAAATAACACTTACTATTGGAAGGCAATGAGAGCTCAGGTAAAAAGTATAGAAGGAAGGGGTGTAAGGAGAGTTTTGAAGGTAACTATAAATGCGGAGAGTTTACTCAGAAGTGACCTGTGAGTAAAAGTCTGTAGGGCGGAGGGGAATAAACCTTAAGCCATCTGGTGAACGCACTGAATTGAAGGGAGAGCTAGGAGGACCTTCGCAGAACTGAGGTCAGGGAGATAAGTATGGGGGAAAGCGGATCTTGCAGGGCTTTCAGGCTTTGTAAAGACTTGGCTTTTGCTGGGAGTGAGATGGGAAGCCTTTGGAAGATTTTGGCTTACTGTGTGAATGAATGAAAGGAGAGCAAGAATGGAAACTGGAAGACCAGATTTACCTTTCAATGAAAACTTTCTTTAATTTATGTGTAAAAAACTGGAATGGCATTTTGAATTCACTAGCTAATTTAAGAAATTTCCACTTTTAAATTCCCTTAAGGTTGAGAGAAGCATATCAAAATATTTAAGAGTGAGTGGTTATGCTGTCTGCAATTTACTTTAAAATACCTTAGCAAAAAATAAATTAGATGAAATAAATATGGTAAAATATTAGCAAATGTCAATTCTGGGTAATATGTGTATGTGTATATATATATACAATGTTCTGCTTTATTTATGAAAAAATTTTTGTAATAAAATTTTTCCTCATGTCTATGAAAGAAAATGAAATGTAAATGCAAATACCTGGTTTTAAAATGATTCAAGTAGTTAAAAACAAAGCCCAAAATATTATTCTTCACAAATGTATGGTTACACTGTGTTATGGTTACATTATATTATCAGTTCAGTTATAGAACTGAAAAGAGACAAAGTTGGAGTTTCCAAATTCTAGATTGTTCTGTGTAAATATCATGGTTTGACAAGCTTGGACCATGGGTGTGGCAATGGAGGTTTTGAGAAGTGCTAGGGTTCTGGATGCATTTTGGCTGCTTAATTGCCCCCACTCCAAATCTTTATACTTGATTCTTGAGGAGAGTAGAGCTTGTGAGAATTTTGTTTGAGATGAGTGTTAGACTCAAATTACTAGAATTATTGATAAAAAGAAAAAAAAGAATTATTGGTAAAAAGAAAAAAAAGAATTATTGGTAAAAAGGCAAACTCAAATCTTAGAGCTTACCTGGGAAGCTCTATCTGTTTCAGGTATCATATTTTTTAACAGCAAGTTTTTAAAATCTAGGGTAAAAAATGTAGCTACAACTATGATAGAATTTTACTACAGTTGTTCACAATGAATTCCAATGTTTCTTATGTATTAATTGCTATAACTCATATATAGCAGAATCACTAAAATATTTTTAATTTATGCAAATCAAATGTTCCTCTTAATGGACCAGGTGAGATGGATGAATCTTAGGACATTTGCATCGTATCTACCCCATTCTAGTTTCCACAACTACCAATTTGTTTTACATTTTGCTGCAGGTGGAGACCTAAAATTTTGTATTTTGAGCGCATTTACTGTCTGGTTCCAATTGCATTTTTGTTTATTTGCTTTTTAATTTTTTTCTTTATTAGAGGGAAATTGTTTCCCAGAATGGGATGGACTCATTTGTTGGCCCAGAGGAACAGTGGGGAAAATATTGGCAGTCCCATGCCCTCCTTATATTTATGACTTCAATCATAAAGGTACTGAATTTTTCTGAAATGATTAATTTGGAACAGTGCTGGGTGGCTAGGGCAGGAAAGCCAAGAGAACTGAGCGATCTCAATGTTCTTCTTCATGTCTTTACAGGAGTTGCTTTCCGACACTGTAACCTCAATGGAACGTGGGATTTTATGTACAGTTTAAATAAAACATGGGCTAATTATTCAGACTGCCTTCGTTTTATGCATCCAGATTTCAGCATAGGAAAGGTAATGATAATTTTTGTATTTGTGAACCCCATAGGGAAAATGGGATAATATTTTTATACATTTCTTGATTGCCAACTATTATATATAAAAACCCCTTTATTCTAGGACACAAATGTCCTAAAAGATAAAAGCAAGGTTGGAATCTTTTTAGCTATCCAGTTAAGGAATGGTGTAGGACCTGAAACATTCTAGTATTTTCTTTAGGTTAGAGTTATCTGGCTAAGATATACGCATATATACTTATAAGTATGTGTCTGTGTGTATTATGTTATAGTACATTATGTTTACATTATATTATGCTATATTAAATATTTTGCTTAAAAATCGAAATAGGTAGTCAGCAACATGATTTATGATTTCTTTTTTGTTACCTATGAATGGCTACATCTCATTTCACTCTATATTCCTAAAGGAGATTTGTATTTTAAAGATGTATTTGTTGGGGCGCCTGGGTGGCTCAGTCGTTAAGCATCTGCCTTCGGCTCAGGTCGTGATCCCAGGGTTCTGGGATCGCGCCCCGCATCGGGCTCCCTGCACAGCGGGAAGCCTGCTTCTCCCTCTTCCACTCCCCCTCCTTGTGTTCCCTCTCTTGCTATGTCTCTCTCTGTCAAATAAATAAATAAAATCTTTTAAAAAAATAAAGATGTATTTGTCATTTCATAAGATTGGCCAGTAGGTGATTTCTTTAGTATATGAAAGATCAGAGTTGTAGAATCAAGGAGAAGCAAAGGGCATCCCATAGGTCTTCCAGATGACACCTTAATTTTACACATGAGTAAACTCAGAACCAGAGATTAGGTGTTAGTCAGAGTGACCCAGCTCACTGATGACAGGATCTAAAGCTGAATCCTGATCTCCAAATTCCTCATCAGTGCTATTTGCAGTATAGCAATCATATGTAAATGTTGGAAACTTCTAGATAATCACTTTTAAGTGATAGGTGGTGCTTTAAGTCATGCTTAAATTCCTGTCACTCAGACTTCGTGAGTAAAATGCATGATGATATATGCATATGATGTTAGGAGTTAATATGATAAATGGATGTATAAGTGGCTTTTATGGGGATCCTGAGAACAGTCTATCATACATAAACTCTACCAGCATTTTTCTTTATGCTTGATGTTTTTGGAAGGAGGGGGCGTAGGGAGAGCAGTAAGGGAAGCAGTGAGTTGAAGATTTCTTTGATTTTGCACTAATAATCAGGACTTCCTTTCTTTTTTTTTTTTTTTTAAGATTTATTTATTTATTTTTTGACAGAGAGAAAGACAGCAAGAGAGGAAACACAAGCAGGGGGAGTGGGAAAGGGAGAAGCAGGCTTCCCCCGGAACAGGGAACCTGATGCTGGGCTCAATCCCAGGACCCCGGGATCACAACCTGAGCTGAAGGCAGACGCTTAATGACTGAGCCACCCAGGCGTCCCTAATCAGGACTTTCTTAAGATTTTTAAAATTTATTTATTTGAGAGAGAGAGCAGAAGCAGAGGGAAAAGCAGACTGCCTGCTGAGCGGGGAACCCCCGCTTTTGGGGCTTGATCCCAGGACCCCGGGAGCATGACCTGAGCCAAAGGCAGACGCTTAAGTGACTGAGCCACCCAGGCACCCCGTAATGAAAGTTTTTATAAAAGCAACAAGAAGTAAAAAAACAAAAAAAGTGTGCATTGAGAATAAGCATCTTTATTGGGGGGAAATAAGTCTAAGATTTTTTAAACATCTATTGTCTTGTTCCTTAAATAATTTCCTTATTGTTGGTTTGACAAAATGAGACAGTTACTTTTATTTACTTATTTTTCAGCTTTCATATTTTATTATTATTTTTTAAATTAACATATAATATATTATTTGTTTCATGGGTACAGTTCTGTGATTCATCAGTCTTATATAATACCCAGTGCTCATTACAACACATACCCTTCCCAATGTCCATCACCCAGTTACCCCATCCCCCCAGTCCTCCTCCCCTCCGGCAACCCTCAGTTTGTTTCCTAAGATTAAGAGTCTCTTAGGATTTGTCTCCCTCTCTGGTTTCATCTTGTTTCATTTTTTCTTTTCTTTCCGTATGATCCTCTGCCTTGTTTCTTAAATTTCACATATCAGTGAGATCATATGATAATTGTCTTTCTCTGATTGACTTATTTCACTTAGCATAATACCTTCTAGTTCCATCCATATCACTGCAAATGGCAAGATTTCATTCTTTTTGATGGCTGAGTAATATTCCATTGTGTATATACGCCACATCTTCTTTATCTATTCATCTGTCGATGGACATCTGGGCTTTTTCCATAGTTTGTCTGTTGTGGACATTTCTGCTGTAAACACTGGGGTGCATGTGCCCCTTCAAATCACTATGTTTATATCCTTTGGATAAATACCTTGTTGTGCAATTGCTGGGTCATAGGATAGCTCTATTTTCAAATGTTGAGGAACCTCCATACTGTTTTCCAGAGTGGCTGCACCAGCTTGCATTCCCACCAACAGTGTAGGAGGGTTCCCCTTTCTCCGCATCCTCACCAACATCTGTCATTTCCTGACTTATTAATTTTAGCCATTCTGACTGGTGTGAGGTGGTATCTCATTGAGGTTTTGATTTGTATTTCCCTGATGCCAAGGATGTTGAGCACTTTTTCATGTGTCTGTTGGCCATTTGGATGTCTTCTTTGCAGAAATGTCTGTTCATGTCTTCTGCCTATTTCTTAATTGGATTATTTGTTCTTTGGGTGTTGAGTTTGATAAGTTCTTTATAGGAGGCAGTTACTCTTAGTAAAAAGATGGGAAAGAACTCTTCTGATAGGCCATAAGGTTATTAAATTCGTTAGAGTATTATATTTAAAACAGCAGCATACTGTAGAAATTACCATATAATCCATCTCATGTTTAAAGGTTAAATGAACTTCTGCAAAGCAATTTAGCAATATGTGTTTAAAAAACTTCAAAGCGGTCATATCCTTTGATCTAGTAAAGTTACTTCTAAGATTCAAGTATAAGGATTTGGAGTGGTGGGAATTGAGTGGACAAAATGTTCTTTGGACCATTGATTTTTATAGTGAATATTCTGAAGAATTTAAGTTTATTCTGAAGAATTTAAGTTTCCAGTGAAGAACCTTCCAGAGAAGGTTAAATAAACTCATATAAATGTTTTTTGTAAAGAGTTTGTGGCCTTAGAAAAATTCCTTTGTTATACAGTTAACAGAAAAAAAAATCAGGTAATAAAGTTGTATGTAAATTGGGAATGTAGATGCTCAAAACAATAGAAAATGCTGCATAGAGATAGAATGAAAAGAAATACATGAAATACAGTGTTTCTTTTTGGTTGATAGGAATTCAGGAGATCCTCCCCCCTTTTGTGTTTCACACATTATCCAAATATTTTCTCTTTTCTTTTATTTTCTTTCTTTCTTTCCTTTTCTTTCTTCTTTCTTTCTTTCTTTCTTTCTTTCTTTCTTTCTTTCTCTCTTTCCTTCCTTCCTTCCTTCCTCCTTCCTTCCTCCCTCCCTCCTTCTCTCTCTCTCTCTCTCTTTCTTTCTTTCTTTCTTTCTTCTTTCTTTCTTTCTTTCTTTCCAGTAGACTCTACACCCAGCGTGGAGCCCAACATGGGGCTTGAACTTGTGACCCTGAGATCAAGACCTGAGCTGAGACAATAATCTGACCCTTAACTGACTGAGCCACCCAGGCACCCCCAAATATTTTCTATAAAAAGTTTTAGTATTTTATTAACTGATAAGAATATGTAGTAAACAGTTTTTTTTTTAAAGGAACAAGAGGCAAAATCTTTTGCTTTCAGTTAGGAAAAGTAACTGAGTAAGATGCAAAATCAGTAATTTGTAATAACTCATCAGTGAGCTGAGGATGCCAAGAAGTCTAAACGATCCTAAGTCTAGAAGTGGGCAAGCCCTTCCTATAAAAGACACCCATGACTGCTATTAATCCCTGGGTCTGTAGCAGAAGAGGAACAACCAGGTCATAGAAGGGGATAGAAAGAAAAGAGCCAGGCTCTTAAGCCAATAGTTTTTTTTTTTTTTTTAAGATTTATTTATTTATTTGAGAGAGAGAGAGAGAAAATAAGCAAGCTGGGGGGGGGGGGCGGTGCAGAGGGAGAGAGAGAATCCTGAAGCAGACTGCTGAGCCAGATGCGTGGCTGGACCCCAAGACCCTGAGATCATGACCTTCGCCGAAACCAAGAGTCTGCTGCTTAACCAACTGTGCCACCTAGGTGCCCCTTAAACCAACTTTTAACAGACAAGGGTTAGCATACGGGCTTAGAATCCCAAGTAGTGAGCCCCATGCACAGTGAGCTATCACCCACCAGCCAGTTTTTCCCCATGGGGCCTTCACTGAGTGCGTGCAGGCCATGTGCAGAGGCTGGGGACAGCACAGGTGGGCTAAGAGAAATTTCCCAAGAGGTGCAAAGTACTCTCAGAGTGAAAGGCAGCAGTTAGCCAAAGTCATGGGACAGAGCAGCGGAGCTGAGAGACATACTTTAAGGCGCGTGGTGCATGATTGCTACAGCCCGCATGCCAGGGAGGGGCAGGAAAGCAAAGTAAAATCCCTAGCAACTCAAAAAACTGATGGATAGTTTAAATAGCAGCAATAGTGCTATGGCTTGGAAAATGTCAGGTGGACTAAAATCCACAGAATGGCCACTAGAGGCTGCTAGTGCTAAAATCTCGAGGTCAGCTGAACAAGTCTTGATTCTGCTCTCAAAACGCAAAACCAGGATCACAAAAAACATAAAATAAAAACTACAACAAAGCTCAACTTAGTTTAACAACAGAGTAATCCAGCTTCCTTACCCAAGAAACCTGACGGAGGAAGAGGTCTGCCTTTTCAGGCAGTTGACATCATATACTTTAGTCTCTACTGTTCTTTTACTTACAGGGCCTGGAATGTGATACAAAATTACAAGGCAGGGACCCAAAATCTGGAGTAAAAATAAGAGCAGAAAAAACTAGATGATCCAGATGTTAGAATTTGCAGATAAGTACTTAATAATAACTATTATTAATATGTTAGATGATTTGGTGAAAAAGGTACATAAAACAGATGGGAAAATCAGAGAAAAACTTCAAAAAATAATAAAATGGAAATTCTAAACTTGAAATATTCAATTCCAAAATGAAGAATTCATTTAATATGCTCAATAGCATACTAGATACAGTATGATAAAGGATTAATGCCCTTAAAGAGAGGTCGATAGAAATTTTCCAACTGAATATTAATAAATATTTTAATTTATTTAGGAGAAAAAATAAATTAAAATAACGGAAGCATCTGAGGCTTATGAGACAGCATGTAATTGTCTAACACATGTGAAATTAGAGGTAAAGAGAGAGAATTGAACAAAATAAATATCTGAGGAGACAATGGCCAAGAATTTTCTAAGTGGATGAAATAAATCAACCTATACATTCCAGAAATTTAGCAAACCCAAGGCAGGATAAATTAAAAGAAAATCATACTTAGATATATCATAGTTAAACTGCTGTAAGTCACAGTCAAAAGAAAAATGTGGACAGAGAAAAAGGGCATATTAGGGAACAGCAATAAAAAAGATGTCTGCCTTTTAGTCAGGAAACAACGGAGGCTGGAATATAATGGGATGACATCTTTAAGGTGATAATATGCATAAAGATAAAGGGAAAATAATGATACTTTTCAAGCAGAAAACATATGACAGAATTCATCTTCATCATACCTTCAGTATAGGAAATGCTCAAGAAAGTTCTCTAGGTCAAAGAGAAATATGCCAGATGGGAACATAGATTAGTAGGAAGGAATAAGGAAGACCAAAATGGGTATATATATATGTATACATATATATATATATATATATATATGTGTGTGTATATATATATATATATATATACACATATATGAATAAAAATGACAGGCTAAAATAATAAACAAAACTGTATTCTTATCATCCTTATTTACTACTGTACTTATATCTATCTTTATATCTTTATAATTCATTTAAAAGTCTATTGACTGCTTAAAGCAAACATAGTGGTCTCTTACTAAGGTTTATAAATTATGTAGACAAAATCTATTATATGTGCTGCTGAAGTGAGCACTATGTAGACAAAATCTAAAAGGGCAAAGGCTGGGAAGCAAAATTGAATATACATTTGTAAACTCTTTATGTAGTTTGTGAAATAGTTCAATATTATTTAAGTGGAGGCTCTGATAAGTTCAGGATGCATAATTTCTAAAAATTAACACAAGTGAAAGATTAAGAAATACTTAATTGACACCACACCCCAAATAAAAGGTAAGGAAGTAGGTACAAAGGAACAAAGACTGGACATCTAGAATGCCAATACCAATGTGTTATATTTAAGCCCAACATAGCAATGATTGTGTTCAATGTAAATGAACTAAACAATCACTTAAAAGACAGAATGGGTAATAAATGTGTAACTTAAGTATATACCGTCTGCAAGAAATGTACTCTAAATATAAAGATACAGATAAATGTGAAGATAATAGATTTGTTGAAATTAAAAGGGTGGATGAGTTATATGCAGTGCTTACCCTAAGCATAAGAAATGGCTAAGTAGACTTCAAGACAGAGTATTACTAAGTTGGAGGGACATATCAGAATGGTAAAAGAATCCATTTACCAGAAAGAAATAATGATCCTAAATATGCATGCATTTAGGAGCTTCATATTGCATAACGCAAAAATTGTCAAAGCAAAAGGGAGTCATGGTCAAATCCCACCACGTTGAAATATATCAAAATGCCATTCTCTTAGTAATTGGTAAAACAATTAGACAAAAACTTCCATAGGATAACCTTTCACACAATTTGACGAAAATGCCACTTATATAGAATACAAACACTACAAAATTCACATTCTTTTAAATTACACATCAAAGCTTCTTCAAGATTGAACATATGCTGGACTATAAACAAGTGTCAATAAACCTGAAGATTAAAATCACACAGAGTGTATTTTCTGACCACAAAAGAATTAATTGAAAATCAATTGAAATAAAATATGTGGACAATTCACAAATTGTTGGAATATATGCCATCCATGGCAAAAGTTTGAACTGAATAATTATGAAAGTTGAATATATCAGAAAATGGGGGAAACAACAAAAGCAGAGCTTGAAGGAGATTTACAGCTTATCATATGCTTGATTAAATTATAGCTTAATTATATGCTTGATTATAGCTTAATTAGAAAAGAAAGGTAAGCATTCAGTAATCAAAGGCTCTACATTAAGCTGTACAATGTAATACATAGATCAACCACCAAAAGCACTATATAAAAAGGGACATCAAAATGGAATTCTACAAAATGTTCAAGTGACCCACAGGGTGGCAGGAAAAATTAAACAGAGAAATGAAAAATAGAACAATAGAAAATAAAAAAATAAAATGATGGACTTAGCCTTAACATATCAATATTATATTTAAAAAATGGTCTAATTATACCAATTAACAGAGATTGAAAAATTTATTAAAAAATGTGAACCAAGGGACGCCTGGGTGGCTCAGTTGGTTAAGCGTCTGCCTTCGGCTCTGGTCATGATCCCAGAGTCCTGGGATCGAGTCCCACATCGGGCTCCTTGCTCAGCAGGCAACCTGCTTCTCCCTCTACCTGCTGCTCCCCCTACTTGTGCTCTCTCTCTCTCTCTCTGGCAAATAAATAAATAAAATCTTTATTAAAAAAAATGTGACCCAAATGTAAGCTGTCTACAAAGTTTGAAACATTTTATATATACTGATATACATAGGTTACATACATACCATGCAATACTATTCAGCAATAAAAAAGAACAAACTTGATCTATACAACAGCTTGAATGTATCTTGAGGTCATTATTGTGAGTGAAAAAAGCCAATCTCAAAAGGTCACATACTGTATGATTCCATTTCTGTAACACTTACGAAGTGACAAAATTATAGAGGTAGAAAATATTAATGGTTGCTAGGTGTCAGGGATGCTGGGGAAGAGGGGTCTATGGGTGACTTTAAAGGACAGCACAAGGCACGTCTTCAAGGTGGTGTACAATGGTTCTGTATCTTGATTGCAGTGCTGGTTACAAAAATTTACATATGCGATAAAATGACACAGGACTATAAACACACAAAGTGCACCATGTCAAATTTCTGCCTTTGATATTTTAGTATAATTATGTTAAGATGTAACCATTGGAGAATACTGGGTGAAGGATAAATGGCACTTTTTTACTATCTTTTCCAGTTCTTGTGAATTTATAATTACTTTTAAAAATTACAAAGGAATGGACCATTGATTCATGTAACAATATTGGTGAATATCAAAAACAGTATGTTGACAAAAAGAGTATATACTAAGTATATACTATCTAATTCTAAGAAGTCTAAGAACAGTCAAAAAGTACATGAAGTACATGAACAGATGATGCCAATTTGTGATGACAGAAATTGGAACAGTAGTTACCTGGGAGTGAATGGTGGGTGGTTTTTTGGCTGGCAAGTTGCACAGCAAACATGGCTTGTCAAAGCCCATCAAAGTGCTCACTTAAGACCTGTATATTTTATTTCATGTAAATTACAGCTCAATAAAAAACTTAAGGAAAACTAGAAATAATATTCCAAAAATGACATATTGTTTTTACTAGTTTCCTCTTACAATAGCCCTGTAACACGTTTTGTTTACTTCAACTATCACGTTAGGTATACAATTCCAATTAATTAAAATGGACAGCACAAAAATTCACGAGATAAATATTGCAACATTTAATTTGACCTCACTTAAGCAAGAAATGTTGAATATTATTATTATTATTACATCTTTATCTCTGACTTGAGGGGTGTCTGGGTGGCTCATTTGGTTAAGTGTCTGCCTTTGGCTCAGGTCATGATCTCAGGGTCCTGTGTGGGGCTCCCTGCTCAGCGGGGAGCCTGCTTCTCCCTGTGCCTTCCTCCTGTTCATGCCCCCCCCCCCCCGTCTCAAAAAAATAAATAAAATCTTAAAAAAAAAACCAAACCCTCTGACTGGAATTTAGGAAATAAAAGAAAGGCTGGATGAATAATCTATGTTATATAAATGTGATAACACATTGCCTGTCTCTAAACAGGAAGAAGCATGATTTTTAAGTTTATCTACATCTACTTGTTAAAAGCTATTTTTCTAATTAAATCTCTTCCCCTTCAGCAAGAATTCTTTGAACGCCTCTATGTCATGTACACAATCGGATATTCTGTCTCCTTTGGTTCCTTGGCTGTGGCTATTCTCATCATTGGTTACTTCAGGTGAGTGATTCCCAATCCCTTTCTCCATGAAGGGACAGGTTCTGTGTCCTACGCATAGAAGATGCAGAGGTCTCACAATTTCTGGCCCAAATACTTTTCCCAGCACAAGTTTTTGAATTCAGCCTAGTGTTATAATATTATTTGGCTTTGAAAATTTATTTTTCATGAGGAAATTCAGGGTTTTTATTATTGTTGTTTAAAAACTAAAAAAAAATCTTTAAAAATATCAAAGCAGTATGAAACCATTAAGCCTATAGATCTGCACTACAGTGTATTTGTTTGCAAGGGGCTGCAGAGTAGAGCAGAATGAGCTACAAAGATTTTCATTCATGATGCAAAGACTTCATTCTTCCCAAATGATTTTGGTGCCATTGGACAGAAATTCATTTTAAATAATCTCCCAAATGATCTGATATTGTATCTAAAGAAGTTGTATTTATTGCTTCTGTTATGGTTTATTTTTGTCCGCTGAATTTTGCCCAATTCAATACAATTTAATGTAAATCAGTACAAAATTTTGAGCACCAATATCGAGATAAAACAGTGCACAACATGGGGTGCCTCGGTGGCTGTCATTAAGTGTCTGCCTTCGGTTCAGGCCACGATCCCAGGGTCCTGGGATCGGGCCCCGCATCTGGCTCCCTGCTCGCAAGGAAGCCTGCTTCTCCCTCACCCACTTCCCCGCTTGTGTTCCCTCTCTTGCTGTATCTCTCTCTGTCAAATAAATAAATAAAATCTTTAAAAACAAAACAAAACAAAAAACAGTGCACAACATGCATGGGAAATGTGTACTCATGATGCTTGCAGCTGGTTTGTGATACACATAGCTGAGAAAACAGTGTACAGTGTGAGAAATGGTATGATTCAGGTGGTGTATGGTAATTGGGAAGGCAGAGTATGGGGATGAAGTGAAATCTCAAAAGATGCATGACTGTAAATAAGATTTAACCAAAAGAGAACACTGGGGGACAGAATTCCAAACCTAAGTTTAGATCAAAAGCATGGAATATTTGAGAAAGCAGAGTTTTGGTGCAGCTAAGTGATAGGCAGTGAGACTGGAGTGGTAAGCAGGGTTGAGAATGTTTTGAGACCTGTGGGTTATATGAAGAAATTTGAACTTTACCCTAAGAGTGATGAGGAGCCATTGAAGGATTTTAAGCAGAAGAGTGACATGAAAGTCACTTGTGAGGTGGAGTGTGAGTTGGTGGGAGGCATGATAGGAAGCCCATTTGGAAGAGGCTGTTAGAGTAACTCAGGACAAGAAGATGGTGGCCTGGCCAAGGGCAGTGGCTTTGAGGATTGGATAGAAAGGGAAGATCTTGAGGTATATTAATTAAGACAATACAATTTTAGGAATTTAGTGCTAAATTATGCATGGGAAAAGGAATGAGGGTAGATGACATATTTAAAAAACAAAATGTTTTATATTTTGTTTCCTATCATCTTATAATCCCCTCTTCCTCGAAACTTCTTATACCTATTTTTGCTGTTTTTCTCTTTGGATTTATCACTACCTAATGTACTATCTGATGTTTTACTTATCTTTTTATTTTGTTTATTTCTTTTTCTTTTCTTTTTATTTTTTATCTCTCCCTCTAGAATGTAAAGCCACATGAGAACATTTATTTATTTATTTATTTTTTGCTCATTGTAGCATTCTTAGTGGTTGTAATGTACCTGATATATAGTGATGCTTAATATATATTTGTTGAATTAATAAATAAATGACTAGTTTAATATTCCAACTACTTCTTCTAAAGCAATTACTCATCTTATGACAGTATAGTTTATATATCCAAAACTTTTTCTTTATTGATTCACTAGTCCATTGACACAACAAGCTTTTTCTCTGCCATATATGATAGACTCTTTTTAGTATTGATGGAGGACAAATTAAGATATGTTACAGACTAGAAAAGCAGTATATATGAGAGACTGACTCATTAAATGATTATCAAACAAAATATTGTTAATACTATAATACAGTCTTTTATAAAGGGTTTTGGGAACACCAAAGAGGCTAAAACTGACTAGATAAGAGAGAGAGACTTCCCAGAACACACTGACATGTGAACTGATATTGCAATGATGAGAAGGAATTCAGTATATTCCAGATGATGGGAACAGAATGTGCAAAACTGAGAGGTAGGGAGGAGCAGGGTAGACTCTGGGAACATAGAAGAGTCCCATGTGAATGCATCATTTGATGCATAGGGTGGAGTGGCCATATAGGAATGACTAGGAAGAAACTAGATTTTGTGGCACTGGTTTTGCCGGTCTTTGTCAAAGGCTTTGAATTTTATCTTGTAATGGTAGAGAATAGGGAGATAATGAAGTTTTTAAAGGAGAAGGGGAACACAGATTTGTGGAATTATGGAGGGGTTCCTCAAGACAGCCTTGTGAAATTGGCTTGGCAGTATTATCCTATTTTACAGACCAAGAAACTGAAGTTCAGTGTCCAAGGTCACAAAGTCATAGGTGGTATGGCTGGAAACAGAACTGTCATCTTCCAATTCCTATCCAGAGTTCATCCCATTATACTAAGTGTAGCTCTGGTTGTTCAGAATAATAGATGAATATTTATGAGAAAAAAAGCTACATAAGGTTTCAGGAGGATACAAATCACTAAGTAGTAATTCTTCAATTTACATAGTAATTTATCACTCTGTTTAACAAATTCTTTCTATATAATACTTTTTATATAATTACTATACTATATAGCAGAATGTTACACAAAAATTTCAGAAACTCTTCTGTTTCACAAAACAAGATAGTTTTTTATTAAGATAGTAAATAGTGTTGAGTCTTCTAAAAATCAATACCTACTTAGATACTGTGATAGCGCTATTCACAGTCAATAATTTCCACAGATACCTGATAACCCTATATGGTCAAATCCCACTCACCTGTGAAGACACTCCCCAAAGGGAACTGATTAATGAGGAGGACTGTCTGGGCAGAATGGACATGTATACATGTCCCCACCATACTAACAAAATAACATTTCCAAAATGTCTAAATTTAGCTCATTCTCAGTTGGTCTACCCCTACTATATTATGAAATGTAAAAATATATTATTGGATTAAAAATTTTTTTACTCTCTTACACTTATGTACTTTGTCCTTTCTGGAAGAGAAGTAGTAACATGGTGATCATTGTACAGGAAAGTTGTACTGTCTTGCCGTCAAACAATGGTAGAGCTGGGACAGATTCTACAACCCTTTCTTAAGAGTGTTTTTAAGAAAAGATATCTTTTGGAGTTAGCTTTTTGTACAGGAAATTAGTAATACTATATCTACTCCTATGTATGTTATGGTTTAACTTGTGTCTAAGATTCTTTTATGAACGCAAGCTTTTTATGTTAAAGTAAGCTTGTTTACTCTTTAACATTACTAGGACATAAAGTTGTGTAATGTTATCAAAATATTTACTTTTTCTTGTAGAGTATGTGTTGAAAATGTGAAAGCTCCACTTTAAAAAAAAAAGATTTTATTTATTTATTTGAGAGAGAGTGAGCAAGTGAGAGAGAGAGAGAGAGGGAGGAACAGGGTGAGAGGGAGAAGCAGACTCCCCACTAAGCAGGGAGTCCAATGTGGGACTCGATCCCAGGACCCTGGGATCATGACCTGAGCCGACAGCAGACGCTTAACTGACTGAGCTACCCAGATGCCCCTGAAAACTCCATTTTTAAATAATATCAAAATGGTTCTCCAGTAGTCATAACTTATTATTACTTTAATATATATTTTAGTATAATGCTTTAGTTTGATATAGCACAATAGTTAACTCTGCAAAATCGGGATAAATATAGTAGTAGATCAGGTTAAATTTGAAATTATTTCTCAAAAAGTTACATTTTAGTTTTTGATCCCAGTTGTTTCAATTGGAAATAGATAGTAATGGGTTTCTGTCTTTGTTCAGGCTTACTATATTTTCTTCTTTTTTGTTAACATTTGTGTATTTTCTTTACCTATATCTAATTTCATCCAAATCTAAATCCTGAATATTTTCTCTCCGTAGACGATTGCATTGCACTAGGAACTATATCCACATGCACTTGTTTGTGTCTTTCATGCTGCGAGCCGTAAGCATCTTTGTCAAGGACAAAGTGGTCCATGCCCACATAGGAGTGAAGGAGCTGCAGTCCCTGCTGATGCAGGACGACCTACAAAATTCCACAGAAATGCCTTCTGTGGATAAATCAAAATACGTAAGTGTTTTCACCATTTTCTCTCATTACTGATTCCTATAACATTACGGACAAGTACAATTTTACAGGCCACTAAATCTTAACTTGTTTTGGTTTATGTAATCTCTGAATTAACCAAGATAGATGACTAATTTATATAATGATATTTACTACCTCGATTCTGTCCTTAAGCTTTACGCCTAATTACTCATCATCTTAGACTATTAAAAGTCTTGAGCTCTTTCCATAAGAATATTCTGGCATGGCGACTTCAAAAATCACATGACTGGAGTGCATTTGATGTGGAGCTCATACTAGCTTTCATGGCTTATTGTGTTCAAAAGTAAGAGCCCACTTGAAAAACCAGAAGTGTGTTATTTTTTTTTTTTTTTTTTTTTAAAGATTTTATTTATTTATTTGACAGAGAGAAACAGCCAGAGAGGGAACACAAGCAGGGGCAGGGGAGTGGGGGAGGGAGAAGCAGGCTTCCCGCCTGAGCGGGGAGCCCGATGCGGGGCTCGAACCCAGGACCCTGGGATCATGACCTGAGCCGAAGGCAGACGCTTAACGACTGAGCCACCCAGGCGCCCCCAGAAGTGTGTTATTTTAAAGCCCACAACATTTACCTTCTTTATTGTAGATTCAGACTTGTTCCAATATAAGATTCCAGGGTACTTGATTCTGCTCTGAAATGTCCTGGTGTTATTTAGTAAATAGAATCACTCAATAATTCAGTTAATTAGATCACTGATGTGCTGTATCTGGGAATTAAGTATAATAGATTATATGTCTTGATAGTATGAACTAATGCCCTTTCTGTGGCTTTGGCCTTTGCCCTGTAACTTTGTAGTCCCTGCTGATTCTGATTCTGTGCTGGTTTTGGTGACTTGTTTTATCCCATAGAATGAAATGGAAGTGATGGTGTGCTGGTGAAGGGTAGAGCTCTGTGAATGAGCCTAGCCAAGATTAGCGGAGGCTGGCCCAGATCAGCAGAATCACTGAGCCAATGCATAGATTCATAAGATGTAGTAAATGCTTATTATTTTAGCCATTGACTTTTGGGGCATAAGAAAGATGAGAATAAAATAAAATCATGGTAGAATAATGGCTAATATTTTCTTCTTTATGCTTTTCTGTATTTTCTAATTTTCTCTGATGATCAAGTATTATTTTCATAAATAGGAAAAATCAAAGAAAAGTGATTTTTTGGTAACTTCTAAAGGAAAAATATCTTATTTTAAGAACAGAATCGAGCCCATAGTCTTAGAGATGCTGCCTTAAAATAACCTTGTTCTGGTCTCATTCAACAGTCTTGGCTTTCCTACATACAGGAAACAGATCATAAAAAAGAAATACAGAACTATTTTTTCATGGTCTGTTGCATGTAGTATAATTAAGAGTTCTAATATGATGCAATTCTGGTTTATTTGTAACAGATTGGGTGCAAGATTGCTGTTGTGATGTTCATTTACTTCTTGGCTACAAATTACTATTGGATCTTGGTGGAAGGTGTCTACCTGCATAGTCTAATCTTTGTGGCATTCTTTTCGGACACCAAATACCTGTGGGGCTTCATCTTGATAGGCTGGGGTAAGGTATTTATGTCTCCTTTCCCTTTAAACTGGATTATGGATTTCTGTTAAACCTATTGATGTGGGAAACAAAGGCAAAAGAAAAAATTAAATTTCCTTACTACTTACAGCCCATTGACAAGTCCTTGAAACAGGCCGAGTGACACTCCTCTAGGAACTCTTTATCTCTACCCCATAAGATACATGTTAGCAATCATCCTCCAAGCATATGGCCCACTGATACTCATCTGAAGAGTCTCAGGACTGAGTTTTTACTAAACAGTAATAAATGACCTTTTCTTAACAATAGCTAGACCTCTCAGGGTCCTGGAAACCTTGTTTCCAAAATTCCTTAGGGACTTATCCTGGCCTTAACCCCCTCCGAACTTGAAAGTGTACAATCAGACACCTGTCACAACCCCAGGGCAGCTCTTTCTGCCCACGGGTCCTGTCCCCGAGCTTTCATAAAACCACCTTTTTGCACGGAAGAAGTCTCAATCTTGAGTGTTTGCTCCGAACCCCAACGTTTTCCTATATCACTTATCATTAGCATACTTTCAGCTATTTTCCTGAAATCTCTCCCCATCTTACCTTTATATCTCCTTCTTTCTCTTCCATTGTTCATTGGGAAAGGTTATTAAGATCAAGTCTAAAATCCTCCCAGTGTTAACAAACTTTTCATCTTTAACTTACGGTTAGAGTTCTTAGGTCAGATTCTTGAGAGAATTCTTTGGTGGAAATATAAGAGAACACACTGAGAACTGCTCTGCTCATGTCTTATGTCAATGTCCTGATTTAGCAATAATTTCATCCTAAATATTTTGATTTTTAAATTTCTAAGCTATAGTGATGGATTGTTGATTTGTATTTTTAGGTTGTATGATGAGAATACCAGAAATGAATTTATAAGACCATCTTGACTTCATTTAATGATACAAATTACAAACTAATTATGTAGACTTACCATGTCTTTTGGAAGGAAATAATTCAAATTGCTTTCTGCATAAGTAATTTTTAAAAAAATGATATTTAGCTCACATTCCAAAAATGCCTTCTCAGCACTACACTGGACTAGGCACTAACTCAACATGACATGGGGAAAGGATGTTGCTTGTTCAAATTTAAGAGAAATTGAAACTCATATGTGGTTACAATTAAGAAGCCTCATGATCAACAATTGCAGATCTCCATTGTTATTTTTATATCCACATTATAAGGGGCTCAGCATAAGAAACAAATGAACTGAGTGGCTCAAGATTAAATTTGAAGGGTTTTTTTTTTTCTCCTCCAAAATAAGAATATTTCTTTGCTTGTTTGGCTTTAATATTGTTTTTTTAACATTTGAAAATGTGGAGTAGGGAATATTGAATTTCCTGCTAGTTAATGAGTAACCTTTTAGAAAACAAAGGGTCTATTTACTGTAACATTTCATTTATATGAAATTATTGTGAATAAAGTTGTATTTCTGAAGGCAGCTTGTCTGTTTTAAAGCTCTCCCTTTGACTAGCAGTTACTAAAAACATAAAAAAAATAAAAAGGATATTTTATTTTTTAGGGTGCTTTGGAAATTTCCTGAATAGTTTTTGGTAGTTTGCCTTCAAATCAAAATTACATCTGTGTACCAGTGATGTGGGAAACAAAGGCAGAAGAAAAATTATTGAATTTCCTTACTACCTACAGCCCATTGACAAGTCCTTAAAACAGGCAGAGTGACATTCCCCTAGGGACTCAACTGCTTTAATGTTAATACTTTGCTAAGAGCAAAAGGCAATCCTAGCTTAAGCCCCTCATCCTCCAGGATCCTCTAAGTCTACTTTGACGTATAAAAATTCCTTTGGGAATTTCCTTTATCTCTGAACCCCCCAAGATACGTGTTGGCAATCATTCCCCAAGCATATGGCCCACTGATATACATCTGAAGGGTATCATGACTAAGGTTTTATTAGACGGTAATAAATGACCTTTTCCCAACAATAGCTAGTCCCTTCAAGGTCCTGGAAACCTTGCTTCCAAAATTCCTTAGAGACTTACACTACCCCTAACCTTCTCCCAACTTGAAAGTATATAATGGGCCACTCCTCATGACCCCCGTGCAGGTCTTTCTGCCCATGGGTCCTGTCCCCGTGCTTTAATAAAATCACCTTTTTGCACCAAAGACGTCTCAAGAATTCTTTCTTGGCCGTTGGCTTCAAACCTTAACATCTTTCTTACATCACCAACATAATTACTAGAAGTTGGTAAAGGTGTTGATAGAAAATTCAGCAATGAATGTAGACATTTGTCTGAGTTACATTTTATATTTTGGATTTCTATACCACCGGTCATACATAATAAATTCTTTTTTTCTCTGTGTACTTAGTGGTTTGATAGCCAACTCCCCCAGAACTCTTACTTGGTCTCTATTGATGTGATTTGAAGTGGGGTTCCTGAGTGAATGGTCAAGAAGGAATTCTTGAGACATTTTTCAGTGCAAAAATGTGCTTTTATTAAAGCTCAGGGACAGGACCCCTAGGCAGAGCAGTTCTGGGATTGTGAGTTGCAATTGATTATATACTTTGGAGTTGGGGGAGGTAAAGACAAAGGAAGTTTCCAAAAGGATTTTCATATGCTAAAGAAGACTTACAGGATTCTGGGGGCCTAGCTATTGTCAAGCTAAGGTTGTGTTTTCCCTCTAGCAAGGCATTAACATTAAGACAGTTGGGAGCTCCTGGAGGAATGTCATATTCTGCCTGCCTCAAGTATTTGTCAGTGGGCTGCAAGTTATAAAGAAGTTTAATCTTATCTACATTTCCTTTTGCCTTTGTTCTTCACATCCTCTATCACTCAGTCAGTTCCTCTTTAAAGTCAGAAGTTTGTTTCACTTAAACCTGAGAAACTAGTTTTCAGACCTTTCTATGAAAAACAGAATGAAAAAAAAAGTCCAGTGAGCTTCTATATGCATATGAATTTCTTCCCTTCCTATACAAATTTATTGATTTGTTCACAAGAACTTTAGCGTTGGAATGATGACTACAGTAGAAGCATCATTACTTGAAGTGTTCTTTTCATCAAATGGTTTAAGAACAAACAAGAAAGCAAGTAGGCTTCCCATGGAAGCTTGCTTTGAAAAACATTTTACATGCGATATATCCACACACACTTAATCACAATATAAAACACTAATAACCAATCTTTATGGAATTATGTTTCCACACGTGGTCTACCTTCTGATTCTTTGTTTGCAACTCCACTAAAAAAATTCTCTAGGCTAGGGTGTCTATAACTATAGTAATATTCTCTAAAGAATATCTCCCCACTACTGGGGTGCCTGGGTAGCTCAGTCTGTTAAGCATCCAACTCTTGGTTTCAGCTCAGGTCATGATCTCAGGGTCATGATCTCAGGGTCGTGAGGTTGAGCCCCCGGTGAGTCCTTCCTCGAGCCCTACATCAGGCTCCATGCTCAGTTCAGAGTCTGCTTGAGATTCTCTGCCTCTGCCCTTGACCCTTCCCCCACTCATGAGCGTGCATGCATGCGTGCTCTCTCTCTCTCTCAAATAAATAAATAAAATCTTTAAAAAAAAGAGTGTCTCTCCATTACTTAAATGCAGCTACTATTTAATGAATTAAATACCTAAGTCTATTTGATTAATAGACTATTTTTCCCTTAGCACTGACAGTCAGATTTTAGAATCATTTTGATTTCTGACTCATTTTTCTAAATTCCGTTAAGAAAATCAATAATCAAAAAACATTATAGCTGCTTTGCATGATCCTTTGCTAGAGTAATTTAGAGTGAATCCAATTTCATATTTTCTTCCAATGATGTGATTTATTAGCTTCGCTAGAGAGGAGAACTTACTTGGATTCCTTTGTTATTATTCATTGGACCCAATCATGATAATTTTAAGCTCTCTTCAGCTAAATAAATAGAACTTTATTACTCACATTATAGTGATGTGTGGAGCTATATTATTTACATTGATTTTGCTGATTCTTGAGAATAAATTGGAAGGGAAGGAAATTACAATCTAAAGAGGAGCAGATGCTGTATCTGACCTTTAGTAAATTGAAGGCAAATGTTTAAAGTAACTGTTTTTACACATCTTCATCCCCAAACAAGATGTATAGAAGAGTAAAGGCAAATTCCAATGATGACTATAGTTTTCTTTCAACCAACCACATTCTTAATTTTCCCTCTTCTTGCCTCAATTTTCTCATAAATAAGGCACTTTATTCTTGGTTCCATTTTCTTCCAAGTACATATTATTTTTTCTATATATTTAATTCTATATTTATAAGGTGTCAGTCTTATTTCTTTATCCCTAATGTGGTAATTTGCCTCTATATTAGCAACCATTCTTAAGTTTCAGCTGTCAGATAAGATGCCAGAATGTACATATTATCATATGAGATCACCTATCCTGATTATATCATGTAGTCATGTCTCCGTTGCCAAGCTTTCTTGTAGAATATTTTCACATTCTGTATTCTCTGAAAATAATCAGGAAAAGATTATACATTTCCAGTTTTATTATCTTTGTATCAGGTGATCTCAATTCAGCAAATATTTTTTGATTATCCCATTGGCAGTAAATATAATTGAAATACAGAGATATGTGTTGAAGTCCCTGCACACAATAAGCATGCAGTCTGACCCAGTAGGTTATTTTGTTTTGTGTTTGCCTGTTCTGATCATACATATTATATTCAAAATATTTAATTTATAAGATCTGTTCTCCAAAAAATTGTTTAGAATAGCCAATATAATACCTTTACACAGTTAAAAATCTTCAACTGGCTTCAAGCAAAATTTAAAAACCTAGAAAAGCTATTTCTCCTTTTCCTTATGATTTTTAATGCCATTACTAGTTCTACTGAATGTTGCCTTAAAGTTAAAATTATATTCAACAATTAGAGTCAATAAAAGATCGATATTTTAACCCTACTTTATGAAAGATACAGAATTTGAATCTCTCTGCTTATCATTTTCCCCAATCTTTTTAGACGTAATTTGGAGTTTTACTCATAACTATTTAAGATTATATAGATTATTACCTCTTTAAAAGAAAACAAATTATAGTCACATTTAGATTTACATTTGTAGCAGTTATGTAGATTTATCTCAGTGAGTTCACCTGGTTTCAAAATTTCACTTCATCTCCATCAATTTGATCTTTTAAGTTTCTGCCCCCTGGCAATATTTAATTCAGTAAACATATTTTCTTTTTTATTGTAGCTCTTCTGTTTCAGATTGGTCCTTTCCCACAGTGCCTTACTCTTCTTCTAGAACATTTTTTTGGACTATAAATTAGATATGTTTTTAAAATATTTCTTTTGTTTCCTGTAGCAATTCCATCTCAGGAGGAGGTAGCTCTTCTAAAGTTTCACAAATTGACACTCTTCTTTGTAGCAATGGAAGACTTTCATAGGCTTTGCAATTTTCCTGAAAGAGAGTTGTACTCATTCAGTATTGGCTTAGAGTCCCATGAGAGTTGAGAACAATTCTGCCAAAATCATATGGAGGTACTTCTTGGTTCCTTAAAGGATGAAACATAGGTGATGGGTATTGAATTCCAGCATTCTATGATGAGTAGTGAGGGAACTGGAAGCATAGCCTAGAGCTTCATGTCTGAGCAGTCAACATAGATGGATTCCTAGGGGCATCAAGGTTTCTGGTTGGTAAGATACACAGTATGTCTGTAGCAAAGCTAGGCATCCTATGTCATGATGGGTCTCTAATTTTCAGAACTAACTTTACTCCTTATGGTCAACCTGTGATTTTACAATACTATAGTAGGACCACTGGAGGAGGGTAAGGCTGAGGTATGGTTTTATGAAGCTTCTAAAATATCTAAAACAAGATGAAACTACATAGACCAAGATGAGAACATCCTTTTTACCCTCTATGACTTCAAAGCATCTCTGTTTTATGCAGTGGGTTGCTGCATAAGTTTTTATTTGAAGGAAGGGTTTAATTGCTAAAACATTTTGACTACTATTAGTTAGTCCAAAACTTCATTTCAAAGGAGAGTAGTAATGGAGCCACATGAATACCCATATCTACTTATTTTTAGACTAGAGATTGCCTCCCTCTCAGAGTCACTTATTTATACTGACATTTTATGAAGATAGCTCTCAAGGTAAATGCATATATTGAGTGACATTCAAATTTACATTAAATTTACTTACATTAGCACTTAGACTTAAAATAACATCTAAATCTCAAACATTTTCCCCTGTATTTATGTTTTCTAAATTATATAATAATATGATACTAAGACTGGTGATGCAAAATCCTTAAATCCCAGAGTGGTTTTAATTCTTTTTCCTCCGTGGTTGCCTCTGTGCTAGTGTTGTGAGTGAGAGTCTTCCAAGATGATGAGAAAAGTAATTTCATTAAGACATGGTATCTGATATAAGATGTTTGTTATAATTATTATCTAAAACAGAATTCCAACTCAAGCACCATTGATCAATGTGTATAGAACATCATTCAGGAAATTGCTTGATTGGGAGATTGTAAAGGAAGCAAAAGATAAAGACCTGGAAATGAGAAAATGTGAAAATTTTGATCAAAGATAGATACTTTTTAAAGATAGCCAAGGCAGCAGAACAGTAAAGGGAGCTACATCAGGCCTTTTTGAACCACCCTGTCAGAAGGAGCTCTACTCCATTATACAGCGTCATTCTTGTTTTTAATTCATAGCGCTGATTGAACCAAAGTTATGTTATTAATTTTATATCTCCTTCCAGAATATGCTTCAGAAAAACAGGGATAGTGTTGATCTGTTTATTGTTTTATCTTCTGAAACTAGAACAATCCTTGACATATACATGGGCACTTAATAAATGGTTACATGATAGATGGATGGACGGATAGGTAGGTGGGTAGATACGTAGATGGATAGAAAGATAGATTGAACTGAACCTAAGAAATAACCAGAATTGGTAGATCTATTTTGACAAAAACAGTTTCCTGGAACATAGAATTCGAACATATTTTTTTATGATGTTTGAAATTTAGATGTTCTATGCAAACAATAAATAAAATTCGAATGTGGAATCATGAAATTAAGTGGCCACACAGTCAGGCTGAGGCTAAATTCAATTAGATGATCACTGAGGGAGCCAAAAAATTTTCTATTGCAGTGTATCATCTTATTTTCACTTTTAATAGTGTTTTTCTTCATCTGAACCTATTCTTTTTCACTTTTTTGCTAAAAAAAGAATATTTGAAAAATTACAAATGTGTTTTTAAAAGTAAAGAATTTAATATTGTGCTTAATAAAAAATGTTCTAAGTTAGATTAAAACTTTTTCTCTCCCTTTTAAGGTGCTTCTTAACTTCTGCATTGTTTCCATTATGCTCTCTCTTTCCTTTCTTTAAACCACTTTCATAAATTCCACAGAATGAGAAGTTGTCCATTAAATCCTTGGGTCCTGTTTTGTTGTGTTCCATAAAAGTTATGATTTGTGATTTTTTGTGGGTGATGTCAGAGTCCAATCAACTATAACATGAACTGAACAGTCAGCCTTTACCGTGGACAGCCTTTTCAGACTCGTGGAAAGTCAGTGTAATGGATTTGACATGGCAAGCTCACGAGGTATTTAACATTTATGAGGGATACATATCTCACACTCAAATCACCAAACTCACATAGCGGCCACCCTTCCCTATGGTCTAAATGCATGCAAATGCTTGTCTTGAGCCAATATGAACCCCCAAAAAAGAAGAGGCTAAACTGATTAAAACTTCCCAATTTTATAACTTCTCAGTATAGCTTCTCTATGGCTTGCATTTTTAGAATGGCTAAGTTCTAATTTTTTAGATGACATCAGCCTCCCTGCTGCTCCTCATGAAGTCTGTCATGTTGCTTCACTCCTCCCTGAAAGCATGTAGCTGTCAGTGCGGCAAGAGTCAAAGCCCAGTGCTCCAGCCGCTGCCTGCTTCTGGCCCCAAGATCTTCCTTCCCCTCCCATATAGCTTGATCCTACATCCCTCAAAGTAAAATTGGGCCAACCTTCTACCTTTAGACTTTCAGGAACAAATGACAGCAATGTACCTGGCTCATTTTTTGAGTGGACAAGATGAAAACCAAGTGGAATTTCTTGTTGAGATATCAACATTTTTCATTTCTGTTTTTCTCTCTCAACTTCTAATAGTATATTCTTATGTGTGCAGAGTATGAGATTAAAAATTCCCTTCATCTTAAAGTAAATGCAGTTTCTGACTCCCTCTTTGATTGCAGGGTTCCCAGCTGCATTTGTGGTGGCCTGGGCTGTGGCGCGGGCAACTCTGGCTGATGCGAGGTGAGTGAAGAAGGAGAGGTAAGGGGAGCACCTCAGATTTTCTCAAGACTCGGGCTTCCTGCCTGGAATTGACACTTGCTGCTACTGTTGATTACATGTCCCCTCAGGGATGTCATGTAGAAAGTTACCTTGATGTGATTGTAGCCTGTGATACATTATCAGCAAGCTATCCATCCCAGAAGTCATGGGACAGAAAGATTCACCGACCAGATTAGGATGCTTGACCTCTTTAGTTTATAATATCATTTTAAAATATATTGTAAGAAGCAAGGGGAAGGAGATGGGTAAGTTAACACACGGGATATGACGGAAGCCTGTGGAAGGACCACACCACCTGAGTCCCAGGATGGGCAATATTGAGATCTGTGCCACATCAGCTTTCCCCACTTGACGGTGTGGCTGTGAAGACCAGAGATGAGGTTGCAGCAAGGAGACCCACAGCCAGAAAGTGCCTCGGGCCAATGACACACATTTCCTTTCTCATACTGATGGGAGGCAGGTATGCCTGGTCATAGCTGTAGCTTACCAGTTAGCCTGCTAAACAGCTTTGGGTTTTATTTGTGTTGCTTGGGCACAGGATATGTGGGCATGGGTTTCACCAATCAGTGGCTGAATTAAGATGTCAAGAATATTGAGCACTTCCTGTGTATCAGGGAATATTTTGTGCCTCATATATTTGGTGTATAATGAGTATTTATTTATTTATTAAGATTTTATTTATTTATCTTAGAGAGATAGAGAGTGCAAGTGGGGGGAGAGGCAGAGAGAGAGGGAGAGAGAATCTCAAGCTGACTTGGCGCTGAACACGGAGCCCAATGCAAGGCTTGATCTCACGGCCCTGAGGTCATGACCTGAGCCGAAACCAAGAGTTGAGGCTTAACCAACTGAGCCACCCAGGCACTCCAGGTGTATCATGAATATTTAGTGCCCAGTTATACTTATGTTTAACATGCATGGGGTCCACTTATTACCTACTTATTTGAATTTGATACAAACTATGGGTTTCATCCATCCCATTTTTTTTTTTTGTCTTCTATAGCAAAATTAAATGTTTTCAAAAAATAAAACAAATGCATATTAGAAGTGGAATCCATCCTAGTGATTCACTAGGATTTTCAAGTAGCCTGGGGTTAATTTAAAGTGTTATGGAACCTGGACTGTATTGCCTGACGGAAGAACCAAGCGGCACCCGGAGATCTTGGAGGACAGGAGGTTTATTTGACGCCGGTGGGCTCAGAGGAGAGTGATCTCCAAAGGTCTGAGCCCCGAGCACAAAAGGGGCAATTTATACACTTCTACTTCTGCATACTTGGCACTTCTGGCGCGTGCGCAAAGCGGGGCAGGGAGAAGGGCCTGGATTGGTGCGCGTGGGAAGCAGAGCAGGGAGAAGAACCTGGAAGAGCGCTGAGCAAGGACTGGGACTCTCTTGCTGGCTCGGTCAGCCATCTTAGGACACAGATTTTCCTTATCAAAAGCAGCATTTTATTTTATTTATTTTTAAAGATTTTATTTATTTATTTGAGAGAGAGAGAGACAGAGACAGCGAGAGAGAACACAAGCGGCGGGGAGAAGGAGAAGCAGGCTCCCTGCTCTGTGGCACTCAATCCCAACACGGTGCTCAATCCCAGGATCCTGGGATCACAACCTGAACCCAAGGCAGACACTTTCCTGACTGAGCCACCCAGGCACCCCTAAAGCAGCATTTTAAGGTACAGGGCTGTGATGCTGGGTGATAGTAAAAGATGCTTTTTTAGACTTAGGCAGACCTGAGTTCAAATCTTGGGTTCAGCTATTAGTTTTGAGACCATGGGAAACACACATGATCTCTTTGTATGTCCATTTCTTAATATAAAACAGTGATAATAATGTATAAATGACATTAATACAGACAAAACACGGCACAGAGCCTGGCCGCTAGTAGGCACTAATTGGGAACATGATGAGAAAGAGCTCAGGTGCAGGTAACTCACAGGCCTGTTCTGCTACTTCTTGGTTCTCTGACAACAGATGCACTACCTGACCTCTCTGAGCCTTGGTTTTCTCATTGATCAAATGCAGATAAAACGAATATTACTCTTCATAGGGGTGTTGTAAGATTCAATGAGATAATGTACATAAAACACTATAGGGTTTGGAATAGTAAGTACTAAGTACTTAGTAGCAAGTATTAGTCCTTTAATTATTTCATTAATTTATACCTATACATAATGTCTGATCAAAAATAATGCTTTTGTTTATTGTTATTCCATTGAAAGCAGGACTTACCCTTTCATTGATTCTAGCTGATTTGATGTTTATCCAATCAAGTCAGTGGAGCCTTGATTCTGCTAAAGTTAGAGCTTAAAAGTGAGGCTGGAGAAGAGATGGGGGCCAGAGCTTCCAGACCTTTATAGGTCATACTAGGATGGTTGGGGTATTTTTCAGTGATAATGACAACAAATTTGCATTTTATAAAGATCGTTACCAGCATGTGGAGGAAAAATTGGAGAAAAGTAATAATAAAGATGAAGCTAGCATTTTTGAATGATACCCACATTCCACTTTCTGAGGGTTCTGCAAATATTAATTTAATTGCACTTCCTATCAACCCTATGAGACTGAGGCTAGAAGAAGTGTACCTGGCATTGCACAGCCACAAGTGGTAGAGAAGGAATTTGTCTAGACAGCTGGGCTCCAGAGGCACTCAATAAATACTATGGGCAGACTAGAGGTTTCTATTAAAATCAGTGATATTTATTTTCTGTGGAGGAGGAGTGTTATAGAGGGATTCCTTTTATAGTATCACTGACAACTGCTCACCCTTCAGTTGCTTAAACACCCCTGATAATGAGGAGTACACAGTGGACAATGCCCATTGTACACTGGACAGTTTTTCTTACCTTCATTATATCTATGCTTTGTCCTTCTACCACTTGTAGTTCTTCCTATTCTCTTAATCAGAAATAGTCCATCACCTGTCATGGACTTTTCAATAGTTCACAGTTTTTACTGAGATAGGAGCTCAAGCTTGTGCATGCGTATTGCCTGTAAGCATACATACAACATTGTCTACTAGCACACGTTCTTCTCATTCACATGAGAAAATTATATCTGCAATTCATGGTGTTCAGAAAGTAAAGCCATAACCACAGGTACTCTGCCATTTCAGTGTGTTTCAAATGCTCTATCCCCCCACGTAAAATCTTCTTTATCAAATTCCTGTAGCATTTTGTATGTAGATTTCATAATTATCTCTTTCTTACATACTATCTTATTTCTCTTGACTTCATGTGTAACTGTCAGATTAAAAAACCAACAACTATGAATTACAAATGGGCAGGAGTGAAATTCTCTGTTTTTACAATAGAGAACTGTCCAATGCTTGCTGATCAGTTCTTATGGATCTATTTTGCCACTTTCCTCTATTTGCTAAGTGTCTATTGAGCAAAGATAAAGTTTGACTCAGTGCAAGTTGTGAGTTACTAGGAAATGTATTTCCTCATCCATTCGTTAATTGTGGCAGTTTCCCTCAGTCTCAGCCTTCCCATTTGTAAAATGAGAATATTCGTGGCTATGAGTAAGATTGAGTCTGCAGGGGGTAGATTTGAAAATCAGGTAAGAGCCCATTTATGAAACGACTTTATAAACTCCAACTTCTATACAAACATTATGTTAATAATTTAGGGTTAATGTTATCAACATTATCATCATTGCTATATGTGTACAATGATACTGGAAATGTCAAAGAAGACTTATAGTGTCTGCTATTTGATTTCTTGGCAGGGGGTGGGTTGAGTCAGTAAAGAGGTACTAGATAATGCTAAATGATTTTACCCTGAGATGTGGAACCATATAACTTAGATTTGGAATTTTAGAGAAGGTAAATCCTAAGGCATTTTTTGGTTTAATCCCCTCATTTGAGAGATGAATAAAATGAGACCCAGAGATATCAGGTTGCATCTTCGTAGCCTGTAGCAATTTTGACTCATTCACCTGTTCAACAGACATTCCAAGCCTTGAGCACAGAATGCAAGCAAATATATTCACAATGCATTTTATATTGAATTAGATAATTAGTTTTCTTAGTTATCTTGTATTATTTCTTGAAAATTATAAACTAAATCATCAACCATTAATGGTAATATGTATCTTCAAGGAAAAAATTATTATTTTTCAAGGAAAAAAGTTTATTTTTGAGGCAAAGAATCCTTTGCTACATAATATTTAAAAAGTGCAACTGACATTGAATATTGCTCTAAAACAGTTGAATTAATGTAAAAAAATTAAATATGTTAGATCATGTGACTCCTCTGTACAAAACATTTATTCCTACAAACTCAGAATAAAATCTTGAATTCTATAGTGTCCTGATCTGAGCATGATAATTGGGTTAAGGGGTCATTTTATATTTATTTTGCATATAAAATAAAACTGTATTATCACAAACATGGCATGATTTCAAAATTGCCTAATTTGATTTTTCATGGAATTCAGCTTGTCTCTAGATAGAAAGTTTTTGAGGGTTTTCTTGATAGTAATCTGACCTACATATAGTCCTCTGTCACAAAGTTCAGGTAGAGAGAGAGCTTGGAGCATCTCCAAAGGAATTTGGGGTCTCTGTCCTATCTCTTATATTTGAGATTCTTCTTTTTCTGACTTGGCCTTTCAAAGTCTAACTCTGATTTTCTCTGCATCTTGGCCATTTAGAGTTAAGCAAATCAGATCCAGCTTTGGAAGACACTCTAAATGCTATTGAATATACAAAGGAAGTCTTACAGTTCTAAAATTCTATCAAAAGTTATTTGGCTAAGGCACCTGGGTCGCTCAGTTGGTTAAGCGACTGCCTTCGGCTCAGGTCATGATCCTGGAGTCCCGGGATCGAGTCCCACATCAGGCTCCCTGCTCAGCAGGGAGTCTGCTTCTCCCTCTGACCCTCCTCCCTCTCATGCTCTCTGTCTCTCGTTCTCTCTCTCGCAAATAAATAAAATCTTAAAAAAAAAAAATAAAAAAAAAAGTTACTTGGCTAAGGTAGGGTAAGAAAGTTGAATAGTTTCAATTGGACAAATGAGCTTTAAAAAGTGGGTATTTTTGTTTCTCTTTCTTTTTACTTGCAAAAACAAAACACCCTATATGATACCTTATCACCTTCTCCCTGCTCATGCAAAGGAAATGGAATGCCAGCAGGAAAGGTGGGTCCCGTAATACAAAAGACCAAGAAAAGATAGCCTCTGTCATTTCTAGGAAATCTGCATGGCTCTCAGGGCTTCTGTACTTCCTCTTCTCAGATTGTGAGTTATGGACACAATGCAGCGTTCATTTCCCTGGATCTCTCCTGCAGAATAATGCATTTCCTATTCCTAATCCTGACTGAGAAAGTTCTATTTTCTAGGCAGACCTCTGTGCCTCATCCTCAACTTTCACAACTGCATTTTTACTGACATTCATTTCTCCGTTTCTAGAGTGTTAAAATTTCATTTACAAAGTCTGAATAGAGGGTAGTTTCTGAGCCTTGTTAACAAACACAGTGTGAGATGGGACAGGGAAGAATTAATGAAAAACAAGGATTAATAGCATTTTCTTAAAAAAAGAATCTGAAATCTCAGTTGCCTTTCATATCAAAGGGCAAATTTGAAGCTTTGACGTTGAAAACTATCAAAGGCAAGTTTTTCTAGTTTTTATAGGTAGCTGGTTTTGACCTATTTCTAAAGTATTTTGCAGAGCTGGAATTGTGCAATTGAGTTGCAGTGTGTTAGGAGACACAATGATGAAATGTTACTGAGGCAAAGAAAGAAGATTGTGAAGATACTACCAAATGTAAAAGCAAAAAGAAAATTTATAGAATCCAGGAGTCTCGTAGCTAGTGAATCTGTATTCAATTTATATTCATACTGTAAAATATGCCACTTTCCATATAGTAGAAAACCTTTTTAGGGTAGTGTGATAGATGTTCTGCACAACTCAGGAACACTCTTTTATCCTTCTTGTCTGGTTGAATAATGTGAAGAATAGACGTGTGCAAATAATGCTAGGAAATATTTAATAATGTGCAAGTGCAAACTTTCCCTGTCTTTGATATTTCCATGTTATGCAAACTTCAAGTCCATTGACTTTGCAGATTTCAATGTGGTGGGGCCGGAATTACACTTTGGTCTTGAGGTCTAGTTGATTCAACTGTGGTACATCCTTCCAATGGAATGCTGTGTACTGAGCAGTCTTGGTATTGATATGGAAAGGAATAAAAAATACACTGTTGAAAGGAAAGAGCCAGTTGCAGAACAGAGTATACATTGCATTTTTTGTAGGGCAAGGGAGAATAAGATGATAACATCTGTGTCTGTATATGCATGAGAATCCACTGGAAGCATGTAAAATAAAGAAAGAAAAGATGTTACCTATAAGGAGAGAGGCAGGGGCAGAGGAAGATAGGGACATGGGAAGGACTGAGATGTCTCAATGGCTGTCTTTTTATACAGTTTGATTTTTGAAATGAGAATGTATTGCCTACATAAAAATATTAAAATGTAAACATAATATAGTCATTACGTATGTACTGAAAGTGTTCTACCTTCAAGAATAGTTGAAATAGCTTTTTATTATCCAGAATTTGTTCATTAATGTAAAAGTAACTTATTGATAAATTTATCATCTAAAATTAAATAATTATCATTATATCCCCAAAATTTCTTTTTTTTAAAAAGATTTTTATTTATTTATTTGACAGAGAGAGACACAGTGAGAGAGGGAACACAAGCAGGGGGAGTAGGGGAGGGAGAAGCAGGCTTCCTGCGGAGTAGGGAGCCCCATGTGGGGCGTGATCCCAGGACCCGGGATCATGACCTGAGCCGAAGGCAGGTGCTTAACACTGAGCCACCCAGGCGTCCCATCTCTAAAATTTCTTTATAAAATTTCATTTATTTTTATTTTTATTTTTTTTTTAAAGATTTTATTTATTTATTTGACAGAGAGAGACAGCGAGAGCAGGAACACAAGCAGGGGGAGTGGGAGAGGGAGAAGCGGGCTTCCCGCCGAGCAGGGAGCCCGATGTGGGACTCGATCCCAGGACCCTGGGATCATGACCTGAGCCGAAGGCAGACGCTTAACGACTGAGCCACCCAGGCGCCCTAAAATTTCATTTGTTGTCCCCACAATCAATGCTAGGTTTTGTCTAAGGAGAAAGAAACTGAGGCTTTTATTTATGTACCTTTAATGTATAAAAACTGCTTAAAGTGCTACATTAAAGTTTCAAGTGGAACTAGTTTTTCTCAACACTGTTCCAAACCAGTTTGAGTGAGATTGAATCAAACTTATTTTGAATTCAGTTCAATCCAACAAATATTTGTTGACTACCTATATGTTCTGTATTATTCTAGGCACTTAATAATACATCAGAAAATAACAATGATCCCTGTTCATGTAGAAACTAAATTCTAGCTGGGGTGGGAGTGAAGCAGAAGATAAACATAACAAATAGGTAAATTATATAGTGTTTTTATTAAGTACTGCTAAAAATGAACTTTTAAAGTTAAAGATAAAATCATGGATTTTATGCAGATACAAAATGAGCACTTGTCAAAGATATTTTAACTCACTAATTATGGAGGGAAACAGTAAGATGTTATAACTTGTTCAAAGAAGAAATAAATCACATGCCTGTGTTTAGCAAAATGAATACTGAAATAAATTTATAAATACATGCAACAATTCAGTATTCATAAGGCAATGATCAATCACATTCCACTGAACACAACTAGTTTTCATTTCTATGCACAAAAATCATTTGCATCTAGTTTTCTGTTGCATTTCTACCAACAGGAATCATTTGCATTACTGTCAGCTTTCTATTGCATTTCGATGGATAAGAATGATTTGCATTGTCCCGCATCGGGCTCCCTGCTCGGCAGGGAGTCTGCTTCTCCCTCTGACCCTCCTCCCTCTCATGCTCTCTGTCTCTCATTCTCTCTCTCTCAAATAAATAAATAAAATCTTTAAAAAAAAAAAAAAAAGAATGATTTGCATTATTGTCAGTATTCTACAGTACGTGGAGGTATAACATAAAATCACTGGAACTTCTGGAAGTAAGAGGACTTTATCTTTCCAGTGATAAGAAAAATGAAGTATCAGGTGCACCACATTCATTTATTTATTTATTTAGGATTATCTCAGAGAGAGAGAGAGAGAGAGAGAATTGGGGGGAGGGGCAGAGGGAGAGGGACAGGGGAAGCACACTCCCCACTGAGCGGGGAGCCTGACATGGGGATCTATCCCATAACCCTAAGCCAAAACCAAGCGTGGGACTCTCAACCAACTGAGCCACTCAGGCGCCCCCATGTGCACCACATTTAAAAGAGAGTGATTTTTTGTGGCTCTGGAAATGTGGTTTTGAATCTTATTGCTATAAAAATAAACAATATTTATAATACTCTATAGCTAATAGTACAGAAACCAGGAGCCATTACACATTTTTTTTTTTTTACTGGGTTGAGTGTTTTATGAGATTTGTTTTTGTCTACTTATTTTTTAATCAAAAGCTTGGGACTGGAATGTTCAGTAAAACTTAAAATGCTACTTAATTCTCACTGCCTATTTGCTTTGCCAATTTATTCATGAAAGTTTTTTTCATGTCTCAGATGCTGGGAACTTAGTGCTGGAAACATCAAGTGGATTTACCAAGCCCCAATCTTAGCAGCTATTGGGGTAAGTGTTAA
This sequence comes from Halichoerus grypus, assembly GCF_964656455.1. Classification (NCBI taxonomy): domain Eukaryota; kingdom Metazoa; phylum Chordata; class Mammalia; order Carnivora; family Phocidae; genus Halichoerus; species Halichoerus grypus. The sequence continues at coordinate 166,730,433 of NC_135715.1, forward strand.
AACCCTGTGTCATGGAAAGAAAGAAAAAGGATGCATAATTAAACTGCTGCTAAAACTAAGAGAAAGTGTGCCTCTCACTTTGTTCTACAAAGGTTTAGGAGACTCATATTACAGCAATAGCTGTTAGGAGAGTCTGGGCTGGGGATCATATCCATATTCATGGCTGACACTGAGATCCATGCAGAAAGCACATACCCTCCCTTTAATGAGCTAGCACATGGGTTCAGTTCTGGGGCTTCAGAATATCTGTGAACATTTACATGTTCAAGCAGCTGGAAGGTCCTAAAACTCTTCCACCTTTACATCCATTATGTTAGAGTTCCACTTCAACGTTCTGATCACTTGGTAGTAGTCAGGAGGAGGAAGCAAATAGCCAGAGAACAGGGGAATTACTAAGAGAGTGAAAAATGATAGTATGATTCATTATAAAGCATTTACTAAAGCTCTTACTTGGCATGCCGTCCCCAAGGAGTTAAGATGATTCCATATGGAAACATATCCCGCAGAATCCTGTCTGATAGGTCATGGGAAAAAGACTGGAGTAAACAATGCATACTGCGAGGACCTTTTATGTCTGTAGTATTTCACCTACATATTACATGTGTATTGTGAAAGAAAACAAAGTTACACTTCTTTGTGTCTGACACAACCCCCCAAAATGTTTATTCTTGACTTCCCTTGAAGATTTTATCTCATTAGCTTCTCCATGATTTGATGAAGAAATTATACTTGTATTAATTCAAGATTATAAACATCTTAAAAAGAGGACTTATGTTCCCATATTACCTGTTAAATCCCTTGAAAGTAATACAGCAGCACAATTTTTAACTAAATTTTTTTTTTTTTTTTTTTTTTTTTATTTATTTGAGAGAGAGAGAATGAGAGACAGAGAGCATGAGAGGGAGGAAGGTCAGAGGGAGAAGCAGACTCCCTGCCGAGCAGGGAGCCCGATGCGGGACTCGATCCCGGGACTCCAGGATCATGACCTGAGCCGAAGGCAGTTGCTTAACCAACTGAGCCACCCAGGCGCCCAGCTAAAATTTTTTTTGGTCTTTGTTCTCCACTTTTTCACATTTCTCATTTTGTTTTCTGTAGCATAATGCATCACCGGGTTTGTCATTATGTTGCCATGCTTGATGGCAGAGGGACAGCTATTAATGGGACTGAGGTTTTGTAGGATCTATCCAGAATCAGAGAAAAGCTTATTTATCTCATAGGAAAAATGCAGAAAGAGAAATAGAGAAGCTTGAAAAGGACTCTTCATTTCAAAAGCTCATTAAGTAAATGTTTATAGGGGGAAATAAAATGTGGAACACTTTCAGAGAATCCAGTTTGTATCCTTGTTAAAACAGCCTGTTAGCGGGGCGCGTGGGTGGCTCAGTCGTTAAGCGTCTGCCTTCGGCTCAGGTCATGATCCCAGGGTCCTGGGATGGAGTCCCGCATCGGGCTCCCTGCTCATGGGAAGCCTGCTTCTCCCTCTCCCACTCCCCCTGCTTGTGTTCTTTCTTTCGCTGTGTCTCTCTCTGTCAAATAAATAAATAAAATCTTAAAAAACAAACAAACAAACAAACAAACAAACAAACAACAAACAGCCAGTTAGCAAATTAGACCCCATTTCAATGTCCTAGGAGAAGCTGGAAATGGACAGTGGATAAATGAATGAATGACTTAAATTTATAAACTCTTATCATTTTAATTTTAATGAAGTACTGCTATTTTAGTCTAGAGATAAACCATCCCATTAAACCATCTATTGATAAACTATATCCCTGGGGAACGTCAGTGAACTTAAAGTTACAAATTAACTTTATAAAGTAGTGTCTGGTGTTTACTACTCTGATTTCCCTTTTATCCACTGATATTTTATCCTCGTCTGTGCTTCCCAGCCTTTCATTTTTTTTCCTCCTAGTTCCTCCACTGTGTTTGCTTGTTCATCGCTTACCATCCACTTTTTAAGGGGATAACTCAGGTCTTACTACTTTTTTGTGTCCTCAGTGCCGTGTACTGGAATCGTGAAATAAGAGATAATTAAATATTATATGAAAATGTAGCAAATTTAAGAACATTAAGTTTGAGTTTTCATTTGATGAAAAGAAAAGACATATTAAAACTCCAAGAGATCCTTGCAAAATTAAGAATTGAAGCAAAGGATCAGGTCATGATCCCAGGGTCCTGGGATCGAGTCCCACATTGGGCTCGAGTCCCACATCAGGCTCCTTGCTCAGCAAGGAACCTGCTCCTCCCTCTGCCTGCCTCTGTCTCTCTCTCTCTGATAAATAAATAAAATCTTAAAAAAAAAAAAAAGAATTGAAGCAAAGGACAGTGGACAAAAGTAAATCATAGGACGTCCCCCATTGAAACAGTTGATTTTTAACTAAAGCTTTGTTTTTTGTTTGCAGATCTTAGTTACTCACATTGTCAACATGGATGAGAAGTTTACTTGCTGAGGTTTCTAAATTGCAAAGAAAAACAGTAAAGTTTGGTGATTATAGCGGTTCTAGAAGATTCCCTGTTGGGGAAAGGGGAAAGGGAGCTAGAAATGATGGTATACTCAATGCATATGCATTTTAAAGAAAACTTAGATGGAAGCCATTTTCATCTTCTTGAGTTAAATGATGACACCTCCAAAGCAAGAATTCTTAAGTGTTTTTCTAATATCACAACATTCATTTAATTTCAAAAATCATAGTCATGATCTCAGGGTTGTGAGATCGAGCCCTCTGGGGCTCTGTGCTCAGTGGGGAGTCTGCTTGAGATTCTCTCCCTCTCCCCCTCCCCCCATGCGTGCTCCCTCTCTTTCTAAAATAAATAAATAAAATATTTTTTAAAAAATCAGAGAAGGTTCAAGAGCACCTTTCTGTTCACTGAGTACCTTTTTGTTTTAGTATAACAATTCAGTCATCACAGTTCCCTTTAAGATTCCCTCACTTTACTGTAGAACCAGTGTGTAAAGGAAGAGATGTGCCCCAAAACCCATCCTAGTGTTTTGAGTGAGGTGCTCCTTCCTCTCAGCTGTTCAGTGTCCTGAAGCCAGGAAGGATGATGCAAATAATAACAACAAACACTGCATAGTGCCCTGCAGTGGGCACTGTTCTTAGTGCTTTATTTACATAGATTTATCTAATCTCCTAAATGAAGAAACTGCTCAAGATCACAGAGCTAGTGAATGGTGGAGTGGTATTCTAACTTCGGGGTCAGTGTCCCTACCCAGTGAACTCCCTGCACATACAATAAAATCCAACATCCCCAATGGTCTAGGGAAGACCCTGTCACTCGTGCCTACATCCTTTACATGCAATACCTCAGCCACGTTGTTTTCCTTTCAGTTCCTTGAACCTGTCCACCTCTGCCTCCTCAGGGCTATTCCATATTCTGTGCTGTACCCTCGGAAGCCTGGGATGAGCTTCCTTCTATTCCTCACTTTAAATGCAACTTTTTCATGTGGTCTCCTTGATGCCTCCAATCTAAATTAGGTCACCTGTTATAACCCAAAGAGCAAGGTGAGGTTTTTCCTTCTCAAGATCATCACAATGTATAAAACCTCTGATTGTTGAATGTCCATCTTGTGCACTAAGCTGTAAGGTTTATGTGAACAAGAGCCATATTTTTCCCAAACTTCTATATTTCTCGTGCCTAGCAAGCTTCCTGGCACATAGTGGCCACTCAATAAATACTTGTTGAAAAAATAAAGCCGGCATATAAAGTAGATGCCCTGGGGAACTGGCAAGAGGGAAGAGGTGAAATAAGAGCACAAAGCAAAGTTCGGTATGATTACAGAACCTCTGAGTCCATTTCATGCAATCTTTTCATTTCCTGCTAAGCACAGAGCCCAATGCAGGGCTCGATCTCACGACCCTGAGATCATGACCTGAGCCGAAATCAAAGAGTTGGACGTTTACCCAACTGAGCCACCTAGGCACTCCACCAAAACTTTTAAATATAAGTCGGATCCCTCACTTAATTCTGGCTTTGGATATTAGAATAACAGAAATTCTATTAATTGGAATTTGGTGTATCTGGGAGTAAAATCTGATAAAATGTGATCAGAATTTCTAAGCAATATAGGAAAGAGTTTGTAGAGGATAAGCATTTATAGGTTCTAATTTGAAGAAATTCTATCAAGAGAATTGAATTTTAGAGATAATCACAGACTTCAGTATAAATTTAGGAGGAATCACTTGATTTTGGAATCATAGAATCTAAAATTATTGCACTGTTATCTGTGTTTTGTTCATATGTGTTAAAACTATGTTTAAGATAACTAGAGTCATAGAACAGTAATTTTTGTTCTGAAAATAAATATCTGCAAATATAACAATTTGTTATTCACCTGTAACATGTTGATGTTGATTTGAGGATGATTTTTAAAAATTCTTCTATAGGGTTTGGAGAGTGCATATCTCATTCAATCAATTATCCATTCACTCATTTAACGAATCTTGATTAAATACCAAGAACATTGCAGGTGCTGTGTGAGGCAATGGGCATGATACAGTCAGGAGATAGACACCAATTCTCCTGAAGCTTAAGCAGAGTGGGTGAGGCAAACACTTACACGTGACAAGTGCTGTGGTGGGGCTGGAACAATTTCTGAGAAAAGCTGACATTCAGCCTGAAACCTAGGAATGAGCTAACCTAGTAAGGAAGGGAGAGCGGAGAGAGTGGAAGAATGATCCAGGCAAAGGGGACTCTAGGAACAAAGTCTCTGAGATAGCCTGAGGGGCCAGAGGTTTCAAGGCTGAAATTTGGAGTTCTTTGTTTCAATTCATCTGTGGTTCACTTTGAATACATCTTTAAACTTTTAATTGAGAAAGAATCTAGTGTTTATATTTGCATTATTTAAAAACCATATTTGCATAAAATTTGTTCGATGACTGGTTTTAATGCTTATGGGTGGTCATTTTATTCACCTCTCAGTTTCTTACTTCTTCGTTTTATCTGTACTTTGCCTGAAGTAGACCTTTAAGCAAAATTTTAGAGGAAGTTCACATGAGAGATACAAGGACTCTCTAAATAATTTTCTCTTAGAATTATTTTTATATCTTTTTTTTTTTTAAAGATTTTATTTATTTATTTGACAGAGAGAGACGCAGCGAGAGAAGGAACGCAAGCAGGGGGAGTGGGAGAGGGAGAAGCAGGCTTCCCGCGGAGCAGGGAGCCTGATGCGGGGCTTGATCCCAGGACCCGGGGATCATGACCTGAGCCGAAGGCAGTCGCTTAACGACTGAGCCACCCAGGTGCCCCTTTCTACATCTTTTAAAATGAAATTTAAAAAATCTCACTAGAAGTTTCCACTTGGTCTTGTTCTTTTTTCACTCCATTTGCCCAGTGTATAATGTCATTTATACGGGCTCAGATGTTCCCTTAGCACAGGAATTTTCTTCTCTTACATTCTTATTGATTCGTTCAATTTATCATAATCTTTTCTACAGAGAGAGAAATAAATCTGCATGGTGACTCTCAATTCCATGTCATCCATGTAATCATCTCTCCCGTCGTCATATGTGTCTTTGTTCCTTATCCCCCCATTTGGGAAGAGTCTTCAGTGGTCTTCCACATTGCTGAATGTGTTCTCCTGCTTTGTTAGATCTACTGTTTGCTATTTCTAATATTGATTTTAAAACTTGATCATATTTTAGATTCTTTACAATCTTTTCTTAATCCATCCTGCTCTTCAAGAAATTTCTGTCTCGGGCGCCTGGGTGGCTCAGTCGTTAAGCGTCTGCCTTCAGCTCAGGTTAAGCCCTGCATTGGGCTCCCTGCTCTGCAGGAAGCCTGCTTCTCCCTCTCCCACTCCCCCTGCTTGTGTTCCCTCTCTCACTGTCTCTCTCTCTGTGTCAAATAAATAAATAAAATCTTTAAAAATAAAAAAGAAATTTCTGTCTCCATCTCAATCTACTATAACTCAACTCTCTTTTATGGGCAGCATGGTGCTGTGGTTGAGTCCCTGCTGCGTGTCATCCAGGCTGCATGGGCCTCAGAGCTCTGCCACTTACTGGCTGTGTGACCAGGAATAATTAGTGGAAGCTGTTACTCAGGTTCCTAACCCACAAAATGGGGGCGATGATGGGCCTATCGGCCTATCTCATTGAACTGTTGTGAAGACTAAGAGTCAATTCATGTCATACACTTAGAATAGTGAATAAGTAGTCGATAACTTAGTTCCTAATTAACCTTTATTCTATACTTCCCTAAATTATTCAGGGTAATTATTTGGAATTTTACCCAACTGGGGTTGGAGCTATCAGTATGTGTGTACATGGGTATATTTTGTTAACTGATCTTTTAAGGCAGCAAGGGTTTGTTTTTTTTTTAAAGATTTATTTATTTATTTGACAGAGAGAGAGAGCAACAGCAGGGGGAGCGGCAGAGGGAGAAGCAGACTCCCCGCTGAGCAGGGAGCCCAACTCGGGGCTCGATCCCAGGACCCTGAGATCATGACCTGAGCTGAAGGCAGACGCTTAACCGACTGAGCCACCCAGGCGCTCCTAAGGCAGCAAGTTTTACCCAATCTTAGTTTTTATTAATTCTTTCCATAATCCATTTCATTGTCCTTAAATGCATCTTCTTAGTTATTAAACTGATGTATTGGATGTGCGTATCTTCTTTAGTCAAATTTCTGTCAGTTTTCAGTATTTATTTAGTGTGGTCTACTGGCCTGAGAACAGAGTTCCTGGTCATGGGCTTTTTAATAGGGATAGAGTTCAGGGTTGGCCCATCTGAAGCCATCTCTAATTCTTCCTTTTCCAGGGATAGGAACCGACCAGTGACACTCCCCAGCCGGCACTGCTCCCACGGCGCTGCCAGCCTCAGTGCCTACCCTTTTGTCCCTTGCACAGTAATTACACAGCATCGCTTTCCACCATTTTCACTCCCAGCTGCACTGTATTGCTGGGGGCTGTGGTCATAGGGAGAGTGGAATTAACGGGGCACGGCATAAGTGGCCATTCAGAAAGAAGCACTCATGTGACATCTGTGAGCAGCTCTCACCCTCTTATTGAAAAATATTTTGCATCTTGAGCCAGGTGTTGCAGCGGGTGAGGATGAACGGAGATCCTCAGCTCTCATGTTTTGCATCTTTTTATCCTCCTGAAGAGAAGGTGTAAGGTGGTGGTTAAGAATTCACAGTACAGACCCACATAGACATGGTTCAGATTCCCCTAATAGCTGGGTGGCATAGGTCAAATCACTTGATCTCTTTGAGCTGGCGTTTCTTCACCCATAATAAAGGGACATAAAAATGCTTCTCCCATATTCATGTGAGTTAAACTTGAGTGCTCAATAAATGGCAGCTCTTACTAGCCTGAAGAATCCTTCTTCCACCAGCTCACAGCTCACCTCTGTCCTTCCTCCCAGGTATGGGATTCATGACTCAGCCCCTGGTTCCTATAGAAAGCTGTAAAATTAGTGAGAGGTGAGAGGTTCCTACAACGTAGTCAGTGGTAGGATGGCAAAGAAGGTGGCAGGGGGTTAAGGGCTGATCCAGTTGATCATCTGTATCAGGGAGTGGGGCACATGAATTACCCCAAATTCTCTAAATTCCAGAAATGGTTGAAAACACTACAAGATGATTTATTTCCAAGAATACAGATCTTGATGGTTCTTCTTTTCCTGCTATTACTCTCCCACTGACACAAACCTACTCTTGACAATCCTCTTTTCCATTATTCCTAAGTAGTAGCATTTTCTGGACTGCAGACATCTTCCTGAATAAAGGGACTCTAGTGGTTCAGGCTTCTACTTCCTCATGACCCTGGATCTGAAGATCTTTTCTTTTTCTTCCTTTTTGATCTCTTCACTTCCCTTGAGGGCCTCAGACATAAAAGGGCTTATCTTACCAACACCTTCTCCCCATTTTTAAAACCAGAACTTGATTGTCTCTGGGGGTGCACACACCTGTAATATTTCAAATTCAATCTAATTGCTTGCACTGGGGGCCTTTTCTCATACAACATCTTGTTTGTGTGTGTATATATCTGAGAAGTGTTTAAAAATTTTTTTTAAATTGAAGTATAATTAACATACAGTGTTAATATTAGTTTCAGGTGTACAACATAATGGTTTAACAATTCTTATGTTACTCAGTGCTCATCAAGATAAGTGTGTTCTTAATCCCCTGTATCTATTTCATCCATCTCCTCCCACCACTTGCTTTTTCAAAAAAAACCTTATACTTCACCCAATACTTTTCATATGTCATAAGAGAGACAGTGTCCCCCAAACAACTCTATTATTCCTCTCCCTAAAATAGATACAGAAGCTGGGAGTTCATTTCAAAAAGGGGAGTTGGTTATATTTATATAATAGGTATTATCCTTTATCCTGCCAGTCTGCCACAGGACTTTATCTGAACTTTGGTTTGGAAATTCCCCATGGATTCTGGCAGATCATCCTCTGGTATTTCTAGTTTCCAGTGCTGTTGAAACTTTTTATCTCTATGTTTTCATGAGGGCAACTCAAGAATCACTAGCTGTCCAATACCTTATCTCAGAGTCCCTCATTCACATTTGTGGAATAGGTAATTTTCAGTTTTTGAATACAAAGAAGTTCAATTTATATAAATTTTTATAAAAATCTTGAAGGCTACCTTAATAATGCTTTGTAATATTACCTTCTCTTTCAGCTCAATTTTATTCTGTTTCTGAATACCGTTAGAGTTCTGGCTACCAAAATCTGGGAGACCAATGCAGTTGGGCATGACACAAGAAAACAGTACAGGTAATTGCAGGACAGGCACCCACCAGAGGAAATATTTGGGTTACTATTTAGAGTAAAGAACAGATATTGATTGATCTGAAATGTCTCTGAGAGATAAATTTATGAATATGAATTTTCATTTGGTTTAATTGTGCAATTTACCAGAAAAGTATATGTATTTTAGGAAAATATAAATAACCCAAAACCTTTAATGTGCTTAAATTTTAAGTATTAATTAATATAATTTTTTTATCTGTTATTAGCATATTGGAATTTTCCCATAAACTGTGTGACTTCCTAGAAAATCTCTTGTTGATGATCTTGGCAGACAATTTTATCTGCATTCTTAAAATAGTATCTTCATAACTGAAAATATCAAGAAAGTGAGTTTGCTGTATTGTTTCCAATCTGTCCATCAGACTGGCCCCTACCGAATATAAATTTTTAAGAACTTTCCAAGGCACTGATTGAGTGAGGTCCATTATTCAGTCTTCCAAGAAGAAAAGGGCAAATTGAGAGTTTATGATCATTATCGAACTATCTTAAGGGTGTGCCAACTTTTTCCAATGATCATTTTGGGAGTTCTGGATAATAGCAGCCTCTACCCAACTGGATATACACATCCATTAGTCTGGTGGATTTGGATTGATCTTTATAATCCCAAGGCAATAACTATTTCTTTTTGTCTTGGATTGTTATGAAATGCTATCTGAGACACAGAAAGGAAGAAACCATAGTCAGCATTTTGGTCCTGTGTCACAAATGTTCTCGAAACCCTTTGTTGAGTCATTTCCCTCTACTGTTTAGGCAACATTCTCTGTCAGGCAGAAAAGATGATGGGTATGGACTGGAGTCTGGAATAGGATGCACAGTATGAACAAACCAGCAGCTGTAGGCTCCAGTCATTTGTAATGTGCTGCAAGCAGTAGTGTTATAAAGTAAATTGTGCTTAAGAGTTTCCAGTGAAGGGCCATGCTATACTCATAGCATGTCTCATGTTGCATCCCACTGATGAAGACAAAGGCCAAAGGATGATAGAACAATGGAAAATGTAAATAGCTTTCCATTCTTCTCTGTAAAGTGGAACAGTACAAAGGTTTTTGAAAGCTGTTTATTTCTCTAGCCCTGAATAAAAGCTCCTTATTTCTCTAGTTCCGAATGATGTGAACTTGTACTTTCAGTTAAAAGTTGCCCAAGAGATTTGAGAAACTCTGGAAGAACAAAGGGTGAATTATCTTAAAAAATAGACTAGACAATATTTTGAGTTCATTCATAGGAGATTATTTCTCAAAATAATGGAAGAGAAACATTTATCAAGGATTGAAATAATCTACTATTCATAATTCAGAATAAATTTTAAATAATCTGGGGCCCGGAAGTTTTTAAATTTTGGAGCCATTAATTTGAACAGGGTCTAGACTAATAGTAGTCATGGAAAGTATTTTCCAGTCAAATACATTTTTTTTTAAGTAGCTGAAACAGTATTCTTACTAATGTCCGAAGTTAAGCTACAGATAAAACTATGGTGAGGAATAACTCTCTTTCTTTTTGGAGAGAAAAATGTGGGTACTTACTTGGCAGTGATTTGGGAATTCAATTCAGTATTTAGTTTCTGAGGCCTTAGATTACCAAATTTAAATACCTTCTCACTTTGTAAATAGACCTAGAAAAATGTAATTTGTGTCTTTGTCCCGGTGAAATTCTATCTATGAGGCTCAACTGAGTATTTCAATTTACACCCACTCATTTTTTTGTACCTTTAAACTTATATTTCATTTGGTTATTACCTTTGTCAAACAAATGTTCAAATATCAAATATTCTTGCTAACAATGAAAAAATATATGTATATTATATTTATATTTCCAAATGGTGGCATCTAAAACAGTTTTTAAACACATTCTCATGCATATAACTCTCTGAAAGACTGAAAACATCTTTCAAAGCTGAGATAGTCTCTCCCGGTGAGCATGCACACATACACAAAGAAAGACTTTAGAAAAGTACATGGTATCCCTTCATTGATATAGTGGCTTAAAACTGAAATGAATTGCCTTCAACTCAGGTCATGATCTCAAGGTCCTGGGATCAAGCCCTATGTCAGGCTCCTTGCTCAGCAGGGAGTCTGCTTCTTCCTCTCCCTCTGCTCCTCCCCACTGTTCTGGCTCTCTCTTGCTCTCTCTCTCAAATAAATAAATAAAGTCTTTTAAAAAAAGACTGAAATGAATTAATACAATCAGCTTTTAAGAAATTGTTTATTTTGAGATAACTGCAGAGTTATATGCAGTTATAAAAGTAATACAGAGATAAAATAAAACATACAAGTAATACAGAGTTGTAAAAATAATACATATATATAATATATAAAATATATACCCTTTACCCAGTTTCCCTCGAAAGTGACATTCTACAAAACTGTAGTTCACATCAGTAATTTTAAAACAAAAAGGATTTTTAAACACACAGAGATTGTGTAGAAAATTAAATAATCTATCAGATTTAACAACAGGACTAATGCATTATTTTGTCTTTTAAATTACAACCCAGTCCCCTTGCAAAGTAAGAGAAGATTGCCAGGACTGGAAAAACATGAGATATGAAAAATGCAACATTCAGTGGAAAAGAACACTTGAGTGTTTTGGCTAATTTGACTTTCCATTCAATATTAGACAAAAATTATATTTATTATTTTTTATTTTTGGAATAAATTCAACCAGTGTTTGTTATGCAATATCATAGTAAAGAGGACAGATTTTAAGGTTGAATTGTCTACTAATTGTCTAGCTTTGGGTGAATACTTTCCTTTCCTGAGCCTCTATCCTCATCTGGACATAGGAAAATAATGGCTCTCTCACATGGTTGGCAGAATAAAAGGAGGCAACCAGTACAGGATGTGACAGGGGCATGATAGCCAACAGCTTCACTGACTGAGTGCCCTTCTTGTGCCATGCAAGAGATTCAAAGTTAAGAAGACATGGTTTCTGCCTGCGAAGAAAATTTGAGAGAGAGAGTGAGAGAGATACTGATTTAATTAAAGTGAGGACAATGCCAGTAGAGAAGCACTTACAAAGTGGTACGTGTATAGAAGAAAGGGAAAGAGTAATTCAAGCTCAAGAGGGATTGAAAAAGGCTTAGGGGAAATATTACTTTTTTAAAAAGCTAAGTTGACTCTTAAAAGTAGCGATTTCCCAGCACTTTTCACCTGGGGAGAGAGATATTGCAAGAATTGGGTATCTATTTTCTAAGTAGGACGCTGAGTCCCACACACCATTTGATTCCTTTATATTCCTCCCATGGCTTTGCCCTTGGACGCAGAGCCACCACCATGTCTCCAGCAAGCCAGAAGGCCACTTTCAGCTGGTACACCCCTGATCATCTCATCAGACAGCTGTGCCTTTTCAGAGAGCCGGGCTGCAAAGATGTACAGTGTGCATGAGTGACCAGATGGATGCTGAGCAAATCAGTGCCCAGGATGGCTGCATGATTTGATGTGAATGGAAAAATCCATCTTTATGAGTGAACTGACAGACAGATGACCCATGTATCCATTGGCCCAGCATATGCCACTACTTCAACTTATTCACTGTCATTGAAGGATACATTTTAAAAGAGGATGTAATCGTAACTCTTACACAAATATAAATGAACACACCTCAAAGATTTTATTTCACTCATTAATGAAGGAACTGGTAAGGCATTACACATGCTTAAAAGAGAATTATGAATGCTAAAATGAATTTACAAATGGATGCAAATTAGCAAATTGTTAACATCCACAGGGTATAATTAGTGGCATTCCATTGGACACAATTTGCATTTCTATGGACAGAAATTATTTGCACTGCTGTGGTAGGCAGATTTCTAAGGTGCAACCTCCAAGATTACTACCTTCCTGGTGTACATGCCCTATATAATCCTCATCCCCCACATACCTTCTTGAGCAAGACCTATGATGGGATAGTCTCTCCCTTGATTAGGTTACGTTATATAGGAAAGGTGATGGGGTAGTCACTCCTGTGACAGGCAGCCTGGAGAGAGATCCTCCTGCAGGCTTTGAAGAAGTAATCTGACATGTTGTGAAGGTCTGTGATTAAGACCTGAGGGACCTATGGCTAGGACCTCTCCGAAACTGGGAGAGACTAAATGGATATTGGTTTAAGCCACTAACTGTGGTAATTTGTTTCATAGCAATAGAAAATGAATTCAATTACTATCTGGTTTTCTACAAATTAACTTCTATCTCTACAGAGTTGTAAAAGAGCCTAATCATAGATAAAGAGAGAGAGAAAACCCAGATGGCTGAGCTAGCACGATTCCCACTAAATTTAATCTGACAGCTTTTTCTTACTCTGCATTGATCCAAACTGTCCCTAAACTTTTACATTTGTGATCATTTCACAATGTGTTGTATTCTTTCTCCCTTTCTCCCCTTCCTCCCTCACTCCCTTCCTCCCTCCCTTTCTTTCTCTTTCTTTCTTTTCTTTCTTTCTTTCTTTCTTTCTTTCTTTCTTTCTTTCTTTCTTTCTTTCTTTTTCTTTCTTTCTCCTTCCTCCCTTCCCTCCTCCCTCCTTCTCTCTCTCTTTCCCTTTCTCTCTTTCTCTTTCTTTCCTTTTCTTTCTTTCTTTCTCTTTCTTTCTTTCTTTCTTTCTTTCTTTCTTTCTTTCTTTCTTTCTTTCTCCTTCCTCCCTTCCCTCCTCCCTCCTTCTCTCTCTCTTTCCCTTTCTCTCTTTCTCTTTCTTTCTTTTTTCTTTCCTTTTCTTTCTTTCTTTCTTTCTTTTTCTTTTAACCTAGTTTTTGGCTCCTAGTCACACACAATAGGAACAATCAAAGTTAGCTTGATTTTGAGAATAGTCCTCAGGGGGATTTATCCATTCATCTTAAAGGAGGAAAGAGAAAAGAAATTTTCTTTTCAGAGTGCTGTTAACCAAGACTTCTAAAGTTCTGCGAGTGTAGTTAATGCTGTCCCCCTTTATCTGATTAGACTGAATTACAGTATCATGAAGGTACTCACAGTGTCTTGCTCATATATGCAGTGATAGGAAGAGGGTAGTCACTAGTCAGAATTCAAGAGGACAAGTGTATCCCAAAGAGCCTCTGGAAGTTGAAAGGATGAGTTAGGTCAGAGAAATCCATTGTCTTATCAGGGATGCTGCCTTGAATGAAACAGACTTAAGGTCGAATTTTCAAATTAAGTAGACTATAGGTGAGTCAAGGTAGGAGGCGTGGGACTAGAGCAGCGTAGGAGAAAGCCCATAGGCCACCAGGGAAACTATGGGTGTGAGGCAGAGCAGATGGCTCTGAGCCAAGAGGAGCAGATGGTCAGGGCACTACTGAGAGATACGAGAGGCAGAGGAGAATGAGATGGGGTAGGTGTGCAACTCCAAATGCCTAAATTAGGCATTTCAGTTTGATTCTGTGGGACATCCAGCTCCTGCAGGAGCTGGAAAGACGGTTATAATAGGAAAATGGATGTGTCTGGAAGATGATCCTCCCTAGGAAAGCGTTAGACTGTGAGAGCTCTTATAAACTTCTAGGCCCTGTTCCCTCATTTTAGAAAAAAGAAAACTGAATTACAATCACTCAGGGAGTCAATGGCAAATCTAGAACCCGAATCCATTTCTGTTTAGCTTCACCCACACAGCTTGTTTCCAAGAAGAGAACTAAGTATATAAGTAAGTACATAAATAAGGAAGGAAGGAAGGAAGGTAGGAAGGAAGGAAGAAAAGTAGCTGGAAGTAAGACCAGTAAGAAAGGGAGAAGGTTGCAATTGAGATTACTGAGGTATAAATGATTTGTAAAGAAGGGAATATTTGAGAAATAAGAAAGAATCAGCCAGATTTGACAGCTTCTTGGATAAAAAGTACAAAAGAACACATGGTGTGCTTGGATGTACTAGCTATCTGCAGTGCAAATGGATTACCGCAAACATCTGTGGCTTAAAACAACACACTTGCCGTTTAACTGTTTCTGTAGGTCAGGAACCTGGGCACGGTTTAGCTGGGCCTCCTGCTTTAGGATCTCTTACGAGGCTCAACTGATATGGCAGTCAGGACTGCAGTCTTATCCTGAGACTGGGGAAGAATCCACTTCCAAGTTTATGAGATTGTTGACAGAGTTCAGTTTCTTGCTGGCTGGTGGCCAATGTCCCCTCTCCTTGCCATCTTTCCCACTAGCTCACCACATGGTTAACTTGCTTCCTCGAACCAAACAAAGGAGAGAGTTTGCTAGTAAAATGAAAGTTACACTCTTATGAAATGTAATCACAGAAGTGACATCCCATCATTTTGGCTGTAATTGATCAGTTAGAAGCAAGGTCCAGGTCTTTGCCCGCACTCAAGGGGAGAGGATTAACAAGAATGTAAATACCAGGTCGGGGATCATTGGGGGCCATTTTAGAATCAATCATCTTAGAAACCCGGGGTTCCTCCAGTTACACAAGAAAATGTATATGAAGAGGTAGTTAAGGGAAATAAAGTCAAATTGCTTAGCTTGCAAAAAAAAAAAAAAAAAAGCACAAAACCTAGAACTATAGATATTTTGTAGAATATTTGACAGAGGATATTTAGAGAAAGTAGAAAGTATTGGCCACATGAAGTTCATAAGAAAATACAAAATGATTAATGCAGATCCAACTGTAAGAAGAGACTAGGGAGTAGTTAATTTTAAAATGAACAAAACAAGCCAAAATGTGGCCTATGAAAGTAAAGACAGTTAACATGGATTGAGGTAATACTTGTTTTAAGTCTCAAACATACATGTTAAAATAAATTTAGGACAGAAAAAAGGGCATTTCATGGCTTTATGAAAATAGTATCCTATGCCAGGAGAGTGGAAATGAGATTAGAAAGATTTAAGGTACAATAATCATGGGAAATGAGAATAAATGACTTGATTTAGCATAAAAGGACAGGAAGAAGAGGGAGGGGGTAAAAGCTAGCAGGAGCCATGGGGTCCAAAGAGATGGAAAAAATGCAGCCCCCGTTAGCTCTGCTAAGCTTCGCTTTTTTCCCAGCAAGCTGTCTCTGCTGACAGGCACTCGAAGTTGATGAATAAAAAGGCTTGGTATTCTCTTTCAGGAAACTGGCCAAATCAACCCTGGTCCTCGTGCTGGTCTTTGGAGTGCACTACATCGTGTTCCTGTGCCTGCCCCATTCCTTCACGGGGCTCGGCTGGGAGGTCCGGATGCACTGTGAGCTCTTCTTCAATTCCTTTCAGGTAGACAGCGCCAGCTAGTAATGTGGTTCTTGCATTTTGCTTTTATTCCCCCACCCCTTGCAACTTTGTTCTCTGCCCCTCTGTCTGGCTTTCATGGACCTGTCCCCAGAGGGCCATGAAAAGGCAATACTCTCTGGAGCCTGTGCTTTTAACCTCTGACCATAGCAGGAGCTGCTTCTCACAAACATTGCCTGGGCAGTGAGACAAGAAAGCATTTTGTTGTAGAATATGTAACACGTACAGAGCAGCGCGTGTCTATGGAAAATAAACAAAAGCCAAAGAAAAAGCAGACAGGGAAGAGGGGGGAAAAAGGGAAAGGAAGACAACAAAGAAGAAAAGGTAGCTTCTACCCATTTTATCTCATTTGAAAATATGATTACCATCACCCCTCACTTGGCTCTCTGCAGACACCTATCTTCTCCTCCTGGCCACTCGCTAGCCGCCTCCCATGGCTGCCTTAAATCTAGTCTCCATCCAAGGGTCTGAAGGATCTTAAAAATAAATATGGTCATGTCCCTTATCTACCAGAAGTACCCAGAGGTTTCCCACTGCACTCAGAATAAAATCCAAATGCCATTTGCTGGTGTGCCCAGCCCCCTGTGGCAGGGATCCTGTCCAGCTGTGACGTCGAGTGCCATCATGTTCCCCGTTGCCGGCTAAGTTTGAGCCCCACTAGTGTTCCTCGAGCTCATTCTTGTCTCAGGGGCTTGGACTTACAGTTCCCTTTGTCTGGAAGGCGCTCCCCGCTAATATTCACAAGGCCTGGCTTCTTTTCACTCAAACCAGCTTAAATGGTCATCTCTTCAACTCAGTCTTCATTCAATGTATCTTCTCCATTCTTCTCTTTCATACCACTTGTTTGGCCTGCATAACCCTTATTATCTTACATTTTTCTAGTGTGGCTAGTTGTTTATATTTTATCCATCATCTGTATTTCCTTCTAGAATGTAGTCTAAGGGAACAGGGACCTTGTCTGTCTTGATTGAATTGTTTATCCCTGGCATGCTGAGCAGTTTGCCCTGTAGAAGCTCAATAAATATTTTTGAATGAGTGAAACAAAAAGTTTCTTTGTCTTTTTACCATATAATAGCCTATGTCTGTAGTTTCCAGCATTCACAGTGTATAAATATCTCTTACCAATCAGGGAATATTCTGTGATCCTTGAGTGAAAACATAAATGAAGCTAATATAAGCTGATAAGAAATCAGTTATTTGTGTGTCTTGGAGTGTTTTATTCAGTTACTTGTTTGGTTCAGCTGACACCAAAGAAGGATCTCAGAAAAATATAAACTTAAAGATTTGGAAACACCAGGAGAGAATAGTTCATATAATTTTCTGAAGGAAGCATAACACAACCCAGTTTTGCAATGTATGTATTGTGATATAAGACACCTCAGTGCTGTGACCTTCTTGAGTTGTCAGCATGCTAACTTTCTCTTTTGTTCCCCAGGGATTCTTTGTGTCTATCATCTACTGCTACTGCAATGGGGAGGTAGGTTTGAAGAACCCCCCCCCGGACATCCCACAGCTCTAGCTGTTAGTAAGCTTGTAAATGGTCATCGCGGGTGACCTGAATCTCTTTAGGATCCCCAGGAATTACAGGAAAAAATGAGCAGGGAGAAAGGAGATATTTCAATTATACATGATTTTGAGAGAGCAAGAATTAATATAAATAGGCTAGTCTTTCTCTTCTAGCACTTTTCAATGTTGATTCAGTTGGAAACTCTGATAGCAAAAAACCAACTTGTTGGAATGTAAATTGATACTTGGAAGGACAGTGAATTCCATATTCCAGTCAATACTTAAACTGATATTCAATTTCAAGTCTCTAAGAAACTAAAAAAAAGTTTTCTTGGGATAAGAAAGAATATTTTGATATTTTCAAAACTATACAATGATGACAGGACGCTTTCAGTTCATTTAGGGGTTGGCTGGAGAGAAGTAGCCCTACTGTTCTTTTAGGTGACACCAGCATACCAGATTTCCACTGCTTTCCACGGAACTTCCAGATAAGCTCCTTTTTGGTAAATGGCAATAGCAGTAGAATTGAAGCTTCAACCACAGGTTGGAAGCAAGAATCCCACTCCATTAGTAATGCATTTGCAGTGCCTGCTTTTCATGTATAAGCTTCTTCCCCATTTTTTTCCTCCTTCAGTACGCCTATGCAAAAGTGATAGTATTACATTTCAGGTTGAGTACCTTCCATGCCATTCTTCAGCGGGCTGGCACTATTTATCTCTCCTTCTCTTCCAACCCATAATCCTCTTTTCCCTCTCCCACAAGTCAGATCTTTCTTTCTTTTTAAAAAAGATTTATTTATTTGAGAGAGACAGATGGATCGCGAGCAGGGTGGAGGTAGGGGCAGAGGAAGAGGGAGAGAATCCCCAGATTCCCGGCTGAGCGCCCAGCCACCAGGGGGCTCTATCTCAGGACCCTGAGATCGTGACCTGAGCCGAAATCAAGAGTCTGATGCTTAACGGACCCAGCCATCCAGGCGCCCCAAGTCAGATGTTTCTATGGGCTGCATTTCACATTATATTAGACTGCTAATCTTGGATCAGTCCTTCACCTCTCTCAAAGCCTCCGTTTATTCATCTCCGGTAGGATACCTATCTCCAAGATTTTTCAAGGTTGAGAGAGAGTATGCACATCAAGTTGCTTTGCCCTTCACCATCACTGAAGGGCAAAGGTCCATGTAACAAGGCTGCAGGGTCTCCCTGATGGTTTCTGACGCACAATGTTTCCTGCGACTTAGGTTCAGGCTGAGGTGAAGAAGTTGTGGAGTCGGTGGAATCTCTCCATCGACTGGAAAAGGACGCCCCCCTGCGGCGGCCACAGATACGGCTCCGTGCTCACCACGTTCACCCACAGCACCAGCAGCCAGTCGCAGGGGGCAGCCAGCGCTCGCTTGGTGCTCATCGCCGGCAAAACCACCAGGACGGCCGGCCGCCAGCCCGACAGCCACGTGACTTTACCCGGCTATGTCTGGAGTAACTCGGAGCAGGACTGCCTGCCACGCACGATCCACGAGGAGACCAAGGAAGGGAACGCGAGGCTGGGAGAGGAGATTGCAATGGTGGAGTCTCCCAGGCCCTTGGAATTTAACCCAGACCCGCAAGGAAGCAGGGGAGAAACCGAGGATGTTCTCTGAGTCAACATCTGTGACTTCGAAGAGTTGGTCCCTCTGGTTGTGTTAGGCGAGCTTGGCTGGCATTCCTCTGCTTGAGCCCCAGAACTGAAAATTCGGGGTTCAAAGTGTTACTTCACAGAGGTTTTCAGGTTGCATGAACTGGATTCTATAAATAGTAAAGACACAAAAGGAGAAGTGTCAGTGGAGTAGTTTATTACCTTCTTTTGGCATTAAATTCTCTTCTGAATTGTTGTGTGGTACTTGCTCTGTGATTGTTCATTTTTTTCCTGCTACTTTTGGGTAGAAAACGTTTCAATTGCTTGGCTCTAGTTTTCCCTCATAAAAATATTGCTCTAGGTATGATAGAGATCATTCCATATGTGTCATTTCCCTTTTAAGAAATTAGCAGTCCTTTTTCTCATTTTAATGTACTTCTACCACTGCATTCCTTTGGCCTGTGCATAGGAGCAATTAGGGTCTGAAAACATACCTTGCACAATGAAAGAGCTAAGCACAAGTACACACTGGAAAAAAAAAAAGTGGCTGGACTTTGATAAGATAATAAATTTGTGAAATATCTGTTTCTTTCTAGAAACAAGGAAAATTACTCCAGATAGTACTGCACCTATTCCTTCTTTTGAATGGCTCCCCCATGACCAGCCAAATCTCAGGTGTTCAGTCCTCCGTAAACATGACATGCCACCCGGTTTGCTCCGTCAGTGAGCTTGTGTCTGCAAACTGGTTCTGTTTGTAATCCTGTGTACGGATGGTAGGCACACTGCATCGGGGCCTTTCTCGTCTTTGTTGTATTACTATATTCCAGATGGCATGTGGAATAAATTAAAAGTTTGTTTTAAAGATACATTTTGGGTCACTTTAAAAGATTTTCTCTCAGCGTCTAACTTTGTTTTTGAGAACCAACCAAATGTTCCTTCCTCAAAACTACAGAGATCAGCATGTAGCTCCAGCACTTTCCCGAACTTGAAACTTCAGTCTGTTGCAATAGTGAAACATTTATTGAGTGTATGTCGGGTACCCACCATCCTGCTGGTTTTTACAAACATTAACTTATTTAATTCTCACTGCAAACTTATGGTTCAGTTTCATCATTGTTACCCTCTTTACAGATGACAATGTGACTCGTAGAGGTGGAGTGACTCACCCAAATTTGCACAGCTAGACATTGATGAAACATGGTTTCAGACACAGATCTACTGACTTCAAGTCCTGTGTTCTTAAGCATTATGCTCCACTATCACCAATGTTTATGTTTCCTATTAACCAATCAAAGCATTCAATTAATTTCTTCTGGGTAGAGTGCCTAAGAACTCTTAATATGTCTTAGCCTCTGACCTTCATGACATTTCCACTCTAGTAGGGTAGACAAATACATATAGGAAATGAAAATATTACAGAGCAATGTGTTTCTAAGTGAAACAATACAGGTGAAGCTGATCTGTCTCATTCTGCTGAATGATTTAACCAACATGCAACTGGTGTCATGATGAATAAGGTATCCTGATGTCTACACACCATCTTGAAAAATATTATACTTTCCTTCTATGCACATTCTTGCCTTCCTCTTCTGTGCCACACAGAGGTAATTTCCTTCCCAACCTGTTTATGAAGGTGCCATTGTACATATTTAATTCATCTGATTCTATGCTTTATTGTCACACCCCATGCTGTCTCCTTATCAGGAGAGAATGATCATGGGCTGAAAGACTAAGTTCAGTTCTATAGCTAATTTTCTGCAAGTCTTTATAAAAACACTTAGCTTCCTTTGTAGTTCAAGTTTTCTATCTTTAAAATGAAGATAATATCCGTCTACCTTAGTGAAATGTTCTGGTGGTAAGAGAAATCACATATTGAAAGCACTTTGTAACATAAAAATACCATACAAATACTTGATTTGGGTTGTTGTTACATTATAGTTTCAAGTTAAAATCTGGCTTTGCCCCATTATATTATAAAAGATCTTATTGGTCAGTGCAACATAACAATTGTTAGAATATATATATATATCTTTTGATAATATGGAAAATATTAAGGGTTCTTACTTTTCTTTCTTTTTTGAGAGAGCATACGCATGCATGTGCATGCACATGAGGTGGGGGGAAGGGCAGAGGAAGAGGGAGAGAGAGAATCCCAAGCAGGCTCCATGCTGAGTGTGGAGCCCAACACGGGGCTTAATCTCATGAACCCGAGATCATGACCTGAGTTGAAATCAAGAGTCCAATGCCCAACTGAGCCACCCAGGCACCCCAAGGGTTCTTGCTTTCTAAGCCAACCCCACATTTTAAGGCTAGGTCACTACTCCTTTATGTTAACAAGTATGAGTATAAGCCTCAGAGTGATCAAAATTTTCTTTAAAGTTGAGTTATTCATAAATTAAACAAATATTTACTGAAAGCCTATTTTGTGACAGATACTATGCTATGTGCTGGGGCCATAACAAAACATAAGGCATGGGATGCCTGGGTGGCTCAGTTGGTTGGGTGTCTGCCTTTGGCTCGGGTCATGATCCCAGGGTCCTGGGATCGAGTCCTGCATCCGGCTCCTTGCTCCGCGGGGAGTCTGCTTCTCCCTCTGTCTGCAGCTCCCCCTGCTTGGACGCTCTCTCTTCTCCCCTCTCTGACAGATAAATAAATAAAATCTTAAAAAAAAAAAAACAAAACATAAGGCATAATTGATTCCCAATAAGGAATAAAGAACTCCTTAGGTGCATGCTAAGGCTCTTTACCTTATCTGTATATGCACATTTTTCTTCTAGGTTTTGATGTTTGCATCCAATTAGACAATAAATTATACCACTCTTGATTTTATCAAGTAAAATATCAGGTAGTTACCAAGGATTGGCTGGTCTAGATTCAGAGGTGCAAACTACTGGCTGGTTAGCTAAATTTGGTCCATGGCTTTTGTTTTATTGCTCTGTCAAGGGATTGCAGTATAGTGTTAAGTTGCCAGTTTTGAAAATATGAATGTTTCCATGTAAAAGTTACATTTTCTGAATTATAAAAATGTCAGACTATCTTATGAGCCAAAAATCAGCTGTTAGAGCTGAGTGGTGGTTGACCTCTTCAGATGGGGCAGCAAAGGCGCTAGCATACCCAGTGCCCACCTGGCCTCACCCACTTATTTCTGTGACCTGCCTGGGCTCCAGACCCCTTTAATCTACATCTCTTGATCTAGACAATGCACTTACATAAAACTTTAACAATAGTTTTCTAAAATGTTATTGGGGAGTGACATTCTATATAATTTTCATTTTTCTAATGAAGTTAAGCAACCAAGTATTTATTTTTTATTTTTTGCAATCAAATATTTTTATGTGTAGTGGCATTTAGGCTTGAAATCATAAATATTCTGTTTAGATGAGTCTATTAAGAAAAAAATTCAACCCACAGTTTCTGTACTTTCAGATCCCAACCACACTATGCTTCACTTTCTAATTCATCACTCTTATTGCTAACATAACATATATTTTTCTCTTTGGCAACATAGCAAGTTCTAAATGCAAAAAGGACTGAATAGTATGGTAGATTACAGGGGTGTGTGAAGACAGCCATATATGGTTTGTTAACATGGATATTAAATTTTTATACCTTATTTTTCCTGTAGCCAAAGGAAGCCTGATATCAGAGAAAATAAAATTCCACTGCCTAGTATAAACAGGAATGATTTTGGTTCTGTAACTCTTACTGTCAGAGCATTGTCTCTTTCTGCTCTTGTTAAATCAAATGGAAACACCTTTGCTAAAGTTGCTGGAAGAACTCCACTGTTTTTGAATCGTTGGAAGAGAATGAATAAGGTATGTGTGAGTTGCAGTATATTATTTACAGCCAGAGATTAATAGTATATGATTCAGAGGTGATCTTCCTTAGAGATTACGGTAGGTAGAATAATGCTTACTAATTCCCAGAACCTGTGACTATGTGGGGTTACCTGGCAAGGAGGAATTAGGTTGTATGTGGAATTAAGTATTACTAATCAGTTGACTTTAAAATCAGTGGATTATCTGGGTAGGCCCCGTGTAGTCACAAAGATCCTTAAAAGTGGAAGAGGGAGGCAGAAGAGGAAGTCAGAGTGATGTAATATAAGAAGGAATGCCTCTTGTTGCGGGCTATGAAGATGGCAGAAGGGGCTGTAAGCTGAGGAATGTAGGCAACTGGAGAAGGCAAAGAAACAAACTCTCCCCTAGAACCCGCAGAAAGAGTATGGCCCTATTGACACCTTGATTTTAGCCCAGTGCACTCATTATTGGACTTCTAACCTACAGAACTATAAAATAATCAATTTGTGTGTTTTTAAAAAAAGATGTATTTTATTTCAGAGAGAGAGAGAGAGAGAGAGCACGAGTGGGAGGGGCAGGGGGAATCCCAAGCAGACTCTGCGCTGAGCACAGAGCCCAATGTGGGGCTTGATCCCAGGTCCCTGAGATCATGACCTGAGCTGAAACCAAGAGTAGGATGCCTAGCCAACGGCATTACCCTAGCACCCCTCAATTTGTGTTGTTTTAAGCCACTAAGTTTGTGGTAATATGTTATGGTACCCATAGAAACCTATTACAGAGATTTATATAGATGGTCCACATGGAAAGAATAATGGCTGATTAGAATTATGCTGAATAATTGCTATTTGTCTGCTTGTTTCATGGAGATCAATTATTTTCCTAGTGTTTATGGTATTTTATGTGATGCATTTATTGCAGGGAAGAAAGTCACCTATTTACCGAACTCACTTTTTTACCAGTGGTTGTTTCATTTTAGAAACATAAATTTTTATCAGTAAAGGCCATTGTCATCTTTTCTAAAGAGTTACTAAATATCTGGTTTTATGAATAGGATTTCAATCTTTGACTCTTTTTAGGCCTGCTCTGCCTATGTCCTCCACCCTCAGACCATCTCCGTGAGACCCATAGGGACTCAACTGCTCAGTAAAGCTCTTGCCTGCTCATCCAGCGAAGTTTTAGGCTGAAAAGATGGCCCACCCTGTGGGTAGTTTAGGAATAACATAGAAACTGAGCTCAGCCTTTTCTGTCTATTTTATCATATGATCTTCATAACACCCTGTGAAGTTATCACCATTTCAAAAATGTGGAAATAATCAGAAGTTAGAGGACTTGCTCCGGATCGAAGGGAATGAATCCGGATTTGAACCCAGTTCAGTTTGACTCTAAGGCCTTTGATTGTTCTCTCAAGCATATGGGCCTTTTTACTTCCTTTATCAGGAAACTAATAGTATGCCAAGTCAACCAGGGAATAAATAAGAATTTATTTTAACTATTGTGATGGCAAATTACCAATACTTATGAGAATTTGAAAAACCGTAATAACATGATTAGAGTTTTGGGTAAAAGAATTTTTATTTCCCAGTATTTTATGACTATCAGAATAAAAAATAACTTTTTAATCTCAACTCTTCTTTTAATTCTAGACAGAATCTCTAGCTAGAGACAGAGATCTAAATCCTTCTTCAGCTGCCTCATGAGATCACGGAAAATTTGCCCACGTATTGTTGCAAAGATGACTCTGAACCCTTTATCTTTAGATTACTCATCTTTATGGCATTTAAAGATAGCTTTTATGTGGGTTTCCACTTATTCATTATTATAAAAACCACTCAGTGGATTGGAAGTAACTATAAACAGTGCAGAATCCAGGTAAAATGGTAAACGTCCTTTTCTCTTAACTGACTCTTAGTTTAATGTTGTTAGCACTTAAATTCAGCTCCTACTTAGATCCCTAATCTTTTCCAACACCACATTTCATTTTGGGAGCTTATGGGCTCTTTTGATTCATGATTTAAATGGCTGAATAGGAAAACAAACTTAGTATATGAAGCTATGAGTTTGTGTAACTTTTTTTCACATCTCTAGGACATACAGCAGATTCTTGTTGACCAAAGACATTTCCTAAGTCTGCTCACCTTGACCTCCCCAGAGCACATCAACAGAGATCTGTCTCTGTCCCCTGTCTTTTGAATACTATCTTTATTCTAGTTGAATTTCTGTGACATTGAAGAGAGTTGGAAAGGAGCTCAACTCCGATAATTTTATTGTATTAGCTGTAACATCATCAAGCATACATGTATTCTTCAGGGTATTTCCTATTTGACAATTTCCCTTTTGCGAAGGTATCAGTTTCTATAATGTAATCTAGATCACATATTCCCCTTTGAAATGAAGTAGTCAAAACAATTCCATTGTTTTCCTTTTGTCATAATTCCCATACATTTATACATTCATTGATTAAAGTTGGAGTTAAGTAATGTGTAGAAGTTCGTCTTTGTAGAGTTTTAGGCTGTGTCTTTACAAAGCTACAAAGGTGTAGAAGAATGTAGTACATTTGGAGAACTGCCAGGGTTTCATGATGAAGTGTGAGCTGGGAAGGAGGAGATGTCAGAGATGTGGATGCAGAAAGAGACAGGAAGATACTGGGAAAGGCTTCTATCCCTTGCTATAATCTAAAAGGAGTGAGGAATCCCTGATGGAGGTAAGCAGGAAAGGAGCAGGTGTATACTTCTAAGATAACTCTCAAGCTGTGTGAAGATGAGCTATAAAAGGTTAAATAGGCACAAAGACAGCAGTTAGGAGGTGGGTGCAATGGTGCAGGTGACATACGTGAGCCCGAAGTATGACAAGAGCAGCGAAGTGGGAGGGAGAAGGTACTTAAGGGGTAGAAGGCAGGCAGAGGTACTAAAGAGCAAAACTGGTAACCCCAGAGGTGAGTGTGCTGAATTCAAGAGCTCTGTAAGTCAAGGTAGCCTGAGGATGGGAGAAGAGAAGTCAGAGGAAATTCCTCTAATGCGGAGACATTACTCTCTGTCTCCCCTCCATAACCCCCAACGGCAAAATCTACCTCCCTGCCTCCTGAGCAAGCATTTTCCAGAGTTCTGCTGGCTATACCACCAAGACCTTCCTAAGTATTATCTATCAGCTTCCAGCTCAAAGAAAAGAGCCATAGAGCATTCTGGGGGCATTCTGGCAAAGTAGCATCCAGCTACTAGAAGCTGAAGAAATATTCATGAACAACCAAAGGACTATTAAATAACATAGCCTCTGCACTCCTTTCTGTCTTCCTTATTCTGATCAGAAATAACAGAACTGTGTAAAGCTAAATAACATCCAAATAAAAGGGATAGGTTTGAATCAAGCTATGATTGATTCCAGTTAAGGGATTAGAAGAAAGATACTGTAGAAAGTATCTTGTGTTTGGATGCCCAGCATCTGCTCTCTTTCTTTCTAGTAATAAGACCCCAAGTTTCCTTTGGGAAACCACCCCTCCCTCATTCTCAGTCTTGTGATTTGGGTGGGATTGACTCCACTTGTAACTCCCAGATGGGACCTGTTAGGCTGCAATCAAGCAATTTATTTCTTCCCTCCGGCCAGTCTTTGGGTCGGTGATGAGGGTATAACCAGGGAGAAATAGGTTGGGCTCCCAGGAAAAGGAAGCTCTCTCCCTTCCTGGCCTGATTGTTAAGATGTGTGCCTGAAGCAGAGTTTGACAACGAAGCCAGCCCCGAAGAGGCAAATAAAGCTGATGTGTGCATCCTGGTGGTGTTGTTTCAGGTAGCAATTCCTTTACCTCATATGTAATCACTTAAATGATGAAACCAATCAGTTCCTTATTTAATTTATTTTTTTGCCAGTTGAGGTTCTTCTGCCATTTTCAACCCAGAGTTATGTTGATATAAAATGTCACATTTTATTTAGAAGTTTATTTTATTCATTCAGCAAATATTTATCATGTGCCAGGTTGTGTCCAAGGACTTGGGATTAAAACAGTGAACAAGATAGACAGGGTCTTTATTGTCAAGGAAATTGTGTTCTTTGGGAAAAGATAGCACAGACTGTAAATAAATGAAGTCTTGCACAGACGAGATAATTCCAGATTGAGTTAGCTGTTACGAAGAACATTAATAGGGTGATGCGATAGAGAGTGATATTGGGGGAGATGCTGAAGATACAGTAGTCAGAGAAGGCCTTTATCTGAGGATGTAGCTTCTGAGTTGAGACAAAAAAGCTAGCTATGGAAATATATTTGAGGCAGATGGCACATAGCAAGGGCAAAATTCTTTAGCAGGGAAGAGTTTTGAGTATTCTAAAAACATAATGAAAATCAGTATTATTTGAAGATAATGGGCAAGAAAGAGAGAAGATGTGACTGGAGAGGTGAGCTTGGTATACCCCTCTCATGAATAAATACTACCCCCTGTTTTTAACCCAGATGGATTTCCACTTCATTCATAAGTTATGCATTTGACTAATACTTACGCCTTTGATGTACCGAGTTCTGTGATAGACACAACAAATAAAGGAACGAATAACTCAGAATTCCTATTTCAGAGGATTTCACAGTCTTTGAAAGTTATTTTTGCCCAAAGCCTTTAGAATCTCATGCACTTCGCTGTTCCGTATTAACAGCTCTGGGTTTGAAACTTGAGGTCTGTCTCCTCACATTCATCATCAGCTCTACCAAGCACTATACTTCCTGATCCACATCCCATTACATCTTCTGTGTGACCTTCTCAGACCTAAACCTTTTTCCTTGCAGTTGAGATCCCCACTTTCTGACTTGTAAGCCATTTTCTAATGCAAAGATTCATGTGCTATCAGCACAAATAGCATCAAATATGGTGTATAATTTGTTGCTGGTGGTCTTAGCAATGCATACTTGTCAATGTAATGTTTTATATGTATATGCCTTACGTTTGTAACAATAAATTCAGAAATTCTGTAAAGAATCTAAAATTATTCTAATGGTATTAATGAAGATTATATAAGATTTTCTAGAAATTTTCTTAGGAAACTTACAGCTAGATTGACAGATAGATTATGAAAAATAACTAGAGAAATTTGCATGCACACATAAATCTGCCATCTAAGTGAGGAGACTCAGAAAAAGTAGCCTTACCTTTTTACCAGTCCACTAGAAAATGCTTTATATATTAATATCAGAGAGAATATCAGAAAAGCAATGATAAAGGCAAACAAGGTAACTTTTACTGGCAAACATTTATCAGTTGTTACTTTACATAAAGCAAGATTAATTGACAGGGGGCCATTCAACGGGCATAATTTTGTAATTTTGAAAATAACATTTGAAGGCGAACTGATGAAGAATCATGAGGCAGCACCAAACATTGGAAAGGTTTGAAGGCTCTGACTTACCAAATTGCATCGCATGTCGTCATTCAGAATGCTGAGACCAGTCTGTCACGCCTATCTAGCCATTGTCCAAGTGGAAAAATGAATACGAATTTAATAACTTCACCTTCCTTGCCCTCATTTATTATGTAACTTTCCTTAGGTTTCTAAAAAAATGTCATAAAACAGCAGTATGCTGTTTGCATATAGCTATATAACTATGACTGTTATAGTCATGTAGATAGATGTATTTAGTGAACAGGCCTGTTATCTAAATGCTACCTCCTTTATTCTTGATTCCAGTAGAAGGCGTGAGAAAATGAAGGGCACATCATGAACATTACAATGAAAAATTGTGATGTTCAAAAGAAATAATAGTATGTAACTTTCCAAAAAGCAATTAAGCTTGAAATATAGCATATAAATTCAACCATGTAAACTGTGAAACACAAGCTGAAGTTTGATAGATACTGAGTTTGTGTAAACGTCAAAACTGTGCGCCAAGATAGAAAGAAAACACAAAGATAAACACGGATATGCTGTCTCCTAGCAAGACCTGTCAAAGTGTGCCAGGTATGTGGACTGAGCGGCTACAATCATCTGCTTCTGCTTGTGCCTTGACTTGGTGGGGGTGCGGAGCTGCGCTGTCAGGGTGAGGGAAGAAGGTGGTGATCTGGACCCCTCCTGCACTGCTAATGAGCTATTACAAACTATTTTTCCTTCTGATCAAATTGTTTCCTTCTGATCAAATTGTTTCCTTCTGATCAAACTCTCACCATATGATACCATTGTGATTGTAACAACATTTATTTATTTATATATTTTTAAAAGATTTTATTTTTAAGTAATCCCTCCACCCAATGTGGGGCTCGAACTCAAAACCCCGAGATCAAGAGTCATGCGCTCCACCAACTGAGCCAGCCAGGTGCCCCTTAACAACATTTTATTTTAAAGCATCTGTCTGCGTCTGACTGTAAACAAAAGCAGACTTGTTGAAAATTCACATTTTTCATGCTGTTTCCCAGTGACTCAGTTTCCTTAAAAAGGACTTTATTGTGTTAACCTAGAATGAAATGTACCTATTTAAGTATGCTGCGGAGTGAGTTTGGACAAAAGGGTATGCCTGTGAGCTAAAAACTACACTCAGGAGGATTTTCATCACCTGGTTTAATTTGTGGCCGTTCCCAGTCAATACCCTGTCCCTCATGGGACCAGACAACCACTAATCTTTTGGTCACTACAGACTGGATTTGCCTCTCTGGTGTTTTATATACACGTAATCTCACACCAGGCTGATTTCTTTCATTCAGCACAATGCTTTTTGACATTCATGCATGTTGCTGAAGTATCAATAGCTTGTTCCATCTCTTGCTGAGTACTATTCCATCATACGGATGTATAATACATTTTTTCATTAGTTCATCTGTTGATGGACATGATAGACATCCCGGTTCTTGGCTATTACCAATAAAGCTGCTATTTGCATATGTAAGCAAGTCTTTGTGTGAACATGTGTTATTTCTCTTAGGTAAATACCTAGTAATGGAGTTCTAGTCATGTGTGAAGTATTTGTTTAAATTTATAAGAAACTATTAAACTGTGTTCCAAATTTGGTTGTATTATTTTGTACTCACAGTAGCCATATATGAAAGACTTTAACTTGGGCCATTGTAATGGACACAGAGTAATATCTCACTGTAGTTTTCATTAGCATTTCCATGAAGATGAGTGATACTGAATATGTTTTCTCATATTTATTGGCCATTTATATATCTTCTTTTATGAAGTAACTGTTCATATATTATTTCTCATTTTTATTAGGCTATTTGTCTTTGAATCGTCAAGTTGTAAGAGTTCTTAATATATTCTGTGTACAACTCATTTCTAGATAAAAGATTTGTGGTTTTGTGAGTATTTTCTCCGTCAGTGTTTGCCTTTATATTTCCTAAATGACATCTTTTGAAGAGTAGAAGTTTCCCATTTTGATGAAATGCAATTTGTCAAAAATATATTTTTTTAATGATTCATGGGTTTTGTGGCCTTAAGAAATTTTTGCCTACTCCAAGGTCACAGGGATTTTTTCCTATTCTTTCTTCTAGAAGTGTTAGGGTTTATGATGAGAATTATGATCCATTCTGAGTGTATATTTGTGTATGAGGTGAGGAAACATCCAATGTTTATTTTTTTCCCCATGTAGATATCCAGCTGTTACAGCCCCATTTACTGAAAAACACAATCCTATTCCTGATTGAAGTTACCTTGGCACCATTGTCTAAAATCAATTGACCAGGGATGCCTGGCTGGCTCAGTCGGTAGAACGTGTGACTCATGATCTCAGGGTCATGAGTTCAAGCACCATGTGGGGTATGGAGCATACTTTAAAATAAATGCAATTGATCATGTAGGTGTGGGTCTATTTCTGGACTCTGTATTCTGTTCAATCAATCTATAATCTATCTACTCTTGTGCCAATAATAAGTTTTTCTATGAGGTTTATAATAAGTCTGAAAACCAGGGAATATTAGTCCTCCAATTTTATTCTTTTTCAAAATTGTTCCAGCTATTCTAATTCCTTTACGTGCTGTATAAATTTTAGGATCAGCTTTCAATTAATATAAAAAATCCTGCTGAAATTTTGATTGGGATTAAATGTATACATGAATTTGAATAGCACCGACACCTTAACAATGTTGTCTTCTGACCCACCAATGTGTTATATGCCTTCATTTATTTACATCATCTTTTAAAAAATTTATATCACCTTTGATTTTACTCAGTAATGTTTTATAGTTTTATATGTGTGGTTCTTACATATATGTTGTTAAATTAATCCTTAAGTATTCATACTTTTGTTGTGATTGTAAATGGCTATTAAAAAATTTAAATTTCCAAACGTTCATTGGTAGACTTTTTGTAGAAATGGTTTCTATTCTGACTTTGGAATATTAACTTAGTATCCTGCAACCTTATTATACATGCTTAAGAGTTTATTTTTTCATAAACTCTTAAGGATTGTCTCTACACAATCACGTGAGCTGTGAATAGTGATAGTTTTACTTCATGTTTTTTAATATGTTTGCCTTTTATTTCCTTTCCCCCCCTTAATTGTAGTAGTAAGGACTTCACGAGCAATGTTGAATTGTGGTGAGAATTGGCATCCTTGCTTTGTTACTCATCTTAAAAGGAAAGTGATCATTCTTTCACCATTGAGCATGGTGTGAACTTTAGGTTTTTCATAGATGCCCTTTGTCAGGATGAGAAAGTTTCTTCTAGTTTGCTGAGGGTTTTTATTGTGAAAGGGTATTAAATTTTTTCAAATATTTTTTATATTTCGAATGAGATGTATATCATTATTTTTCAATATGGTCAGTTACATTAATCGATTCCCTAATGTTAAATCAATATAGCATTCCTGGGAAAAACCCTTTTTGGTCATGCTATATTATTATTTTTATAGCTTACTCTTAAGGGTGTTTGCAACTAAATTCATGAGGACTATTATCCTGTTTTATTTTCTTGTACTATTTTTGCCTAGTTTTGGAATCCAGTCAATATTGGTCTTACCCAAAATGAGTTAAGAAGTCTTCCTTCTTTCTCCATTTTTTGGAAATAATTTGTGTAGTTTGTGTAGGCTTGGCATTATTTCTTCCTTAAATGTCTGATAGAATTTACTAATGAAGCCTCTGCATGAGGATTTTTCTTTATGGAAATGTTTTAAATTATTAATTCAATTATTTAAAAATTTGATATGGGGAAATTTGGCTTTTCTACTTCTTTTTGATTCAATTTGATCATTTGTGCTTATTAAGGTGTTTATTACTTTAAGATGTCAAATTTGTTGGCATAACTTTATTCATAATATTTCCTTAATTATCCTCTTAATGTCTGTAGTTATGCAGTTTGTCCCCTCTTTCATTCCTTGTACTGTTAGTTTGCATTTTCTCCCCCAGCTAGATGTTTATAAAAAATTTCAAGCTTTTCAAAGAACCAGTTTTTAATTTCCTTGACTTTACTCTATCCTTTCACCATGTTTATTTCATTGAATTCTCTTATCTTCATTATTTTCTTCTATTTTGGGATTAATTTGTTCCTATTTTTGTAGCTTCATAAAATAGAAACTTGCTCATTTTAGAACTTTCTCCTTTTCTAAATAAGCACTTAAGGTCACAAATTTCTTTTTAGGCACTGCTTATTAGCACCTCATATATTTTAATATGTTGTTTTATTTTTATTCTTTTTATTTTTATTTTTTTTAAGATTATTTATTTATTTATTTGAGAGAGAGAGAATGAGAGAGAGAGCACATGAGAGGGGGGATGGTCAGAGGGAGAAGCAGACTCCCTGCCAAGCTGGGAGCCCGTTGCGGGACTCGATCCAGGGACTCCAGGATCATGACCTGAGCTGAAGGCAGTCACTTAACCAACTGAGCCACCCAGGTGCCCTATTTTTATTCTTTTTAAAAAAGAGTTTAATTTTGGAGCACCTGGGTGGCTCAGTCGTTAAGCGTCTGCCTTTGGCTCAGGTCATGATCCCAGAGTCCTGGGATCTAGCCCCGCATCAGGCTCCCTGCTCCGTGGGAAGCCTGCTTCTCCCTCTCCTACTCCCCCTGCTTGTGTTCCCTCTCTCGCTGTGTCTCTCTCTGTCAAATAAATAAATAAAATCTTAAAAAAAAAAAAAAAGTTTAATTTTTGGAGTAATTTTAGGTTCACAGCAAAATTGAGAGGAAGATACAGAGAGAGATATCCTATATTTCCCCTGCCCCTACACATGCATAACCTCCCTCATTATCAACATCCCCCACCAGAGTGGTACATTTCTTACAACTGATGAACCTACACTGACATAACATCGTCACCTAAAACTCATAGTTTACAGTAGGGTTCACTCTTGGTGTGTTATATATCCTATGGGTTTGGACATCTATAATGAAATGTTTCCACCCTCACAGTATGATACAGAGTAGTTTCACTACCCTAAATATCCTCTGCTTATGCATACCACCCTCCACTGCCCAGATTCTAGCAACCACTGATCTTTTTACTGTCTCCATATTTTGCCATTTCCAGAATGTATTATAGTTGGAATCATACAGTATGTAGCCTTTTCATATTGGCTTCTTCTACCTATTAATGTGCATTTAAGGTCTTCCATCTCTTTTCATGGTTTGATAGGTCATTACTTTTTAGCACTAAATAATATTTCATTGTCTGGATACAGTAGTTTATTTATCCATTTACCTACTGAAGGACATTTTGGTTGCTTCCAAGATTTGGCAATTATGAATAAAGCTACTATAAACATCTCTGTGTAGGTTTTGTGTGGATTTAAGTTTTCAGATCCTTTGGGCAAATACCAAAGAGCACTATTGTTGCATTGCATGGCAAGGGTATGTTTAGTTTTGTAAGAAATCACCAAATTATTTTTCGAAGTGGCTGTACTGTTTTGCATTCCTACTAGCATACTCACCAGCATTTGGTATTGTCCCTGTTCTGGATTTTGGTCATTCTAATAGATGCATAGTGTTATTTTATTGTTGTTTTATTTTATTTTTTTCATTGTTTTAGTTTTCATTTCCCTGATGACATGATGTGGAGCATCTTTCAATGTACTTATTTGCTATCTGGATGTCTTCTTTGGTGAAGTGTCTGTTAAGGTTTTTGATTCGTTTTTGAAGTTGGATTACTTTCTTATTGTTGAGTTTTAAGAATTCATTGTGTATTTTGGATAACAGTTCTTTATCAGATATGTCTTTTGCAAATATTTACTCCCTGCCTATGGCTTGTCTTCTAATTCTCTTGACATTGTCTTTCATAAACAGAAATTTTTAATTTTAGTCAAGTCCAGCATATCAATTATTTCTTTCATGGGCTATGCTTTTGCTGTTGTATCTAAAAAGTTATTGTCAAACCCAAGGTCATGTGGATTTTCTCCTATGTTGTCTTTCAGGAGTTTTATAGTTTTGCATTTTACATTTAAGTCTGTGACTCATTTCCAGTTAGTTTTTATGTAGCATATAAGGCCTGTATTTAGATTTATTTCTTGCATGTGGATGTCAAATTATTCCAACACCATTTGTTGAAAAGACTATCTCTGTTCCACAGTATTGCCTTCTCTCCTTTGTCAAAGATGAGTTGACTATATTTCTGGGATCTCTATTTTGTTCCATTGATCTATTCATCTATTCTTTCTTCAGTACCACACTGTCTTATGATTACTGTCACCTTATAGTAAGTCTTAAAGTCAGGTAGTAACATCAGTCCTCCAACTTTTTTCTTCTCTTTCAATATTGTATTGGCTATTTTGGGTCTTTTGCTTCTTCCTATAAACTTTAGAATTAGTTTGGCAATCTCTACAAAATAACTTGCTGGGATTTTGATTGGGATTGGGTTGAAGTTGAAGATCAAGTTGGGAAGAACTGACATCTTGACATTATTGAGTCTTTCTATCCATGAACATAGAACATCTCTCCATTTATTTAGTTTGATTTCTTTTATAGTTTCATAGTTTTCCTTATATAGACTGCATACTTATTTTGTTAGAGTTATGCCCAAGTATTTCATTTTTGGGGGCACTAATGCAAATGACAATGTGTTTTCAATTTCAAATTTCACTTGTTTGTTGCTGAAGATGGGAATGTGACTTTTGTATATTGACCATATATTCTACAAACTTGCTATAATTTCTTATTAGTTCAAGGGGTGTTTTTTGCTGATTCTTTCAGATTTTCTACATAGATAGCCATGTTATCTGTGACCAAAGGCAGTTTTATGTTCTCTGTCCCAATCAGTTGTCCTATGGCATTAGCTAGGACTTCCAATATAATGTTGACATGGAGTGATGAGGACCTTGCCTTGTTCCTCATCTTAGTGGGAAATTTCCTAATTTCTCACCATTAAATATTTTAGTTGTAGGTTTTTTGTTATTATTTATAGGTGGAGGAAGTTCGCCTCTATTCCTAGTTTATTGAGAGTTTTTATCATAAATGAGTGTAGGATTTTGTCAAACCTGCATCTATTGATATGATCATGTGATTTTTCTTGTCTTTAGCCTGTTGATGTGACAGATTACATCAATCAATTTTCCAATGTTGAAACAGCTGTGAATATCTGAGGTTAATTCTACTTGGTTGTTGTATATAATTCTTTTTACACATTGTTGGATTCAATTTGCTAATATTTTGTTGAGGCTTTTTCATCTACATTCATGAGAGATACTGCTTTGTAGTGTTCTTTTCCCATGTTTTTGTCTGGTTTGGTATCAGGGTGTTGCTGGCCTCTTAGAATGAATTTATTCTTTTTTTCTTCTTTTTTGACTTTTTTATTGTTATGTTAATCACCATACATTACATCATTAGTTTTTGATGTAGTGTTCCATGATTCATTGTTTGTGCATAACATCCAGTGCTCCATGCAGAACGTGCCCTCTTCAATACCCATCACCAGGCTAACCCATCCTCCCACCCCCCTCCCCTCTAGAACCCTCAGTTTGCTTTTCAGAGTCCATCGTCTCTCATGGTTCGTCTCCCCCTCCAATTTCCCCCCCTTCATTCTTCCCCTCCTACTATCTTCTTCTTCTTTTTTTCTTAACATGTATTGCATTATTTGTTTCAGAGGTACAGATCTGTGATTCAACAGTCTTGTACAATTCACAGCACTCACCATAGCACATACCCTCCCCAATGTCTATCGCCCAGCCACCCCATCCCTCCCACCCCACCCCTTGAATTTATTCTTTTAAAAATATTTTCTAAACTGGACACTACATGCGAAAGAACAGAAGTGGACCACCTTCTTATACCATACACAAACATAAGCTCCAAATGGATTAAAGGCCTAAACGTAGGACCTAAAACCATAAAAATCCTTGAAGAGAGCAAAGGTAGTAATTTCTCTGACATTGGCTGTAGCAACATTTTTCTAGATATGTCTCCTGAGGCAAGGGAAACAAAAGCAAAAATAAACTATTGAGACTTCATCAAAATAAAAAGCTCTGCACAGCAAAGGAAACAATCAACAAAACTAAAAAGCAACCCACAGAATGGGAGAATATATTTACAAATGACATAACTGATAAAGTGTTAGTATCCAAAATCTATAAAGAACTTATCAAACTCAACACCCAAAAACCAAATAATCCAATTTAAAAATGGGCAGAAGACATGAACAAACATTTCTCCAAAGAGAGAAATCTCTGATAGATGGCCAACAGACACATGAAAAGATGCTCAACAACACTGATCATCAGGGAAATGCAAATCAAAACTACAATGAGGTGTCACCTCACACCTGTCAGAGTGGCTAAAATAAAAAACACAAGAAACAACAAGTGTTGGCAGAGAAAGGGGAACCCTCTTGCACCGTTGGTGGGAGTGCAAACTGGTGCAGCCACTCTGGAAAACAGCATGGAAATTCCTCAAAAAATTAAAAATAGAACTACCCTATGATTCAGTAATTGCACTACTGGGTATTTACCCCCAAAATACAAAAACAAACACTCATTAAAAGGGATACATGCACCCCTATGTTTATTGTAATATTATTTACAATAGCTAAACTATGGAAGCAGCCTAAGTGTCCATTGATAGATGACTAGATAAAGAAGTGGTGTATATATATATGTATATATATAGATAATGGAATATTATTATATATTATATAATTATAATAATGGAATATTATTATAATTATATAATTATATAATATAATGGAATATAATATATATATATAATAATCAGCCATAAAAAGAATGAAATTTTGCCATTTGCAACAACATGCATAGAGCTAGAGAGTATAATACTGAGCGAAATAAGTCAGAGAAAGACAAATTCCATATGGTCTCACTCATATGTGGAATTTAAGACACAAAACAAAGAATCAAAGGAAAAAGAGAGAGAGATTGAGAGAGAGAGAGAGAGAGGGAAATCAAGAAACAGACTTTTAACTATAGAGAACAAAGTGATGGTTACCAGAGGGGAGGTGGGTGGGGGGATGGCTGAAATGGGTGATGGGGATTAAAGAGTATACTTCTCACGATGAAAAAAAAGAACAAAAAATATTTTTTAATTTCTTTTGTGATTTCTTGTTTGACTGATAGATTGCTATCTAATTTCCAAATATTTGGAAGACTTTTCAGACATATTTTTTATTTATCCCTAATTTAATTTCATATGTGGCACTACTTCCATTCTTTTAAATTTATTGACTTATTTTATGAAACATTATTTAGCTTATTTTTGCTATTATTCCACATCCACTTGAAAATAATGTAAATTCTGCTATTGTTAAAGAGTTAATTATAATGAATATGGAGTTATATCAACATTTGTATGGTTAGGCATAGAATATTGTAATATTAGTCACTGAGGCACACATTATTAACACCTTTTGATGAGAGTTTTGGAGCTCTCGCAGGAAATACTTAAAGTACAACCATGTATTAGTTAATAATCAGTGTTATTTTCATTTGGAAATGTTTAAGGAAGCAGGTGTGGTTGAATTTTTGAAGAGCAGTATAGTCACACTCAATTTGTACCCAAATCCATCACAGCTGCTAAAAATGGTTTAGTCCTTAATTAAATTTTTATTTTGAATGGAAACAGTTTTTCCTACTAGCCAAGGAAAAGCTAGAGGCATATGCTTGGAAGCTGTGAGAGTGGCCTTTATGTTATGCATCAGTAAGAGATGTAATCTCAGGTGGCATATGCATATATATAAACCACATAAAATATGTTTTTAAAAACCCAGAACCAGAGCAGTGCTCTGGGGAGGGGAGAGTGACAGGAAATAAATATGAGAGAATTTTCTGGAAACATGGAAATGTTTTAGTTCTTGATAAGGTATATACAGGTGTATTACATTTGTTAAAATTGTACATAGATTTCTTAAAACTGTGTAAAGCAAAAAAAATAGATTATGAGATTTATTTCATATGTAGAATTTTACTCCATAAAGTAAGTATAAAATGATAAAAACATTTTTAAACCTTACTGTGCACATTTCCTGGATCTGTTAAATATTTAGATTACTATATTCCACAACAGGGAGTCTGATTGATTAGGCCTGGCATGAAACCTGGGAATTGGCCTGCTTATCAATCAGTCAGTGTGTTTCTTCTTCTTCTTCTTCTTTTTTTTTTAAGATTTTATTTATTTATTTGACAGAGAGAGACACGGCAAGAGAGGGAACACAAGGAGGGGGAGTGGGAGAGGGAGAAGCAGGCTTCCCGCCGAGCAGGGAGCCTGATGTTGGGCTCAATCCCAGGACCCTGGCACCATGACCTGTGGGACCATGACCTGAGCCAAGGGCAGACACTTAATGACTAAACCACCCAGGCGCCCCTCATTCAGGGGCTTCTTATGAAGATATTTCACTGGCTCACATTTTGAGAGATAATGGACAAAAAAGAATTCCAAAGAGGGAGGACACTTTCTGAAAGAAGTAGGACTTAAGGTAGGCATTGTAGCATAGGAATAGTTAGATAAGCAGCAAGCACTTACATGCATTTTGTAGAGAAACATCCATTGCCTGAAAATTCTAAGATGTAAGGATCCATGCACTTTGTAACTTTCAGTCCTATTGTTATTTGGTTTATAGCAAATTAAGAAAAACAACAACAGCTGGTTACTGACCCATGTGTAACCATGGTAACCTTTTTAAAAGCACAATTTTCTGGAAAAGAAAGTAGCAAAAATGGCTATGTAACCAACAAAATATCTCTTTTAAACATCCAAATGAAAAGTAGCCTGAGAGGATTGGATATAGTGAGGCATAGAATAGCAACTTAAGGAAATATAACATGGTTTGTCTACTAATCTCTCTACAACTTTTACTACGGGGTAATAGGCGAGATAAGACATGTTTTCTTTTTTTTCTTCAAATACACTGTCATGGTGATTGATTAATACTGAGTTAGAAGGTGTTCTGAGCTACATTAAAGTGAGGAATTGAACTTTGTACTGGTGCATTTAAAATTTGAGGATGGACATGGACAAATAGTCTACAAAGGATGTATAATGCATATTACACTAGGTACCTCATATATTAAAACTGAAAGGTGATTTCAATACAGGAACCTGGGTGATTAAGAAGTTTGAGGAAATGTCAGGGAGAATCACTTTATTCTCTAAATCTAGTGATGCTTCATTTTC
The DNA here is from genome assembly GCF_964656455.1 of Halichoerus grypus. NCBI lineage: Eukaryota > Metazoa > Chordata > Mammalia > Carnivora > Phocidae > Halichoerus > Halichoerus grypus. The sequence goes on from NC_135715.1 coordinate 166,769,767, forward strand.
AAAGTTTATGTACTTATTTATTAGTAATACAAAAAGCATACATAATCATTATAGTAATGGGAAAAAAAGCCATGACTCTAAATTAGGAAGAGCTAAACTCAGATACAAAGGAAACAAGCATAAACCAATTTCCCTCTTTCTCATTTTTAATGTGTGTGTGTGTGTCTGTATTTGTATGCTTTTGAATGAAGTTGGTGGGAGAGTTATGGGTACAGATAAGGAACTTTTACATAATTTATCCCCTCAGTGTCATTTATTTATTTATTTATCATTTCAAATTTTTATTTAAATTCTAGTTAACGTATAATGTAATATTGTTTTCAGGAGTAGAATTTAGGGATTCATCACTTACATATAATACCCAGTGCTCATCACAAGTACCCATCCCCTATTTAGCCCTTCCCCCACCCACCTCCTCCTCATTTTGTTCTCTATAGTTAAGAGTTTCTTATGGTTTGCTTTCCTCTCTCTCTTTTTTCTTTCCTGTATGTTCATCTGTTTTGTTTCTTAAATTCAAAATATGAGTGAAATCATATGGTATTTGTCTTTCTCTGATTGACTTATTTCACTTAGTATAATATACTCTAGTCCATCCACATCATTGCAAATGGCAAGATTTCATTCTCTTTTATGGCTGGGCAATATTCCATTGTGTATATATACTACGTTTTCTTTATCCTTTCATCAGTCAATGGACATTTGGGCTGCTTACATAGTTTGGCTATTGTTGATAATGCTGCTATAAACATCCGGGTGCATGTGCCCCTTCGAATCTGTATTTTTGTAACCTTTGGGTAAATACCTACTAGTGCAATTGCTGGGTGGTAGGGTAGTTCCATTTTTAATTTTTTTGAGGAGCCTCCATACTGTTTTCCAGAGTGACTGCACCAGTTTGCTTTCCAACCAAAAGTGTAAGAGGGTTCCCCTTTCTCTGCATCCTCATCAACACTTGTTGTTTCTTGCATTGTTAATTTTAGCCATTCTGACAGGTGTGAGGTGGTATCTTATTGTAGTTTTGATTTGCATTTCCCTGATGATCAGTGATGCTAAGCATCTTTTCATGTGTCTGTTGGCCATCTGGATGTCCTCTTTGGAAAAATGTCTATTCATGTCTTCTGCCCATTTCTTAACTGGATTATTTGTTTTTTGGGTGTTGAGTTTGATAAGTTCTTTACAATTTTGGATACTAACACTTTATCAGATATGTAATTTGCAAATATCTTCTCCCATTCTTTATGTTGCTTTTCAGTTTTATTGATTGTTTCCTTTGCTGTGCAGAGCTTTTTATTTTGATGAAGTCTCAATAGTTTATTTTTGCTTTTATTTCCCTTGCCTCAGGAGACCTGTCTAGTAAGCAGTTGAGGTGAAAGAGGTTGCTATCTGTGTTCTCCTCTAGGAATTTGATTTCACATTTAGGTCTTATCTTCCATTTTGAATTTATTTTTGTGTATGGTGTAAGAAAGTGGTCCAGCTTCATTCTTCTGCATGTTGCTGTCCAGTTCTCCCAACACCATTTGTTGAAGAAACTACCTTTTCTTTTCCTACTTTGTTGAAGACTAGTTGACCATATAGTTGTAGGTCCATTTCTGGGTTTTCTATTCTGTTCCATTGATCTATGTGTCTGTTTTTATGTCAGTATCATACTGTCTTGATGACTATAGCTTTGTAATAGAGCTTGAAGTCTGGAATTGTGATGCCACCAGTTTTAGTTTTCTTTTTCAACATTCCTTTGGCTATTGGGGTCTTTTCTGGTTCCATACAAATTTTAGGATTATTTGTTCCATTTCTTTGAAAAAAGTGGATGGTATTTTGATAAGGATTGCATTGAATGTGTAGATTGCTCTAGGTGGCATAGACATTTTAACAGTATTTGTTCTTCCAATCCATGAGCATGGAACATTTTTCCATTTCCTTGTGTCTTCCTCAATTTCTTTCATTAGTGTTCTATAGTTTTCTGAGTACAGATCCTTTGCCTCTTTGATTAGGTTTATTCCTAGGTATCTTATGGTTTTGGATGCAATTGTAAGTGGGATTGACTCCTTAATTTCTCTTTCTTCTGTCTCATTGTTGGTATATAGAAATGCAACTGACTTCTGTGCATTGATTTTATATCCTGACACTTTGCTGAATTCCTGTATGAGTTCTAGCAGTTTTGGGTGGAGTCTTTGGGTTTTCCACATAGAGTATCATGTCATCTGCAAAGAGTGAGAGTTTGACTTCTTTGCCAATTCAGATGCCTTTTATTTCTTTTTATTGTCTGATTGCTGAGGCTAGGACTTCTAGTACTATGTTGAATAGTAGTTGTGAGAGTGGACATTCCTGCTGTGTTCCCAACCTTAGGGGACATGATCTCAGTTTTTTCCCATTGACAATGATACTCGCTGTGGGCTTTTTGTGTATGGCTTTTATGATGTTGAGGTATGTTCCCTCTATCCCTACACTGTGAAGAGTTTTAATCAAGAAAGGATGCTGTACTTTGTCAAATGCTTTTTCTGCATCTATTGAGAGGATCGTATGGTTCTTGTTCTTTCTTTTATTAATGTAGTGTATCACATTGATTGATTTGCAGATGTTTAAACACCCTTGCAGCCCAGGAATAAATCCCACTTGGTCGTGGTGAATAATCCTTCTAATGTACTGTTGGATCCTATTGGCTAGTAATTTGGTGAGAATTTTGGCATCCATGTTCATCAGGAATATTGGTATGTAATTCTTTTTGGTGGGGTCTTTGCCTGGTTTGGGGATCAAGGTAATGCTGGCTCATAGAAAGAGTTTGGAAGTTTTCCTTCCATTTCTATTTTTTGAAACAGCCTCAGAAGAATAGGTATTGATTCTTTAAATGTTTGGAAGAATTCCCCCGGGAAGCCATCTGGCCCTGGGCTCTTATTTTTTGGGAGATTTTTGATTACTGCTTCAATTTCCTTGCTGGTTATGGGTCTGTTCAGGTTTTCTATTTCTTCCTATTTCAGTTTTGATCGTTTATAGTCCCTAGGGATGCATCCATTTCTTCCAGATTGCCTAATTTGTTGGCATATAGTTGCTCATAATATGTTCTTGTTATTGTTTGTATTTCTTCATTGTTGATTGTGATCTTTCCTCTTTCATTCATGATTTCATTTGTTTGCGTCCTTTCTCTTTTCTTTTTGATAAGTCTGGCCAGGGGTTTATTGATCTTATTAATTCTTTCAAAGAACCAGCTCCTAGTTTCTTGATCTGTTCTACTGTTCTTTTGGTTTCTATTTCATTGATTTCTCTTCTCCTGCTGGGTTTAGGTTTTATTTGCCATTTTTTCTCCAGCTCCTTTAGGTATAAGGTTAGGTTGTGTATTTGAGACCTTTCTTGTTTCTTGAGAAAGGCTTGTATTGCTATATACTTCCTCCTTAGGACTGCCTTTGCTTCATCCCAAAGGTTTTGAACAGTTGTGTTTTCATTTTCATTTACTTCCATGATTTTAAAAAATTTTTTTAACTTTCTGGTTGACCCATTCATTCTTTAGTAGGATGCTCTTTAACCTCCATGTATTTGAGTTTTTCCAAATTTTCTCTTGTGATTGATTTCCAGTTTCAAAGTATTGTGGTCCGAAAATATGCCTGGAAAGATCCCAATCTTTTGGTACTGGTTGAGACCCAATTTGTGACCCAGTATGTGATCTATTCTGGATAATGTTCCACGTGCAATCAGGAAGAATGTGTATTCTGTTGCTTTAGGATGGAATGTTCTGAATATATCTGTGAAGTCCATCTGGTCCAGTGTGTCATTCAAAGCCCTTGTTTCCTTGTTGATCTTCTGCTTAGATGATGTGTCCATTGCAGTGAGTGGGGTTTTAAAATCCCCTACTATTATTCTATTATTATTGATGAGTTTCTTTAATTTTGTTATTAATTGGCTTATATAATTGGCTGCTCCCATGTTAGGGGAATAAATACAATCATTAGGTCTTCTTGTTGGATAGACCCTTTAATTATGATATATCGTCCTTCCTCATCTCTTATTACAGTCTTTGGTTTAAAATCTAATTTGTCTGAGTAAGAATTGTCATCTCAGCTTCTTTTGATGTCCATTAGCATGATAAATGGTTTTCCATCCCCTCACTTTAAATCTGGAGGTGTGTTTGGGTCTAAAATGAGTCTCTTGCAGACAGCATATGGTTGGGTCTTGTTTTTTTTAATCCAATCTGATACCCTGTGTCTTTTGATTGGGGCATTTAGCCCATTTATGTTCAGGGTAACTATTGAAAGATATGAATTTAGTGACATTGTATTACCTGTAAATTCCCTGTTTCTGTATATTGTCTCTGTTCTTTTCTGGTCTATGTTACTTTTGGGCTCTCTCTTCGCTTATAGTATCTTGTAGGGCTGGTTTGGTGATCACAAATTCCTTAAGTTTCTGTTTGTTCTGGAAGCTTTTTATTACTCCTTCTACTTTGAATGACATCTGAGCTGGATAAAGTATTTTTGGCTGCATATTTTTCTCATTTAGCACCCTGAATATATCATGTCAGTCCTTTCTGGCCTGCCAGATCTCTGTGGATATGTCTGCTGCCAGTCTAATATTTCTACCCTTGTAGGTAGGCCTCTTGTCCTGAGCTGCTTTCAGGATTTTCTCTTTGTCTCTGAGATTTGCAAGTGTCACTATTATATGTCAGGGTTTTGGCCAGTTCTTATTGATTTTGAGGAGGGTTCTCTGTGCCTCCTGGACTTGGATGCCTGTTTCTTTCCCAGATAAGGGAAGTTCTCCACTATAATTTGCTCCAATATACTTTCTGCCCCTCTCCCTTTTTCTTCTTCTTCTGGGATCCAAATTATTTTAATATTGTTTTGCTTTATGGTATCACTTATCTCTTGAATTCTCCCCTCATGATCCAGTAGTTGTTTATCTCTCTTTTTCTCAGCTTCTTTATTCTCCATCATTTTGTCTTCTTTATCATGAATTCTCTTTTCTGCCTCATTTATCATAGCAGTTAGGGCCTCCATTTTTGATTGCACTCATTAATAGCCTTTTTGATTTCGACTTGGGTAGATTTTTGTTCTTTTATTTCTCCAGAAAGGGATTCTCTAGTGTCTTCTATGCTTTTTTCAAGCCTAGCTATTATCTTTATAATCGTTATTCTGAACTCTAGTTCCAACATCTTACTTATGTCCATTCTGATTAGGTCCCTGGCAGTCAGTACTGCCTCTTGTTCTCTTTTTTGAGGTGAGTTTTTCCATCTTGTCATTCTATCTAGAGAAGAATATATGAATGAGAGAACAAAATACTAAAATGCAACAATGATCCCAGAGAAATATACACTAAACAAATCAGAAGAGACCTGAAATCGGGGGAAAAAAAAAAAAAAGAAAAGAAAGAGAAAAAGAAAAAGCAATTAAAAAAAAAAAAAGAAAGAGAATATAATCAGACAGGGGAACAGAACAGAGTAATACACTGGATCCTGTGTGTGTTTTGGTCTGTTTGTTAGAAAACTAGATCCCAAAATTGTAAAGACAGAAAAACTTACATATGTACAAAAATAAACTTAAATACAATGAAAGGATAGAATGTAACTGCAAAAATAAAAATTAAAAGATAAGAAAAAACCAAAAGAGAAAAACAACAACAATAGCAAAAAAGGGAAGGGATATACACAGATAGGTGAGCAGAACAGAGCAATACACTATATCCTGAGTGTATTTTGGTCAATTAGAGGAAACTACATCTCAAAATTGTGAAGAAAGAAAAATGTATATATACAAAAATAAAATTAAATACATTGAAAGGATAGAATGTAACTGTAAAGATGAAAATTAAAAAAGACTAACAAAACAAAGAAACAAGAAAAACAAACAAACAAAAAACAAAAAAAAAAGGAAGAAGAAAAAGAAAAAAGAGAGAATATGATCAGACAGGTGAATACAACAGAACCATAAACTAGATTTTGGGTATATACTGGTCTGTTAGAAGAAGCTGTATCCCAAAATTGTAAAGAAAGAAAAACTTACATATATATATATATATACAAAAATAAAATTAAATACAATGAAGGGATAGAATGTAACTGTAAAAATGAAAATTAAAAAAGATTTTCAAAAAGTTGATAAAATAAGAAACTGGTTGAAAAAGGAAAGAGAAAAAATAAAAAGAAATTAAAATTGAAAGACTAAAGAATCATGGGGAAAAACCCATGAATTCTATATGTTGTAATCTCCTAGGGCTAGAGTTTTGCAGTTCTCATTGAGTGGTAAACTTGGTCTTGGCTGGATGTTCTTTCTGATCTTTTGGTGGAGGGGCCTTTTGCTTTGATTCTCAAGTGTCTTTGCCCCGGGCAGAATTACACAGCCCTTGCCAGGGGCAGACTGAGTAAAATGCTCTGGTTGCTCTATGTGGCTTTTGTTCCCTGAAGGCTTTCCACACAACTTAAGAATAGGTATTTATTCTTCTTCAAATATTTGGTAGAATTTGCCTGGGAAGCCATCTGGCCATGGACTTTTGTTTTTTTGGGAGATTTTTGATTACTGATTTAATTTCTTTGCTGTTATGGGTCTGTTCAAATTTTCAATTTCTTCCTGTTTCAGTTTTGGTAGTTTGTATGTTTCTCGGAATTTATCCAGATTCTTTTGTAGTTCATAAGTGTGATGATTGGGTGTTCACGCCGTTGTGTGACATGTGCCTCCCTCTTGGAATTTATCCCTTTCTTCCAGATTGCCTAGTTTGTTAGCATATAATTTGTCATAATATTCTCTTATAATTATTTATATTTCTGTCATGTTGGTTGTGTTCTCTCCTCTTTCATTTGTGATTTTGTTTATTTGGGTCCTTTCTCTTTTCTTTTTGAAAAGTCTGGCTAGCGATTTATCAATTTTATTAATTCTTTCAAAGAACCAGCTCTTAGTTTTTGTTGAACAAAATCAGATTTGTTTGTTTGTTTTTTCTATATCATTTATTTCTGCTCTAATCATTATTGTTTCCCTTCTTCTGCTGGTGTTAGGCTTTGTTTGCTGTTCCTTTTCTAGCTCTTTTAGGTGTAAGGTTTGGTTGTGTATTCAAGACTTTTCTTGCTTCTTGAGGTGGGCTTGTATTGCAATATATTTCCCTCTTAGGACCACCTTTGCTGCATCCCAAAGGTTTTAGGCCATTGTGTTTTCGTTTTCATTTCTTTCCATGTATCTTTTCTTTAATTTCCTGGTTGTCCCATTCATTCTTTCTTTAACCTCCATGTATTTGTGGTCTTTCCAAGTTTTTCCTTGTGGTTGACTTCAAGTTTCATAGTGTTGTGGTCTGAAAATATGCATGGAATGATTCCAATCTTTTTGTACTAGCTGAGGGCTGATTTGTGACCCAGTATGTGATCTATTCTGGAGAATATTCCAAGTGCACTCGAAAAGAATGTGGATTCTGCTTCTTTAGGATGAAATGTTCTGAATATATCTATTAAGTCCATCTGGTCCAGGGTGTCATTCAAAGCCATTGTTTCCTTGTTGATTTTCTGCTTAGATAATCTGTCCATTGCTGTAAGTGGGGTGTTAAAGTCCCCTCCTGTTATTATATCATAATCGATGAGTTTCTTCATGTTTGTTATTAATTGATGTATACATTTGGGTGCTTCCAAGTTGGGGGCATAAGTATTTACAATTGTTAGATCTTCTGGATGGATAGACCCCTTAGTTATGATAATGTGCTCTTCTTCATCTCTTGGTACAGTCTTTGGTTTAAAATCTAGTTTGTCTGATATAAGTTTGGCTACTTTGGCTTTCTTTTGACCTCCATTAGCATGAGAGAGTTTTCTCCATCCCCTCACTTCCAATCTGGAGGTGTCTATGGGTCTAAAATGAGTCTCTTGTAGGCAGCATATAGATGGGTCTTGTTTTTTTAATCCATTCTGATACTCTATGTCTTTTGATTGGAGCATCTAGTCCATTTACATTCAGAGTGATTATTGATAGATATGAATTTAGTGCTATTGTGTTACCTGTAAAGGTGGTGATTCTGGTGATGTTCTGTTCCTTTCTAGTCTTTGTTATTTTTTATCTTTCCTTTCCATTCAAAGAGTCCCTTTAATATCTTGCAGGGTTGGTTTAGTGGTCACAAACTCCTTTAGTTTTTGTTTGTCTGGGAAGCCAGTTATCTCTCCTTCTATTCTGAATGACAGCCTTTCTGGATAAAATGTTCTGGACTGCATATTTTTCCCATACCCAGCACATTGAATATATCATGCCACTTTCTTCTGGCCTACCAAGTTTCTGTGGACGGATCTGCTGCAAAACTGATTTTTCTTCCCTTGTAGTAAAGACTTTTTTCCCTTGCTGATTTCAGAATTCTTTCTTTCTGTATTTTGTGATTTTGACTATGATATGTCTTGGTGTTGGCTGGCTTTTGTTGAACTTAATGGGAGTTCTTTTGCTTCTTGGATTTCAATATCTGTTTCCTTCCCCAGATTAGGGAAGTTTTCAGGTATCATTTGCTCAAATAAACCTTCTGCCCCTTTTTCCCTCTCTTCTTCTGGGACTCCTGATACAAATGTTATTATGCTTTAAAGAGTTACTGAGTTCCCTAAGTCTATATTTGTGATCCAATACTTTTCCTCCTCTCTTCTTTTCAGCTTCATTATTTTCCGCAATTTTACCTTCTGTATCATTGATTCATTCCTCTGATTCATCCATCCTCAGTGTCATTGTATCCAGTTGGTTTTGCATCTCAGTTGTAGCATTTTTTTTATTTCAGCCTGACTAGTTTTTAGTTCTTTTACCCCTGCAGAAAGGGATTCTCTAGTGTCCTCTATGCTCATCCCAAGCCCAGCTAGGATCCCTATGATTGTTGTTTTAAATTCTGGTTCAGTCATCTTATATCTGTTTCGATTAAATCCCTGGCCATGATTTCTCCTGTTCTTTCTTTTGGGGTGAATTCCTCCATCTTGTCATTTTGTCTAGGTCACTATTGTTTGTGTGTGTGTGTGTGTGTGTGTGTGTGTGTGTGTGTGTGTTTTAGGAAAGCCTGTTATATTCCTGATCCTGAGAATAATGGCTATATTAAGAAGAGGTCCTATACTGTCTTGGGTCTGGTGCTTCAGAAAGTGTTTCAGAGTATGCACTCTGCTGTTGTATTTTTGCTGCTCCTTCCCTCAGGTCTGTCCTCTGCAGAGTTTCTTCTTGCCTGCAGTGGGGAGTGTTTGGACCTTATCCACTGTGTGGCAAGTTTTAACTAGGTGTGTTTTGGTCTGCTTGTTAAAAGAAGCTAGATCCTATTTCCCCTAGAACTGAAGCTTTCCAGCACTCTATGATCAGTAGACTTGGTGTGTGTGGGGGGATTTGTGCTGGTCTTCTGGAGAAGGGGCCTGCTGTGCTCATTCTCAGGCAGACTTGCCATAGTAAAGATGTACCTGCAGGGTGCAGGGGGCAGGGCTTGGTGTAAGCAGCTCCAGCCTCCACTAGGGGGGTGCTGTGCTGCTCATCGAAGTTGGTCATTGCTAATGAGCTGGGGAAAAATGGCTTTGCTCTGCTCTCTCCTCTGGGAGTGGGGAGTTTGGGCCTGTCACTCTTCAGGAAGCCCTCTCAGAAGAGTGAACAGTTTCCTCTCTTGTGTCCCTGGCTTCTGTCACATACCTGCCTTCACCCTGTCTGTGCCCTAGCGGTCTGCTTGCCAGGTGGTACAGTTCTTCTGTGTTTTATCTCCGGCTCACAGCTGGGTTTCAAAACTCCAAATTTTAGGGACACAGCACAGCATGGACACGTACTTATCCTCTGGGAGAGGGCCTTGCTGCACTGTGGCTGGTGCCAGTTTGTCCCAGAAAAGCAGTCCCATGACCACACAGCAGTTTGGAGTTTATGGTAAAGTGCAGCAAAAAGCTGGCACCAAGGTTTGCTGCCCTCAGCAGGTGTCTCTGTTCCTATGCTAATGAGTATGTTGGTGCCCACCAGGTCTTTTCTCCCTGGAGAGGCCATACCACCACTCCCAAATGCACTCCAAGAGGGAGAACTCTTTCTCCCCATGCAACCCAGGGGATCCTCAGACCACACTACCTTCTCCCAGGTCTCTGCCCTCCTTCCCCACAGGAGCACCACTAAGCCTGCCAGGCATGACTCCAGTGATAGTGCAGACTTCTAAAACTTCAGACTTTGAGCTCCACTGCTTATAAAATCTTGTGGTGATCAGACATTCTCCTTTTCCCAGTCAATGGTTTTGGGGAAGTGTTTTTCTTGTGTAATCCCCTGCATGCTGCTTTCATTCTTTGTCTCTCTTTCTCTCTTGTTCCTCTCTCCATGATCAGGGCTCTCTCCCCTCCACAACATGTACAGTTCTTTTCTCCCCCAAATCAACTCTCTGCAGCTCCTACCTTCCATAATGTGGCTGTTTTTCTCCCTCTAATTGTGCAATTTGTTTTCTCAGTCTTCAGATCAATTACTTGGGTGTTCAGAATGATTTGATATTTATCTGGCTATGTTGGAGGGATGAGGTGAGCGTAGGGTCCCCCACTACTCCTGCAGTGTCATTTAGATAAACATGGTAAATATGTAGTGATTTTATTAAAAATTGAAAATTAAAAAAAATTGAAAATTAAAAAACCAAAGAAAACTTAATTAACACAGAAATACATTTGAATTTTTAAAAAGCTGTCACATTTACTGAAAATACTTCCACAGTAACTCTGATTAGTTTTAAAATTTCTGCATAGATTTAAATATTTGAAGCACAAGGAGCATGTTGCAATGACACCATATTGGAAAAGGATGTGTCCTTATCAGATGATGTACATAATGCTAAATTAATGGCCTGTTGAAAGATACTGTTAAAATTTAGAAAGGATATTAAAACAGAATACTTGAATAATTGTGCACATTCACACACAGTGATATTAAGAATCTATAAAAATCAGGAGTCATTATCCTTGAATAAAAGTGAGGGGAGTTAAGTCATTTCAGAATGATGAGAATACAATGAGAACTGGTCACTTACTTCTTTTCATGGTGTCCTTTCATTCAAGAAAATGATGAAATCTCATGGGAAATAAGGGCTTGAACATGAATGGGGGAACAAAACATGAAATGTATTTAAATACAAGAGATATGACCAACGACTGTCCAGTGCAGAAAGTCCCTAAATCAGACAGCTTGTCTATAGCTTGTCTACAAAAAACAATATTTTTATCATCTTGTTTTTTTTTTTTTTTTTTAAAGATTTTATTTATTTATTTGAGAGAGAGAGAATGAGAGAGAGCGAGTACATGAGAGGGGGGAGGGTCAGAGAGAGAAGCAGACTCCCTGCTGAGCAGGGAGCCCGATGCGGGACTCGATCCAGGGACTCCAGGATCATGACCTGAGCCGAAGGCAGTCGCTTAACCAACTGAGCCACCCAGGCGCCCTATCATCTTGTTTTAATTACTGGATTCTCACTGGGTTTAGAGTTCTATGCTAGACATAAAAGCTCAAGGTTTCAAGGAGTTGCTGCAGAGACATAAAATACTGCCTTCTTTTCCATCACTGTTTATATGATTATCATTGGATCCTATATATACTTTGAATACAATAACTCGTTCATAAGCAAAAAATAACACCGTTTCTTGAGAAACTACCTTGTGCTAGCTGCTCAGTGCTTCAGTGTATTAATCCTCACTACAACCCTCCTTTACATAATGAAATTGATGCCCACAGTGTGACCAGGCAGGATTCAAAGTTCATTACCCATAGGTTATTAATAAATAATGTTCACAATAATAATTGATTTGCTATAATTGCTAATTCCTTGTTCAACAAGAATTAAACCAGAAAATGAGGGAATTAACCTCATTTAAGTGTAAGCTGTACAGGGCTGGGAGCCATAGAACTTGTTCAAATTCAGCCCTGTAGCAAGCTGGCCATTTGACCTGCATAAGCTTGCAAGGTATTCTATTTTAAAATATTAGGCCAGTTTTCAAACTTTCTATCTGAAATCTTCATGTCTGAAAATATTCTGTCTGGATAATACCTGATCTTACCATTTAGAAAACAATTTGGTAAAATAGCAAACTTAGCACTATATTTTTACTTAAGCTTTGTTATGTCCACTCCTTGCCCTGATTTTCACTACTGGTTACCATGCTGGTGGACTGCTGGGTGGAATGTGGGTCCTCCAGAAGCTCAGAGCAGGAATCCCCATGCATCACAGTCTGTGTTTTTTAAAGGGGACTCTGCCAGGCTGTGGGTGATAGCACACTAGCACTAGAGGTTTTAAATATTTAGTTAATTCTCATGTATGTAGGCATTTATCTATTTTTTAGATTACCCTGGTGCTCCATAGATGAGTAATAATTAAACACTTTGTCAGAAATAGTTGGTTGCCTTAAATTTTTTTTTTTTTAAGATTATTTATTTATTTATTTGAAAGAGAGAGACAGAGAGAGAGAGCATGAGAGGGGGGAGGGTCGGGAGGGTCAGAGGGAGAAGCAGACTCCCTGCCAAGCAGGGAGCCCGATGCGGGACTCGATCCAGGGACTCCAGGATCATGATCTGAGCCGAAGGCAGTTGCTTAACCAACTGAGCCACCCAGGCGCCCTTGGTTGCCTTAAATTAAGAATTAATAAAATAGAATTTAATTAGAACATTTCTTCATAAAAGGATCAATGATAACTTTAAGGTGTGAATGTGGTATTATTAGTATATATAATTGATTCATTTTCTATTGAAGCAGTGAATCTATTCTTTTGATACTAATATGCAGAAAAAATGATTTCCTTTTGAAAATTCACTGATAAAACCTTTGATACCACTTCCTGGAATATGGGACCAACAAGATTCTATTTTGAAACAAAGTGGTCATGTTTAATTTTAGGTTCAAGGGAGTGGAGATAAGCTTCGTTTCCCTTATCTTTGTTGTCAATTTGAATATTACTCCAATCAAGACTTTATTTGGTCCTTGGTAAATAAAAGCTTAATATTTTGTAGATAGATTAATAAGACAACTTGTGTGTATAATTATATGCATTCTCTGTTTTAAATAAAACCAACTGGTATTTTGGTGTTGCTCTCCTTAGTAATATTTTATTATAAAAATGAAAGAAGACTAAATGTATTCTCCATCTTTTAAAAGCCTCACATTTAAAAATGAAGTAGATATTTAAAATGTTTGTTAGATCAGGGATGAAAGTGATTTTAAAGTGCAGGGAAAATGGAAAGTCTCATGAAATTAGGGCACATGGATGTAGGCTTTCAATGCTCATTTTTCTAAGCATATGGCAAAATTTCATTTGTGTTTTCTTACTATGAATTAGCTAAAGAATTCTTAGGGATGATGTTGTTCATTATATCACTCTGAGCAGAAACTGCATCATAAAGAGGAAATTGTGGGGGTGACTGGGTGGCTCAGTTGGTTGAGTGTCAGACTCTTGGTTTTGGCTTGGATCACGATCTCAGTGTTGTGAAATTGAGCCCCGTGTCAGACTCTGTGCTCAGCAGGGAGTCTGCTTGGGATTCTCTTCCTCTCCCTCTGTTCCTCCCCTGCCTTTATTTAAAAAAAAAAAATTAAGGGGGAAATTGTGATATTATGAAGGCTGGAAATATCTATCTATCATTCTGTATACACCTACTACAATATTTTATCATGCTCCTAAATGCACTTTCCCTAAAAGGATAATTGTCCAATAACTCAATTTATAGATTTTATTTTCTGTTTCTGTGAGTTGTTTTGTTTGTTCTGTGTACTTTTCCTCATCAATTTCTACTCATACAGGTGCAAACACACTGCTTCCCATTCCTGTGAAAGTGAATGAAACTAGAAAGATGTGTTTTAGTCAGGGATTCCACTCTTCCAGCAAGCATTTTACTAAAAGGGTGGGAATTATACAAAAAATAGTCCCAACTAACACTACAACTTGGGCAAATACAGGCCTTCTAATGTTGCTGTCTGTAACACAGTTTGCTCCCCAAGCATGAATTTTAAGTGCTTAGTCAGAACTATAGGTACAGAAAATACTCTCTTATTTTGTGTAACTAGGGTAGCTCCTCAATTTCAGCTGGTCTGCTTTAGAGTGGCTATTCTCAATGTGTGCTCCCAGGACCACTGGAATCTCCCTCAAGACCTTTATTCAGGTTCCATGAGGTTCTTCTTTTTCTAACTACATATCTGGGTGATGGTGGATTTTCTTCATATAGGTCACCCAAAAACAACACATCACAATAAATTAGATGCAAAAGCAGGTATGAAAACCCAAATGTCTTCATTAAACCAGACATTAAAGAGATTTTACAAAAACATAAGAGCAATTCTCACTATTTTTTCTCCAAATTTTTATTTAAATTCCAGTTAGTTAACGTACAGTGTAATATTAGTTTCAGGTGTAGAATTTAGTGATTCATCACTTACATACAACATCTGGTGCTCATCACAACAGTGTGCTCCTTAATTCCCATCACCTATTTAGCCCATCCACCCAACCACCTCCCCTCTGGTAACCATCAGTTTGTCTCGCTAGTTGAGTCTGTTTCCTGGTTTGCCTCTCTTTCCACCCCACCCCCCATGTTCATTTGTTTTGTTTCTTAAATTCAACATATGAGTGAAATCATTTGGTATGGCTTAGCATGATACTCTCTAGCTCCATCCATGTCATTGCAAATAGCAAGATTTCATTTTTTATGACTGAGTAATATTCCATTATCTATCTATCTATCTATCTATCTATCTATCTATCTATCTATCATCTATCTATCATCTATCTATCATCATCTATCATCTATCTATCATCTATCTATCATCTATCATCTATCTATCATCTATCATCTATCTATCATCTATCATCTATCATCAATCATCTATTATCTATCTATCTCACATCTTCTTTATCCATTCATAGTCGATGGATACTTGGGCTGTTTCCATAATTTGGCTGTTGTAAATAATGCTGCTATAAACATCAGTGTGCATGTAACCCTTTGAATCAATATTTTTGTATTCTTTGGGTAAATACCTAGTAGTGCAATTGCTGGGTCATTGGGTAGTTCTATTTTTAACTTTTTGAGGAACCTCTATACTGTTTTCTAGAGTGTCTGCACCAGTTTGCATTCCCACTAACAGTGTAAGAGGATTCTCCTTTCTCTGCATCCTCACCAACACCTGTTGTTTCTTGTGTTATTAATTTTAGACATTCTGACTGGTGTGAGGTGATATTCATTGTAGATTTGTATTTCCCTGGTGATGGTGATGTTGGACATCTTTTCATGTGTTTGTTAGCCATCTGTAGGTCTTCTTTGGAAAAATATCTGTTCATGTCTTCTGCCCATTTCTCAACTGGATTATTTGTTTTTTTGGGTGTTGAGTTTGATAAGTTCTTTATAGATTTTGAATACTAACCCTTTTTCATATATTTTATTTGCAAATATCTTCTCCCATTCTGTAGGTTGCCTTTTAGTTTTGTTGTTTGTTTCCTTCACTGTGAAGAAGATTTTTAAATTTTTTTTAAAGATTTATTTATTTATTTTAGAGATTGGGAGAAAGAGAGAGAGATAGAGAGAGATAGAGAGTGTGTGAATGGGAGGAGGAGGAGAGGGAGAGAATCCTCAAGCAGACTTCCTGTTGAGCACAAAGCTGGACACGGGGCTTGATCCGAGGACCCTGAGATCATGACCTGAGCTGAAATCAAGAGGCAGATGCTTAACTGACTGAGCCACCCAGTAAAGAAGCTTTTCATCTTGATGAAGTCCCGATAGTTTATTTTTGCTTTTGTTTCCCTTGCCTCAGGAGACATACCTAGAAAGTTGCTATAGCTGATGCCAAAGAGGTTATTGCCTGTGTTCTCCTCTAGAATTTTTATGATTTCAGGTCTCACATTTAGGTCTTTCTTCCATTTTGAATTTATTTTTGTGTTTGATGTAAGAAAGTTGTCCAGTTTCATTCTTCTGCATGTGGCTGTCCAATTTTCCCAACACCATTTGTTGAAGAGACTGTCTTTTTCCTTTCGATATTCTTCCCCGCTTTGTCGAAGATTAATTGACAATATAGTTGTGGGTCCATTTCTGAGTTTTCTATTTTGTTCTATTGATCTATGTAGCTGTTTTTGTGCCAGTACCATACTGTCTTAATGACTACAGCTTTGTAATATAACTTGAAGTCCGGAATTGTGATACCTCCAGCTTTGCTTTTCTTGTTCAAGGTTGCTTTGGCTATTTGGGATCTTTTGTGGTTCTATACAAATTTTAGGATTGTTATAGCTCTGTGAAAAATGCTGTTTGTATTTTGATAAGGATTGCATTGAATATGTACATTGCTTTGGGTAGTATAGACATTTTAACAATATTTCATCTTCAAATCCCTGAGCATGGAATGTTTTTCCATTTCTTTGTGTCATCTTCAATTTCTTTCTGTTTCTATTTTTTGTTTATTTTATAAATCAAAACAACATTTCATAAAAATGTTTACTATTATTTTATAATAACTTTATCAATAAATATCTTTAAATACCAGAATATTAATTTCTAATATGGTAAATATTGATGGATATAACCAACACAAACAAAAGCCCTTTTGGGCTCCTTTGAGTATGTGTTCTGCCAGTTGAAGCAAATGGAGAATATATTTTTCTCTTTAAAATAAATCTGCATAAATGTAAGTTCTGGTTTATTGTCTCAAGCATATATTTTAAGGTAGTCTTCATGACACTAAATGGTATGAGATTTTGAGAATATCATTGCTCAAAATCAACCAATGAAAATATTTTGAACTCAATGTATTTTTTATCCTAGTTGTCTAACTTAAGCTTCTATGTAAGTCAAGTTACAAGGACATTTTCTAGAGAATTCCCTTGGTGTTGTGTGAATTGTTAGTGAAATGTCAGAGTATTAGAAATTATGTCCTTGAATGTACTTTGACATTCTTATTTACACACCACCTTCATTCCTCAGTTGCAGGTGCTGTTATTTCCTTACTGCATTTGGTCATCTAATTTCTTTCCCGAATCAGTTACCTTCTTTTTTTTATTGCATACTAGTCTGGATTTGTTCCTTCCACAGATTATAAGTATCCTGTAGAAAGAGTTATGCTCAAATTCATTGCCCCTAAAATACAAAATATGGAAATGCATATTAGGTCCAAAATAAATGCTTATTAAATGAACTGGCAGGTGTTAAAAAACTTGTTTGGTACAATTAGGATTTAATTTAATAAAGTACTCAATCTTTTCTTTTGGGGAAGTTGCATAAACATTGCTAAGACTTATGTGATTAGACTATTCCCTCAGTTTTCTTTTTACAATTGTTTCTTATTATTTCCCCCAAATCAAGAGTTACAATTTCAAATTATATTTGTGTATGTTTGTATGTGTGTATGTGTATATTTTGCTTACTGTGTTCCTTCTTTCTCACGATATAATAAAAATATAAAATCTCTGTGAAATATTTATTCATGAATTTTAAATAAGGCTATGATACTAAAGGGATCAGATGGATGACTCAGTAAAATCAAGGAGTTAGCAAAACCATTCTTTGCTTAAAATGTTGGTAAAACTGGCCAAGTCTAGACTGTTATACAATCACCCTTATTTTAAAGTCCTCTCCAAGGGAATAATTAGTCTTCTAAGAGAAGCTGATTTTTTTTCTTTCAGAAGTATCTTCCCCAAAATAATTTCATTAAAAATTTTTAACTTGAAAGTTAAAACAGATTCAACAGTAGATATAGCCTACACAGAATTAGGAATAAAATGACTAGGAGTAAAACCTCAACCAGCAGCTGTTGGAGGGGTTGGTCTAAGTATGATAGAGAAGGCATCACAATATCCATAACTCTGCCTGATTGGGGGGGGCACTTTGAATATTGAATGGAAGTTGGAAGCTGCCACATGCACCATAACTGTGTGGTTCAAAAAGCAAAGCTAGTAGTTAAAAGGGGGGATGGGCAGAGACAGGGAGGGAGGAAGGAAGGGATGATAGGCTACAGGGATACACAAAGAAAAAAGCCATTCCTATTTCTTTAAATTTATGTAAATCAGAACTTAAGTAGTTGCATAAGCAGAACCTGAGACTTTTCCTGCCAGTAATAAGTTCTCTGATTAAAAAGTAGCAATGATTTTAGCACAGATGATCAAGGAACATGAGAGATTAAAAAGAAGACCAGCAAAATTATCTGATTTAAAAAGAGAATCAGGACAAAGTCTTTAGCCTGGTAATCCTTACTGATGCAGGATTTAAAGACAATATCATTTGTAAGTGTTCATATATAGTTAACTGATATTGTATACAAATCAATTATATTGTATTTTGTGAATTACCATTTTGTACTAGTGTTTTTCATTATTAGCATCATAAGGAGAAAAATCAATTTAACTTTAATTTCTCCCTAGTGAGAGAAATTGAATACTAAGGAACAACATTTTTTTTGGTAAAATTGAGCTTTGGAGGATTTCAAACCATTGTAATATATAAGATAACCTGCCTCCTCCCACCCCTTCACTCCACTGGGGGCAATGTTGCTTCACTTGAAAGGACATGTTCTATATGTTATTTCTGGCATCAATCATTTCAAATTCCCTCCAATTACAGATAAAAGAAATGAGAAAATCAGTGGGAAAAATGACTTATCCTCTACAAACTTATTTGTCATTCATTACATGGAGTTAAATGGCCTGAACTTGCTTTTGTCTAGATAGGAGCTGAGCGAAGGGGGGCTATGTCTGGTGGGAAACCCAGGAAAGGAGAAGTGGACCTCTTCGCATGGATGTCTTCTGTAGGGAAGCTAACCAGTGGATTCCAAGTGTTTAAATCGGGAGATAGTAATTAAAAATTAAGTGATTGCATCCAAATGGTCATCTGAGATGTGGCACCAAGGGTAGCAAATCCTTGATCATTTTAGAGACATTTAACTATGTGGGAAGTTGGAAGTCCTTCAATACTTCAATATATAATATATTTAAAAACACAAGTATGAATATCCACTCTTTCAGGTCTTGTAGCTTCTTGAATCCTGAGATAAAGTCATATTTTGGTCCCACTCCCTGTTGGAAACCCATGTTAGGGCTCTTCTCATTTCCCTCCTTTCTTGCTTTCCTTAAGTGTTTACCTTGAAGTCTAATGTAGAGGGCTCAGAAAAATTGCTGGTCCGTAGTAGAATCTGCATTGGAAACCTGCTCTCAAGGCTGCAATTCTCAAAATTGTCAAAGGTTATGCTTGTGAAGTCTGAGTTTGTTTCTAATGTTCTCTGCCATCTGAGATTTGGCTGTTATCTCCTTAGCAACAGAAAAATGTCATCCTTCCACATGAGGGTAATTTCTTGTCAGACTCATCCACAGATGAGTTGTCAAAAAAATGTAAGTTGAAGCAATGCTGTTATCACCAAAAAACAAACTCCTGTCCTTACACTAATTCTAAGTAGTTTTAATCCCCTTGTATAGGAAGCAGAGGGACATTTTCTGATATATTAACTGAAGTTTTGCTCTTAATGCAGAACACTTTGGACAGTTTACTTCTCCAGAGTAAATGTCTAAACTACATTAATAATTTCTGGATTACTAAAGATCTAATTACATTCCATAGGAGGAGGTTGTTCAGGAAAAGAACTTGGGAAAAGATGAATTTTCAAGAAAAAGTGAAATCAACATGAGGATTTCAGTAGAGAAACCAATTCCACCTGCACTGGAAGATAAAAGTGAGAAGGACTAGACTCTCTCCCCCTCCCCTCCCTTGCTCTCCTCTCCCCACTCTCCTTGCTCCCTCTCCCCCTCCCTCAGTCTCATTTTCACTCCCTCTCTCTGGTCTGGCAAGGCTATTTAGGGATTTGATATGTGTAACTAAAATGTTTTAATTTCTTCAGAAGTCTTCTTCTATAGCTTAAGAAAAGAAATGGTTTCAAAGTGGAATTAAAGACATGTGGATCATCCCAGAATTTCAAACCCTGCACTTCCATGGAGACTGTCTCAGAAACAGTGCTCTGGGAATCAACAGAGGTAATAGCTAGATGTGTGGGAGACAGTATTACTGGAGGAAGTAGTAATGAAGTGCTCCCCTTAGTAGGAGACAAATGATAACCTAAGAGGTGCCTTCATTCAACCATTAGATATACTTGAGATATGCTGACTTTGGAGAAATGGGAGACTCCATTCTATCTGATATAGAGGAATAGTTATATCTGACACGATTCCAGGAGGTAGTTTTTTTTTTTTTTAATTGTGTTGACAGTCAATTTTAAGTAGTGTCTGTTGTGCTTTTAAACTGTTATGAAAAATCATAAATCATGTTATAAATCATATATATTATCTTACATAGATAACAGTTTGTTCTTGACAAGTTTTGTGTGACCCTAATTTCAAACATTATGTAATAGTACCCTTGAACTATCTTTGTCCAAGTGACATTACATCCTTCCTGAATAAACATTTCAAACTATAACTGTGGGAGCAAGTCTGCCAGGGAACAATTCAGTGGTGGCAGCATTGCCATACCAGTATAGCATTGTTCAAACAATCTTTTTGAATATTTTATTTCATTTTTTCCTTAGTGTTCGGTGAAAATGAATGATTGAAAATGTAAAAAAAAAAAAAAAGACTAGTGATATTAATGGTTGGTTGCAGAGACCTCATAACACTTTTGAAACAAAGATGGGGGTCATTGAAGTTTTGAAAATAGTATATCTTTCATCCTATTATTTTTAGGATGAGCAATTGTGTATTAAACTGTGAAATACAGAATCAAAATTTAAAACTATAAATTTGGAAAATAATAAGAACATAGGATTTCTATCTCATATGAGTTCCTACCTCCTATGTTACAACAGTATAACTTCAAAATTGATAAAAATATATTTAAAAAATTAAAATAATAGTAGGAGAAATCATGGAAAATTCTTTTATTACTCCAGAGTGAGAAAGGCCTTTCTAACAAAAGCCAGAATGCCTCAAAGAAAAGATCAACTATTACAAAAGATTCTGCATTGCAAAATCTATCAACAAAGTAAAAAATGAGTATTTTTAATTCCTATCTAAGGAAAGTAACTAATTTGTCTAATTAGTTTATATAATATTCCCTAGTGTGTGAAAAAAACCTCACTTCAACTAATTTATAAGAAAAAGATAAAAGAAGCAATACAAAATGGGCAAAGGACAAGAGCAACTATCTCTTCTACTTCCTGAGAGTGAGGAAATATTTTTCAGAAGTTTCCTGCAGACTTTGTTTCACCTCAGCCCTAATTGAATCATGTGCTTATAGCATCAATAGCAAGGAAAAAGTTTACTATTATGTGTTTAGAATGACCATGTAATGGATGTTGGCCAGTCAATCATAATGATCACTGTGGTGGCTCATGCTTAAAGTTAGAGATGAAAAAGCAAACAATGATTTATATTCTGTCTCCTTATTTGTTTAAATAAAGAAAAAAATCTATTTTGGTGGAAAAGAAGCTAAGATTACCATAATTAAATGCTCATTCTCAGGTGGCATGCGTTGAGGCAAGGATTCTAAAATCATAAATGAATTTAAAATTTCAGAATCCTATGGGGCGCCTGGGTGGCTCAGTCATTAAGTGTCTGCCTTCGGCTCAGGTCATGATCCCAGGGTCCTGGGATCGAGCCCTGCATTGGGCTCCCCACTCAGTGGGGAGCCTGCTTCTCCCTCTCCCACTCCCCCTGCTTGTGTTCCTGCCCTCGCTATCTCTCTCTCTGTCAAATAAATAAATAAAGTCTTTTAAAAAAATTAAAAAAAATAAAATTTCAGAATCCTAAAATCATAAAATGATAAAGTGCCTCCTTCCTCAGGTACTGACACCAAAGGTGTATTGCAAAGTAGATTATTTTATGGTTTAATGAAACTACATCTAAAATGCTGAGACTGCAAAGAGCTATGGCAGAGACTGAAGTTTTCTGATTAGGAATAACATTCTTCCAAATAAAGACTAAATGTAAGAGGTACATAAACAATAGAAATTCAATTCAAGATTCTAATCACTGTATACAGAGTTTTGCCTTAATTTGGTGTAAAATTATAGGGTAAATGCCTGCTAATGCAATTGCTGGGTTGTAGGGTAGTTCTACTTTAACTTTTTTTTCTTTTTAAGATTTTATTTATTTATTTGACAGAGAAAGAGAACAAGCAGAGGGAGTGGCGGGCAGAGGGAGAAGGAGTCTGATACAGGGTTTGATTCCAGGACCCTGGGATCATGACCTGAGCCAAAGGCAGACGCTTAACCGACTGAGCTACCCAGATGCCCCTTAACTTTTTGAGGAACTTCCATACTGTTTTCCAGAGTGGCTGCACCAGTTTGCATTCCCACCAACAGTGCAAGAGGGTTCCCCTTTTTCTATACCCTCACCAACCCCTGTTGTTTCTTGTGTTGCTGATTTTAGCCATCTGACAATTGTGAGGTGATATCTCATTGTAGCTTTGCTTTGATTTTCCCTGATGATCAGTGATGTTGAGCATCTTTTCATGTGTCTTTTGGCCATCTGTATGTCTTCTTTAGAAAAATGTCTATTCATATCTTCTGCTCATTTTTAAATTAGATTTTTTTTTTTTTAGGTGTTGAGTTTGATAAGTTATTTATAGATTTTGGATACTAACACTTTATCGGATATGTCATTTGCAAATATCTTCTCCCATTCTCTGCCTTTTAGTTTTGTTGATTGTTTCCTTCACTGTGCAGAAGCTTTTTATTTTGATGAAATTCCAGTTGTTTATTTTTCTGGAGACCTATCTAGAAAGAAGTTGCTACAGCTGGTGTCAGGGAGGTAACTACCTGTGTTCTCCTCTAGAATTTTTATGGTTTCAGGTTTCACATTTAGGTCTTTAATTCATTTTGAGTTTATTTTTGTGTTACAGTATAAGAAAGTGGTCCAGTTTCATTCCTTTGCATGTAGCTGTCTAATTTTCCCAACACCATTTGTTGAAGAGACTGTCTTTTTTCCATTGGACATTCTTTCCTGCTTTGTTAGAGATTAGTTGACCATAGAGTTGAGGGTCCATTTCTGGGCTCTCTATTCTGTTCTACTGATCTATGTAGCTGTTTTTGTGCCAGTACCATACTGTCTTGATGATGACAGCTTTGTAATATAGCTTGAAGTCCAGAATTGTGATACCTCCAGCTTTGCTTTTCTTTTTCAAGATTGCTTTGGCTATTCCAGGGCTTTTGTGGTTCTGTACAAATTTTAGAATTGTTAGTTCTAGTTCTGTGGAAAAATGCTGTTGGTATTTTAATAGGGATTGCATTGAATGTGTAGATTGCTTTGGGTAGTATAGACATTTTAAGAATATTTGTTCTTCCAATCCATGAGCATGGGATGTCTTTCTATTTGTTTGTGTCATCTTCAATTTCTTTCATCAGTGTTTTATAGTTTTCAGAGTACAGGTCTTTCACCTCTTTAGTTAAGTTTATAATATCCTCCTTATTTCTTCAGCATTTGATGTCTACAAGACCAGTACATTTTTATGCCAAGGGGATGATTTCTCATTAATTGATTCCACTGTTCCACTTGAAATTTGATTCAAAGTTTTCTGTGCTTTTATTCTTTTGGGGAAAATAAAAAGACAAAGTAATGGATCATTCTAAGTGCTCAGGGAAAGCTTCACATTGTGTAACATAATAGATTCTTGAAGTTGAGGTCTTTGTGTTTTTTATTTATGTAAATAGCCCAAATCTAGGATAACTTATTGACTCAATATTTAGAGTTATGAGTATAGTCAAATATGAGTAGACAAAGTCACTCTCTTAAATTATATTGTCAACATCTTTACCATTATTTAGAGAATAAAGTCCTTTCTGTTATATTCTATTGGTCGCAAGCCCAGACCAGATGCAAGGAGCAGGGAATACATCCTATTTAATAAGAGGAACTGCAAAATCATATGGCAAAAGGAATGGAAATGAAGATTGGGGCCATTATTGCAATATACTTGAGTCCCTCTGAATGTTTGTCATTTTGCTGTTGAGAAAACAAGGCCCATCACGGTTAAACAAGCTGACCAGGGTGATGCAGTGAGTAAGTGGCAAACAGGAATGGACTCTGCATCCAGGCCAGGGATCATGGCATTTCACCATGCTGTCCCTCCAAAGGAGCAGTAACTTTTTAACTAATGTATTTGGTGTCTAAGCTCTGGAAAGGAAGAGCTAGGAACATTTTAGGGCTTATGATAAGCAAAACTGACTACTCATTTTTGAAAGATGGTGATCTTAGACACCAGTTAAATTTCTTATACCATTAGTTAATTTTTTCCTACATCAGGCATATTCTCTGTTTTTGCATGGATAGTAAATTGGAGTCCAGGCTAATAAAGAGATATTAGCACCTTTCTTTCCCCCTTTTCTTGTCATTATTATCTAGGATACTATAAGATTATGCTAATAATGTTGATTCAAATATCCTCAAACAAGATTAATCAGGGTGGACTTGAAACTGATGGCTTGTTTCATTTATAAGCAGTTCTGAACCAAATGTTATCTCAGTGTGGCACGGCTAACATGTAAGAGGGAAAGTCTGGGAACAAGTTCAAAAGGATCTCTTCTCTACTGCACGTAATTATAATGCCATTCTCAGTTTTCTTGGAGAGACACTGCATCTACTTGTTTTTTGCCTACTATAATAAATTATCTTCATAATGAGTAAAAGAGGTCACACTATGATTTTTTCCATTTTTCTTCTTTCACTGGACAATAATGAAATTCATATTAATCATAATTGCCTGATCTCATGTTTCTGAACTGTTCTTACTCTATTTCAGCCTCTCTAAAGTTACGTCTGTTTCATGGCATATTATCCTTTTCTCATGGTGGATGGTTCTGAGTTTGAGCCTCTTATTAGTGTACTGTGAATAAAACACTCCAAAAATCCTAGGTCAGTGGCAAGTTCTCTATACTGATGTGCTCAGACTTTAAAATAAAACCTGTCCTCAGTATCTTCTCTAAAGTTAGCCAGTGATTTCCATTTCAAGCAAGAAGCAGCAGTGATTAAACATAAACCAATTTCTGGCCCTAACTGGCAACGTCACCAGAACCTCAGTCATCTGACTCATAGCTTGCCCCTTACCACTACTCTTTGCCATTTAGAGCCCTTGGAGTTCTCTCTTGTGGTGTTGAGCAGCACCTCCCTCCTGACCATGTTGGGGCATCCTTTCCTTTCCAATAATGATAGAATGAATGGCTAGTGTGTGCTTCCTGATACTGCTTCAGTGCCTTCCTCTCACTCTTGTGGTGTCCCTCCTCCTTATGCTGTGTTTCCCCCAGTCACCACATTGATGAAGGAACTAAGAACAAGGCACTCAGTTCTTCTGTACCTCGATCTCAGATAGTGCTTTGCTATGATAAACAAAAATGTTAGAAAACATTTTTAGTCCTTACAAAGATGCAGAATAGATGGCTTAAATGGAACAGGAGTAGGAACCTTGCAGTAGAAAATATGGAAAGTTACCTGCCCCATGAAGGAAAAAAATGCAATGGCATCTTTTTGTGACAGTGATGTATATTTAAGGCTCTAGAAGTGCTGAAAAAATGCAATGGCTTCTTTTTGTGACAGTGATGTATATTTAAGGCTCCAGAAGTGCTGAAAAAAAATCCAGCTAACATCCTTTAAATACCTGAATTCATGCGAGAGTAAGGGAAGTCTCAGGAGAAAAATTATTAGGAAATCATACTACAGCCTTTGCCTAATTTTATTCTCAACACTTGTTGGCTTGTACAATGACTTATTTTTATAGAATAAGTAATTGAAGAGATAATTTGGGAAATAGAAGATAACAGAAAGGTGAAAGAAATTGGAAATAGTTTGCGATTAATCACACTAATGTTTTAACTTTTAATTGAATGTGTCAATTCTGTATTTGATAGAAATGATATATTTTAGTATTTTTCAGCTCATTACATGTTTGTTAAAATGGTAACCTGTTGTTGGAATAATTAGAGTGTCTGTATAAAAAATATTTCATTCTTGATAGAAACTATATGGTGATTTGTATTCTTCATCCCCTTCAGATATGTTTCTTTAAAGTTCTTCAAGGAAAATGCTTATTTTCTAGCTAATACAACAATTAGCTTTATTGTATGATACATCATCAGTGTGGTAGACTTTTGTCAGCTTCATAGCTGCTGACCATTTTGTGAACACCTTTCACAAAATATTTCCCATAGAGTTAGTATTGCTATCTGAAGTGAGAAGCCAACTCAGTCTCTCCAAACCACTTTAGTATGAGCAAAGACATGTGATCTGAGGTCCATCAATTAGACAAACTCACAAGGCTTTCTTTAGGCTGTGAATACTCTGAAGAAGCCGTTTCTTCACAGGACAGAGCTTATATGTTCCTGTCAAGATGGTGCTTCTGGCTGGCATGGGTTTCTGACTCCTCTGCCCCAAAATCAACCCTGAAAAAACTATAAGTAAAAGAGATGTATAAATGCTAGGAACTAATAGTAACAAAATCAACAATACCTGAGGAATCCCTAAGGGGAGCTAGAGATGAGTGAGAGGTAGATGACTATAGCTGTGTGCAGATGCTTCTGGAAGGGCAGTCAAGGGATAGGTTGGAGACAAGCTGAGTTCTGCTCTTGCCTCTCCCTGACTTTGCTTTGGTGCAGTCATTCATTGCCTGCTTCTTCACTATGCTGCCAGCAGGGAAAAATCAGGGCAGTGCAAAACCTTGCTAGGCTGTAATTAATCCTTAAAGGAACCTATTAAACAATGTCCCATAATGACGTGGGGAGGACATGACACCCACTCTTTTTGCCTTATTTCCCAATTGGATATTTTTCTTCCTATAAGGTCTTGGATATAGAGTTAACAAATAGATTTCAAGCAAATAGATTTTCCAAGCTGTCATTCTTTGTATTGACCTCTTTCGATCATCCTTACATAAATCTGCCTTTTGTCCTTACTTCTGTTTTTATCATGTCACTTTGGATAAGGTGTTGCCCTGTATTGGCCTGATTTTAGAAATTGTAATTCTTTACAAAAGAGAGTAGCAATAGCTGACAATTTTCCTGAGTACTGTGAACTCAGCAAATTGAAACTTAATTTTTTTCACTGTACCATTTAATAATATAGGAGTTAAAGCACTTTAGTGTGCACCAGACTCCACTAAGAGACCTATTTTTAAATTCATATTTAATAGATATGGGGTGGTGGTTAGTACCTTGTATTTTGAACAAAAAAACCCAAGAAATTTGGAAGACTATCTACTGACATTTGAGAAATACCAATTTAGAGTCTTTCAGTAATTTATGAAGCAGGTTCTATGTTCAGTGTGCCCTAGGATCTTTGTGTTAAGATCCATTCCTGTTTATTCAGGTCAGTGCAGGACATAAAGAATGTAGAGGTCACTGATTCTCAGATTTTAATATCCTTTGGAATTAGCTGAGAACATGTAAAAAATGCAGGTTCCTAGGGCTCAGCTCCTAAAAATATATGATTTAGGAAGGGTGACATGGGCTATAAAATTGTATTTTTAACAAACAGCTCAAATATGATTCTTATGAAAGTGAAGGCCAAACTTTGGAAATGCTAGTGAAGATCAATAAAATTTATTAGTAGTACTACTAGCCTTCTTTCTCTCTCCTCCCCCCAAAGAATGTATTATAACAAACAAAAGAAAAAGGTTTTATTTCCCCTCTAGAGGAAGTGCTAGTGAGATACAAAAACAAGAGCTGGCTAATGAAAGTAAGAGAAGCAGTGGTTATGTATGACTTGGGTTAGATAGGCTCTAATGACTTATACATTCATTATAAATGTTTTCACTGTGTCCATTAAGTTTGTTGGAATTATTAATATTTTTCAAAGTCTGATGATTCTAATTTTTCATGTTAACATAAGCTAATATTCAAATATACCCCAGTTCTTTTTTTTTTTATAAAGATTTTATTTATTTGACAGAGAGAGACACAGTGAGAGAGGGAACACAAGCAGGGGGAGTGGGTGAGGGAGAAGCAGGGTCCCCGCTCTGCAGGGAGCCCGATGTGGGGCTCGATCTCAGGACCCTGGGATCATGACCTGGGCGGAAGGCAGACGCTTAATGACTGAGCCACCCAGGTGCCCCACCCCAGTTCTAATAGAGAGGTTTCTTCTTCTGGAAGGAGAACATATGGAGACTAAGGATGCTAAGGGTGGCAAGATGGCACTTTGCTAGGAAGACTGGAACCATGGGGCAGCCCCAGAAAGTCCACTCTTCCAAGGTGGCAAGAACACAGACCTGAAGTGGGGAATCTGACAAATGATGCTGCATGGAGAAAAACGAAGTGCTGAGGAGGTATAATTCATCTGACCAAGAAGGACACCAGTTGCTGAGAGAAGTTTGGGATGTATAGCTCTAAAATCTCTTGGTTATTATGCATTTAGCAAGTCTGAATTTTTTTTCAGAGTGAAACAAAGACTGCTTTCTGTCCCCCACTATTTCATATTTCCTTACCCCTTTTCTACCATTATAGACTTGAAAAGCTTCTTTATTATCTAGGATCTCCAGTGCCCTGATATTGCCCATTACTCAAAGACTCTTAAGCCCTTTAACAGAGCAGATGTCTTCTCCCATTTTGTAATTGTCGAAGTCAGATGGTATGATGTTCTACATAGAGGGGCTGTTCATAAATGCTGCTCATAAGTATTTCCTAACAATATTTTCCACATTCCTGTTAGCTTTTCCCAACTTTTAATAAAAATCAATTCTTTTGAAATAGAATTTCAATGAAATTAGTGACTTGTCATTGATGAGTTTGTGTTATGATGAGTATGTCACATGTTTGCATTTAACAACAGTCTTATATACCTCCTTGACAAGCAAAATGATTCACGTTATTCATGATTAGCTTTTGCAGTTCCATGAAGTTTAAACTCTTGTCCTGGATCCAGGAGAGGATCTGTTACTGTTTTTGGAGGAAAACAAGATCCTGACATACATGACTAATCACTCACCAGCGAATTTGGTTTCAGTAAAGAAATCCATCCCTACCTTGCCTGACAAAAGGAATGGAATGCATTTCAACTAGCAAAACATTAAAAAAAAATGTGGTTTCTGAATACAGGCTAAACAGCTATGGCAGGACCTAACCTTATGTTTCAGGCTTTCATTAGATGTAGTTACTTCTGCAGGGAAGTCATGGTTTCCCTTGTAGCATAGCCAAATAAACGTAATTATAGCATATTATTTAAAGATTGAACTGGATTATGATTTTTTTGGACTGGATTATGATTATGTCAGATTTTATCTCAGCAGATTCTAAACACTGATCTTGAGTTTTATGACAATGGCAGGCACTTATGAAATCTGTTTCTACTGCAAGTAGGTACACAATTCCTGTCCACAGATGCAGATTAATTCCCTTTAGGTCCCATGCCTGCAATTCCAGTATAGTCTTTGGACAGAGATGTTTTCTATTATTGGGGCATGGTCTATCCTATGAGGTTGGTTCTTTCTCTTCAGGGATAACACAGAGACAAAGCATAATTTTTCTGGAAAAATATCTTGATTAAAAGAGAGAGGTTTGGGAAGTGGGAGATACAGACCTCCAGTTAAAGAATGAGTAAATCACAGGAATAAAAATTACAGCACAGGGAATAGAGACAGTGGTATTGTAATAGTGTTGTATAGAGGCAGATGGTAGCTATACTTGTGACAAGCACAGCATAACATATAGACTCATGGAATCACTATGTAGTATACCTGAAATTAATGTAACACTGTGTGTCGACTGTACTTCAATTAAAAAAAAGACAAAAAAGAGGCTTAAATTGCTTCTTTAATATGAATACAAAAGATAAAGAGAATAGAATACCTTCAACACACTGTTTATCAATCCACTATAGTTATTGACCACCTAACCAAACCTTCACCTTCCTTTCTTTCAAAAACAATCTTCTACCTTTCTACCTAAAGTGGTTTAGACAAGCTCATTGCTCTGCTTACCATTCTGGCTGATCTTCATGAAAAACTTTGATATTGGCTTCAGCCATTCCCTGTATCACAGTATGTAGAAATCTATACTGGTTTCCTTAGTGATTCTCAGGAAGAATAAAGGAGGCCTTTATTAACCTGCTGCTTATTCTCTCTACTTACTTGGTGCCTATGAAGAAAAGTTGAGTGGGGTTTCTGCTTTTCAGAGTGACTCTCTTTAGGGGGGCATTTTGATCCCATTGTAAAAATTTAAAAAACTTAAGTTCTCAGATTCTGTCCACAGTACATGTACCAGGCATTTATTATCATAATGATGCTATATAACAAATAACTACAAAATGTCAGTGGTCTAAACAATAAGCACATTTATTTAGGGTGGACAGACAAGTGGTTCTGCTGATTTTAGCTGGGCTGGCTCACATGTCTAGGGGAAGGCTGGCTATTGACTGATCTAGGCTGGTTGTTGTGGGTTGAATTGTGCCCTCCCCAAATTTCATCTATAGAAGTCCTAACTCCTAGTACCTCAGAATGTGACCTTATTTGGAAAAATTGTTGTTTATAATTGCTTTATGCAGTTGTCTTTCAAATCCGATAGAAGAAAATAGTTTCAAACCTCCTATCTGACAAAGGACTTATATTCAAAATATACAAAAACTCTTAAACTTGACCATAAAAAAATAAAGAACCCAATTTTTAAAATGGGCAAGAGATCTGAACAGGCACTTCACCACAAAAGATACACAGATGGCAAATAAGCATATGAAAAGATGTTCAACAGCCTTTGTTACTAGGGAAATGCAAATTAATACAAGATATCGTCACACTCCCATTAGAATGGCCAAAATCTAAAACATCTGACAATACCAATTTCATGTGAGGATGGAGGACAAAAGGAACTGTTATTCATTGCTGGTGGGAATCCAAAATGTCACAATCACTTTACAAGAGTTTGGCAGTTTCTCGAAAAGCTGAAGTTTGTCTTACCAAAGGATCCATCAACTGCACTCCTAGGTATTTACCCAACTGATTTGAGAACTTACCTCCACACAAAAACCTGCATGTGAACGTTTATAACATCTTTATCATAGTTCCCCCAAATTGGAAACAATTAAGATGTTATTCAATAGGTGAGTTGGATAAACACACTGTGGTATATCTATACAATGGAATACTATTCCAAAAAGGACTGAGCTATCAAGCCATATAAAAATATGGATAAATATTAAATGCCTATTTCTAAGTGAAAAAAGTCAGTTTGACAAGGATTCCACCTAAGACATTCTGGAAAAGGCAAAACTGTAAAGATAATAGTGGGGTCAGTGATTGCCAGGGATGTGGGGAGTGAGGAGGGTTGGATAGGTAAAGCACATAGGATTTGTTAGGATGGTGAAATTATTCTGTATTGTATTCTAATGGTAGATATGACATTTTGCATTTGTCAGAATCTATAGAATTTTAACAACACAAAGAATGACCTTAATGTATACAAATTAAAAGAGGCCTATGGGCCCTCAAATGACAAGAAGCAGAATCAGAAACCTACAGAGCTGAAAATATGGATCATTTCTTACGGAAAAGGAAGCCTAACTCAGGGTTCAGATCCAGGAGCCTAGTAGGCCAACCAAAAGCCATGAAAAAGTACTCTTAGGAAGCAGAACTGGGTTGCATTAGAGGAATTGGTCACAGGACCATATGAATTTCAGAATTGCTATAGAATAGTGATTGTTATATGCCTCCTCCTCCATTTTGGGGGAAAATGACTATCTACTCCTCTGTTAATTGGGCCCTTTTGTAACCCACCACCCTCAAATCTGAGTTGGCCCTGTGCTCTGCTTTTGACCAATAGAATGCAGCAGCAGTGGCAAGTAATGTTTTACAGTTGCTTCCTGTCCCATAACACCAGCTGCCCATCAATTGACAGTGAATAGAGCTTTAATTATCTCCATTCAATTGCTGTAAGGACTTTTGATGAAAGACTATGTACCACTGCTTTAGAGAATAGTAATTTATAGGTGAATCACTGATATTTAAATTGTTCTGTAAAAAATAATAATTCAACTGAGTAAATTGTAAGGATCTAATTGGCTTTATTGAATGATTCATGAATCGGGCCATAGCCTATCTAGTAATAGAAAGGAGTTCCTGAGGGCTATAGAAAGAGAAAAGTTTTTAAAGGCAGAGAAGGGTTGGGACAAGGAAGTCATAAATTTAAAAAAGGATTATTTCAGGCAAGGTCACTTTCTTTGAGGGAATGACAAGGTCTATAAGGAGGATTATCTCATTGATGCTGACCAGAAAATTTCTAACTGGTTAGTTAGGATACATTTCTGGGAAAGGTTGAAACTGTAATTGGGTCAGGTAATAAATCTTGGTTTAATATGGTGGGTTTAGGGGCGCCTGGGTGGCTCAGTCGTTAAGCGTCTGCCTTTGGCTCAGGTCATGATCCCAGGGTCCTGGGATCGAGCCCCGCATCGGGCTCCCTGCTCCGTGGGAAGCCTGCTTCTCCCTCTCCCACTCCCCCTGCTTGTGTTCCCTCTCACTGCGTCTCTCTCTGTCAAATAAATAAATAAAATCTTAAAAAAAAATATGGTGGGTTTAACCCAAGTGACACCATTTTGGGCCCATTTTTTTTTTTTTTAACAGTTCCATTTATTTTTTGTTTTTAAAAGCATCTTAAAAATTATTTTATGTTTTTTTATTTTTCTGAGTCTTAAATGAGATATTGTCAATATAAAAGTACAATTCACAATAAGATATCATTGAGTGACATTTGGTAAGAAGAAAATGACCTTCAAAAATTGTTGGACTCTGGGTTTGAATTGAAGAAAAAAGAACTTGAGGGAAGTGAGGTATTGCCGGGCAACATGATTTTGTCTCAGAGAAGTCATACATTCCTTGAATTTAATCTAAGGATTGTATTTACTTTTTGCTTTTCATTTGTTTTACCCTTTTATTGAAACAGAAGAACTAGATTCATTAGTGAATGAGGATATAACTTTCTAGAATGTTAGGCTTGTGACCCCAGGATTTCATCTTGAGGGTCTTACGGTAGAAATTCCATTATGAATGGCATCATTGTTTGAGTCTCACTTGTGGTTCTTCTGTGTCAACTAGAGAGAACTAAGCCTCTTGCCAAATGCAACA
Source organism: Halichoerus grypus (assembly GCF_964656455.1). Lineage (NCBI taxonomy): Eukaryota > Metazoa > Chordata > Mammalia > Carnivora > Phocidae > Halichoerus > Halichoerus grypus. The sequence goes on from NC_135715.1 coordinate 166,802,685, forward strand.
AAACTACATGTTAGTGGGCAAGATAATAAAAAGTATCTCCATCCCCTATCCACCCAAGAAAACTAGCCAAAACAACAATAAAATACCATAAACTCTCTAAAGCTTAAAAAGTGACAAAGAAATAAAAATTTAGAGCAGCCAGTACCTCCACCATGTAGTAAAGTCCCAGGGATTGGGTTGAAATCATTAATCATTATTAACCAACAGTCCTTCACAAATCCTATATCTAAAATGTTGTTTGCAGTATTTTAAAAAGCTGGCTAAATTATGCATCTTTCTTCTGAATATTCCTATAGGTAGGAGGATCTTATCCATAATTATTTTAAAATGTTATCCTGGAGTTCCACAAAATAGAATCACCTAGTGTGCTAACTCCTAGTGCATATTACTGGGAAACTCTAAAATTTGGCTTTTGAAGCAAGATTTTCTCCTTCTACTAACAGCACCCAGATTTTTTTTTTTTTCAGAACAAGCTCTCCACCACTCTCAGTCCATGTGACTGTTTTGAATAATGCCACTGCAGTTTAAGAAATAATCATGAGACCCTAGCCTAGGCAATCAGAATTATTGTAATTGGTTCAGAATTGGCAGGAGATTCAATTAGGACAAAGAAAATGATAACATTTGGACTTCTCTTGACACTATTTTTTTTATTAACATATAATGTATTATTTGTTTCAGGGATACAGGTCTGTGATTCATCAGTCTTACATGATTCACAGTGCTCACCATAGCACATACCTTCCCCACTGTCCATCACCCGTTTGAAAGAGGTGTTTCCCCTAGCAGAGAGCGGCTCATAGAATGCAAACCTGGAACTGCTGGTGACTATCTCTTCTGTCACTTGCAGAGACCCTCTTGGGGAATGAAGCTAACACAGAGAGACAAATTTCTGACAATACCACTTGAATACTTGGATTCTGTCATTGCTGAAGCTATGTTGATTCCTGCACTGTTCCCTTTTAAGCCAGAAAATTATTTTATTTTTAAATGAGTTTGTGTTAGCTTTTGACCATTTGTAAACATAGGAATTATGACCAAAGTAGACACCAAATCAGATTTTTTTGTGTAGATTATATCAGTTATCTATTGCTACATTATGAACAAACACAAAAACTCAGTAAGTACTTTTGCTCCCATATCTGTAGGTTGATGGGAGTCAGCTGATCTAGGGTAAGATTGCCTGGCAGCTCTGCTAATCTTGTCTGGGCTTTCACATTCATCTGGGAGTCAGCTGGATTAACTTGGCTCTGTTCCACTTGTCTCTCATCCTCCTCCTGAGACTGCCCAGCTGGGCAGAGCATATTTTCCCTGTGGCAGTGGAAGAAGTGCCATGTGCAGGCTGGATCACACAGGTGCTTTTCAAAGCTATGTCTGTGTTGTATCTGGTAACATTGCCAAAGCGAGATACATGGCTCAGCAGAAACCAAGGGGTGGGAGACTATGGCCCATCCATAGTGGGAAGGCATTGCATACTTAAGTGCCAAAGCATGGAGGGAGATGATTTGAAACAATTGTCTAGACTATCACATTGAGACTGAGATATACAACTTCTTTACAGCCACTCCAGCTGATTCTATGTACCCTAAAATTTGGGAACTTCAGGCTTAGTGCTGTGATTCTCAGTGCTAACTGAATCATCTGGGGGTTTAAAAATTTCTGATGCTTAAACCCCAAGCACCAGAGATTTTAATTTAATGGGACGTAGGAATTGGAATTTTAGGGGAAAAAATGATTCCTGGTTAAGAACTACTCTCCTAGAAGAATTTGAGTTTCAGAGGAAATCACTGTTATGTTTTTCCCCTCTGTTGGAATTTTTAATAGAGATGAAATCAGGGGAAAGTATGAATGGAGAACCAAATCTCAGAAAAGCAGCTCTTAAAAACTAGTCATAAGCAAGTCTTTATTGAATATCTCCTCTATGCTGGTTGTTTGTTGGCCCCCAGGGAAATTGTGGCAGATACTAGATGTGCAGACTTGTCTACATGAAGCTCAGAGAATCCTCAAGAAGATGTATGATAAGTAAATATTTACAAATTATTGAATAGTAACAAGTATGCAAAGTACTGCAAAACACAGGAATAAGCTACTATGAGAACAAATAACAGTCACCTGTTTTCACATGCAAATGAATCAATCACCAGAAGGAAGACAGAAAAACTATAGAGGTAAGAAGGAAAATATCTTAAAAAGTCAGTTACAGCTTTATTTTATAACTAGTCTTTCCTCTCAAACTCTTTTTGTGCCATTACTACTTAGACAGCCTGTCTTAAGTTGCATGGATTCAGCAAGAGTCACTTAGAATCTCTAAGAAGTGTGAGAGCTGGACCATGATAACACCTTTGATTAGGTGATGAACTGGAATCTGGGCAGTCTGTCAAATTTAACTTCCTTGTTGATCTTGATTGACTCCAGCCCTCTAAAGAGTAAAAGGTTTTATATGATGTAATGTCTGTCACATGAACTGCATTGTGCCTAATTATGTGATTCTAAAGCTGACTTTAAGTGAGACATGCTAAAAGTTATCATCTTTAAAAATTTTTTTTTATTTAAATTCATTTTAGTTAACATATACTGTATTATTAGTTTCAGGAGTAGAATTTAGTGATTCATCAGTTGCATATAATACCCAGTGCTCATTTCATCACATGCCCTCCTTAATGTCCATCACCCAGTTACCCCATCCACTCCACCTCCCCTCCAGCAACCCTGTTTGTTTCTTATAGTTCAGCATCTCTTATGGTTTGCCTCCCTCTCTGTTTTCATCTTATTTTATTTTTCCTTCCCTTCCCCTATGTTCATCTGCTTTGTTTCTTAAATTCCACATATGAGTGAAATCATATGGTACTTATCTTTCTCTGACTTATTTCGCTTAGCATAATACCCTCTAGTTCCCTCCATATCATTGCAAATGGCAAGATTTCATTCTTTTTGATGGCTCTGTAATATTTCATTGTATATATATATACAACATCTTCTTTATCCATTCATCTGTTGATCCTGATTGACTGTAGCCCTCTAAAGAGTTTTTATATGAGGGGTACCTGGCTGGCTCAGTCGTTAAGCGTCCGCCTTTGGCTCAGGTCATGATCCCAGGGTTCTGGGATCGAGCCTCACGTTGGGCTCCCTGCTCGGCGGAGAGGCTGCTTCTCCCTCTCTATCTCCCTCTCCCACTCCCCCTGCTTGAGTTCCCTCTCTCGCTGTGTCTCTCTCTGTCAAATAAAGAAGTTTTTATATGATGTAATGTCTGTCACTTGAATTGCATTGTGCTTAATTCTGTGATTCTAAAGCTGACTTTGTTTAACAAGTGAGACTTGCTAAAAGTTATCATCTTTAAATCAGGGGTAGGATTATAATTCATTCAATTGGGCAAGCTTGCCACTTTGGATGATATTCTACCACGTGAGAATCCTAACTTAAATTCAGCCAAAAGAGAATTATTGCCAGCAAAAATAGATGTTATTTTTAGTCCTAGAATAACACATCTTCCCTGCCACCCTATTTCACAAGTTATTATGACTTATTTACTCAATATTTAATCAAACCTATAATGTTTTTTATTTCATTAGAAATGAGTTCATTGCCATGCTGATTATTAGAGGCATTAAGTGTGATACTCTAAAAGATTTTTTTTGGCTCTGTTAACCTGCCGTGAGCATTTAAAAAATTATTTAAACATTTAAAATCAAAAGATGCCAATGGGTTTCAATTTTACCTAACCAATGGTCAGAAAATATATACAGTGCCAGTCAATAGTTGAAGTAAACTTTAAATTAGTATTGCCACAATAATAATTGTTTTTCCCTCACGGAATATAACCTTTAAGAAATTTTAACTATATTTTTAGGCTGCTGCACTTATCAAATTTAACATTTAAATTTGACATGTATATTAGATTCTTATTGCTGTGTAATAAAGTACCGCAAACTTAGAGACTTAACACAACACACATTAATTATATCATAGTTTCAGTGGATCAGGGATCCAGTTAAGGTTTAGCTGGGCCCTCTGTGCCCGGGCTTCTCAGAAGGCTGTAATCAAAGTGTTGCCTGGGGGTTGGGTTCTTATCTGGGGGCCGTGTCCTCTTCCATGCTCAGGTGGCAAAATATATTTCTTGCAGCTGTAGAACTCAGGGAAGTTTACTTCTTCAAGGCCAGCAGGGGCACATCTGTCTGAGGCTTCACCTTTGAAAGTCTCCTCTGATTTAGATCAGACCGACTCAGGATGGTGTCCCAATTGATTAATGGATTAGTAACCTGATCACAGGAGTGAAATGCCATTATGTTTACAGGTTCCAGCCACATTTTAAGGGAGAGGATTAGGGTGAGTACAATGGTGGGTGGGAATCTTGGGGCCTTCTAGGATCTAAATGTGTCCCACAAATTCACATGTTGAAATTCTAACCCACAAAGATGATGGTATTAGGAGGTGGGGACTTTGGGATGTGCTTAAGTCATGAGGGCAAAGCTCACATAAATGGGATTAGTGCCTTTATAAACGAGGCTCCAGGGAGATACCTTGCTCCTTCCATCAAGTGAGAATTGGAGAGAAGTACTTTCGACCCAGAAGAGGGCCCTCATTCAACCATGCTGGCATCCTAATCTTGGCCTTCCAGCTTCCAAAACCATGAGGAATACATTTCTGTTTATAAGCTACCCAGTCTATGGTATTTAGTTACAGCAGCCTGAATGGACTAAGACAGGGGTCATCTTAAAATTCTACCTACCCCAGAGTGAAACTAAGATCTAACATAGTTATAAAATATCTTTGAAAGAAAAAAATTTAATTTGGAGTTTTATTTAAAAATTTTATTAAAAAATTCACATACATGTACCTTATGTATTTATTATGTTTTACTTTGCAATGCACACACACACACTCATCAGGAGTGTACTTGTATACTATTGTGCAGTCAGTGATCATTCAGAAGAGAATATTTGGAGAATAATTTTTCTTTGGACTGTCCTTCAGCCCACATTTTCAATGTACTTCAAATCAAAGGCCAGTTTCAAGGGTTTATAAGGAGGGAATTTATAGTTGTTCATTAGCTTGTTCAAGGGTGGAGGGAATACTAAATCAAGTCAATAACCAGTTGTTTGATGGGTGAAATGTTCTTTTCATTCAAAAGTAATATGTGGCTAAATCTGAATCATTTTCTTTTGCAAATATGTTTACTTTGTGGAAAAAAAATCTCTTCAAGAAATGAACACAAAACCCAGGAGGAAATCAATAGAGTCTGATTAGGAATTATTTCCTAATGTGTAAGTGTGTATACATCTTTTCTGGCGGGGGGGAAAAAAAGACTTGCCTATTTTTCCGACATCATTATTAAAATATATTACGAATAAGAAAATACTGTTTGAAAACCACTGAAAATTATTCCAGCTCTTGAAAAAAGATCATATTGGAATTTCATATTCCTATAGGGTTTAACTATTTTCCTAAAATTGATCTTCCCATGCTCTTTGCAGAAATAAACCCCAAATAATAAGTTAATTTTAATTTACTTATTTGACTAGCACAAAACTATTTTAGGAAGACTCTTGAAGGCATCTTTATGAGTGATCTGAAGAGTTCTCTTAAAATTCTTTGTATCACAAAATAAAAATTGATATTTTAATAGTTTTCTTTTTTTTTTTAGAGATTTTACTTATTTATTTGACAGAGAGAGACACAGCAAGAGAGGGAACACAAGCAGGGGGAGTGGGAGAGGGAGAAGCAGGCTTCCTGTGGAGCAGGGAGCCTGATGTGGGGCTCGATCCCAGGACCCTGGAATCATGACCTGAGCCGAAGGCAGACGCTTAACGACTGAGCCACCCAGGTGACCCATTTTAATAGTTTTCTTATTTGTTAACCATGAAATATAAGAGCCTTGCTGATGGTCTATAAATTTAATGAATGGAATTAAGGGAGGTACCAAAAATTAATATAATAAAATTGCAAAATAAGAAGAGGTTAATTGGAAAGTCATGACAGAACATAATTAAGAAGGAGGAAGGAAGCTGGGGTTGAGATTAAAAGTTAAGTCTCCAATTTGGTGGTAAGCATTCTAGAAGCCAGTGAAATGGGGAAATTGAATTCTAATATTGATGTGAGCAGGCTGGGTCCAAGGACCCAGGGGCAGGGGTCCCATAGGACCAGCCAAGAGAGTCCTTGGCTTCATGCAGGATAGAAATCAAACAGGAACCAGAGGAAGTGAAAGCAGAGTTTATTGAATGGGGCGAGTGACAGAGAATAGCAGATGGAGTATCTGTGAGACTTGGAAAGGAAAGGAGAATAAGTCTCATTGTTGCTTGGAGTTAGGGGTTTATATTGGAAGGGGATCTAGAGTACATGTTCCTAATCCAAGGTAGGGGTCCAATCAAAGGTGAGTGTCAGGTGAACCATAGGTGTTATTCCATAAATCAGCAAAGGTAGGGGATATAGATGCCAGCATCCGCTGAGGTTTGTTTGAAATTAACATCCTGGAACATGTTTGGGATCTGGCTCTTCTTAGATGTTATCAGGTGTTTGGGGCCTAGGACAAAACTCAGAGAATGAGTAACTTTTTTGCTTTCCCCTTGAAGTAAGAACATAGCTTCTTTGGCTTATTCAGAAATGGGATCTAGCAGAAAAACTACAAAGATGGAGCCTTTCCAAAATGGAGTCCCTTCAGCTTCCCTATATTAACATGAACACAGAGAAAATCTTCACCCTCTAGATCCTTATAGAGAGCCACAGTATGATTCATCCATTCATTCATTTCAAAACTGTTTTTAAGTGACAACTATATGTCATGCACTGTTTTTAGCTGTTGGGGTTATGACAGAGAACAAAAGCAGGAAATTCCTGCTCTCATGAAGTTCATATTCACATTCTCTTGCAAGGCAAAAGATGATAAATAAGTTTTTTAAGGCATATATATCTTATGGTGAGAAGTACTATGAAGAAAAAAATGAAGGCAGATACATGGGAGAGGAGAGAATGGGTGGATGGGAAAGTAGTGGTCAGTGAAGGCTTCTGTGATGATGTAACAGGTTTTGAAGCCATACTTGAAAATATGAGGGATTGAGCCAAGGTTATTTGGACAAATGCTTTCCAGGCCAAAGGGAAAGCAAATACAAAGGCCATGAGGTGGGAGCATGCTTGATGGGTTCTATGAATAACAAAAAGGCCAGTGCAGTTGGAAGGAAGGAGAGTGAAAGATTTTATTCTTAGTGAGATGGAAAGCCATTTGGAAGGTTTAGGTAAGTAAATGACATTATTTAACTTACGTTTTAAAAGGATTACCTTTTTCCATCCACATCAGTGTAAATGGTAAGTATTCATCCTTTCTGATGGCTGAGTAATATTCCATTGTATATATATACCACATCTTCTTTATGGAACTGGAGGGTATTATGCTGAGTGAAATAAGTTAATCAGAGAAAGACAATTACCATATGGTTTCACTCATATGTGGAATATAACAAACAGGGCAGAGGAACATTGGGGAAGGGAGGGAAAACAGAATGAGAAGTCATCAGATAGGAAGAAAAACCATGAGAGACTCTTAATTATAGGAAACAAATTGAGGGTTGCTGGAGGGGAGGTTGGTGGGGATATTGGGTAATTGGATGATGGGCATTAAGGAGGGCATGTGATGTGATGAGCCCTGGGTGTTATGCAAAACTGATAAATTGAACACTATGTCTGAAACTAATGATGTACTATAAGTTGGCTAATTGAATAAAATTTAAAAAGTACAAAAGAAAATAAAAGGATTACCTTGGCTGCTGTGTTAAGATTAGACTGTAGAAAGTGAATGGAAGCAGGGAGATCAATTAGGTTTTTGTTTTTTTTTAATATTTTATTTATTTATTTGACAGAGAGAGAGACAGTGAGAGAGGGAACACAAGCAGGGGGAGTGGGAGAGGGAGAAGCAGGCTTCTCGCTGAGCAGGAAGCCCGATGTAGGACTTGATCCCAGGACCGTGGGATCATGACCTGAGCCGAAGGCAGACACCCAATGACTGAGCCACCCAGGTGCCCATGAATTAGGTTTTATCAAGATAATTCTGACCAGAAGGGATGGTGGTGTAGATTAAGGAGGTAGTAGCAGTAAAGGTTGGGAAGAGTGGTTGGATTCTGAATATACTTTGAAAAGAGAGGAAATTAGTGGCAATTGTGGAGTATTAGAGAAAGGGAAGCATCCAGGAGGGATTTTGGTTTGGGATGATAAGTATGAAATGCTGATTAGACATGTGAGTGGACATACAAAGGAGATATATGACTATCCAAGTTTGAAGATTGGGAGAGAGATCAAAGCTAGAGATACAAATTTGGGAATCATCAATATGTGCATTCTACTTAAGGTATGGGACCAAATGATTAAGTGGTATGAATAATGAGAAGGAAGAGTCCTAAGATTGAGGGCCTATGGCAATTTAACATTTGGAGGAAGTGATCAATTGTTGAGCAAGTTGAGAACGAAGAACCGATCGCTGTATTTGTTAAGTAGAGGTCCTAGTTATTGGTGACATTGATGAAAACACTTGCATTGGAATTGTGTGGATACAGTCCTGATTGGGGTGAGTCCAAGACAGAACAGAGGGAGAGAAAATAGGGATGGCAAGTAGAGAAAATTTGCTTAAGGATTTTTGCTTCAAAAAAAGTGGAGAAATAAGGCAGTGTTTGGTAGGAGGGGGTGGACAAAGGAGAGTTTTCTTTTTTTTTTTTAATTAAAGATTTTATTTATTAATTTGATAGAGACACAGCGAGAGAGGGAACACAAGCAGGGGGAGTGGGAGAGGGAGAAGCAGGCTTCCCACCGAGCAGGGAGCCCGATGTGGGGCTCGATCCCAGGACCCTGGGATCATGACCTGAGCCGAAGGCAGACGCTTAACGACTGAGCCACCCAGGCGCCCCAAGAGAGTTTTCTTTTAAGACGAGAGATGTTACAGCATGTTGTGTACTGAAAGGAATAACCCAGTAGAAGGAAAAAAATAATGGAAGAGCCAAAGAGAAGGGCAGACAATGCTCAGAAGAGCTTGCACTGGTGTGCTGCATGAACCTAAGTGGAGGGGAGGTTGGCTTGATCCTCAATGAATGTGCCTGTTCTCTACAGTACCCCCAAAAGTGAGCAGAACTGATGGGTGAAACCTTCCTTTTCTGGAGAATGGAAAAGGAACCTCCTTCCCTCCCTGGTGCTTCAGAGAGTTTTGGCTGCCTGCCAGCTGGCCTGCAACTGACCCACAGCACTCATAGTCGAGCCTTATTCTCTATCTTTTCCATATTCTGCATTGTCCTTGTAGGATGAGGCATTGTAAGAAATGGAACAAAGGCAAAATTCTCACAGTTGTCACTGCTTCGCACAGATAATGGCCCTTGTCTCTGTCAAGCGTAATGTCGAACCTTACCCTAGAATAAGCATAATACATCAGCGTCAAGAATGAAATAATAACTCCACAGGGTGGCTCTGGTGAAAGGGAAGTTTGAGGAGTCTTTTTCCCTAGCATCTCACAGAGATTTTAGACCTCAGGCTATTATTAGTCTGTTAGGAAGAGCTCTTGACAGCTCCTAATAATATGAATGAGTAAGCAGCACTGCCCAAACAAGTCTTTGCTCTTCAAGAAAAGAACACTGAAGTGCTTTCAAGTCTTGCTTACTAGGTTCTGAGCCTTTTGTTGGCTCCTCTCTTGGCGGTGCCCTGGAGTGCCTTGTAAAATCCCATGTGGTGGCAGAGAGCTCCAGGCATGCAGACAACTGTCCCCAGGTGCATTATGATTCACACCTTAATTGGATCCTACTTGCTAGGTAAATGCTATAATCAAAAGCTAAATGGAATAAATTAGCTATAAACTCTTGTGCCTTCTGATTTCTGGGCTACCCCCTGTAGTTTTATGATCACAGGGAGTTTTGTATTTATCCCAAAGTACTAATTTTCCATACCCATGATTTCAGGTTGTAAAGATCAGACTTGATTGTGGCATTATTTCTCCCTTCTTCCTCAAATTCTTTTCCTTTTAGCAATGCAACTCTTTTCAAAAGAATGATTACTAATATAAAACTAATATAAAACAGGTAAGAGCAAATGAACATGACTTCACAGTTAAATTAATCCTAATTTGGATGGAAATGTATCACTGTTTAAAGAACTTTAGGAGAGAAGAAGCATATCCTGAAACCTCTGTTTTTCATATATGTATGCATGTCTATAATATTTTTATGCTTTGAATTCTATTTTCTACATATTTTTGCACAGTTCTTATATTTATGCAACAAATAAGAAACACACAAGGATTTTCATTTTGAGTCATAGTAGATATGCAGTCAAAAGACCTGGGGTCTAAGTACCAGGTCTGCCACTTACGGGTTTTGTGACTTTGGTGATTCACTTGATGACTCGAGACCAGGCTCTCTTTATCCACCACCCTAGAAGTGATGACTTTTGCTCTTGCCCCACTTCTTGATTTTTTTTTCTCATAGAAAGAAAGGAGAAGAGATAAAAGAAGTAAGAAAGATAGTAAATGATGATTAAAAGAGAACTAAGTTACACTGTTTGAAAAAAATATGCAGTTGTCCCCTCTCATCTTTCTTCTTCTTCTTCTTCTTTTTTTTTTTAGAGAGGGAGAGAGTGAGAGGGGGGAGGGGCAGAGGGAGAGAGAATCTTAAGCAGGCTCCATGCCCATTCAGAGCCTGACATGGGCCAATGAAGGGCTTGATCTCACCACCCTGAGATCATGACCTGAGCCAAAATCAAGAGTCAGATTCTTAACCAACTGAGTCACTCAGACGTCCCATCATCTTTCTTATTTTTAGGCAGCAGTTCCTCTTTCTTTCCCAGAACCAGTCCCTCATCATAGAATAGAAATAAAGTTCTTCAAAATCATATGTACTGTTGTCAAGTGAATACAAATCTAAAGAGGAAAAAAATGGAGTTTTTAAAGAGGCTTCCCCCCTTACTTTTTCTTAGAGCTTATTTGCCTTAGAAAACTTTTATTTTTGCATTCCTTCTTTGTTCTTTTGATATGTATGTAGAAATCTTTCTAAAAGCTAAAAAGCCTTTTGCCAGCTCTTCTATCCAAGAATGTCTTTTTCAAGAACCTGGGCACCATCTCTTTGAATGTAAATCTCAAGAAAGAGAAAAGCTCAATTTCCCATCTTCATGTGTATTTAACATAGAAGGCTGGCTCTAAATTGTAACCGCCTATCATAGAGATATGAGAACTTTTATTACTCTTTTGGATAAAGGAAGTTAGTGACCACTCCAATTAGCACGTGAACTTAAGATGAGTTCTGTGTAACGGGGGTGCTGCCAAGGAAAACTTTCAACTTCAAAGAAAAGTGAGATTGAAAATAAAAAACGCTTTACTGTTCTGTGTTGCATATGTGTAATAATATGTGTGTGTATTGGTTAATACCAGTAATTCTTCAGTTACAATGCTTTTGTGACTTTCTTGTTTATAGAATGAACTGTTTTAAAATAATATGAAAGCATTTCTAGAAAATGCTCCTTGATAAGAACTTGATATGCTTATACACATCACAGCACAAATCAATCCCTCTCAATCCAGACCTGGTCATTGAATATTCTCTATGTCTCTGAAACCATTAAGTTTTCTGGTGGGGGAATGAGTTGTTATAAATTTAACCTTTGACTTCAAGAGTTTAAAGAAACCACACTAACATCACTGAAACAAATAGAAGCCAATTGGGTTGTGCTGACCACACATTACTCAGAACTTAATTAATTAGAGCTAGAGATTGGGAGGATCCCAGGAATCTAATGGGATTCATGGGAAGCTCCTCACTGTTTTGGTCAATTTACCTGCTATTCCTTATCTTCTTCCTCTTTCCACATTTCCATCACCACAGTGAAAGGAAATAGATTTTCATTTCCATCCTGAGTATCAGAGACACATCATCCTTGTATACATGTTTTCCTTTACATTGCCTCCTCACTGCCTCACCTCCCAATTAGAAATATTCTATTGTATTTTTTTTTTTTTTTTATTAAGTAGGCTCCACACTGGTTTTTTTAAGTAGGCTCCACACCACACTGGGTGTGGAGCTTGACATGGGGCTTAAACTCACAACCCTGAGATCAAGACCTGAGCTGAAATCAAGAGTTGGTTGCTTAACTGACTGAGATACCCAGGCACCCAGAAATAGTCTATTTTAAATAATTAAAGCTCTAACTGCAAATGGGATACACGGGGCACATGTTTAAAGGAAGCTCCTCACTGTTTTGGTCAATTTATCTGCTGTTCCTTATCTTCTCGCTCTTTCCACATTTCCATCACCACAGTGAAAGGAAATAGATTTCCATTTCCATCCTAAGTATCAGAGACCCATCATCCTCTTATACATGTTTTCTTTTACGTCATGGGCATTGCCTCTCTGAGAAGCAGCTGTGAGTCATTGCTGGACTATTCTGCTTATGACAAATGCTTCCAAGCCTGTGAACATAGGGCAAAAGCAGATACTCCTTTCGGATAGAATTTTAATGTACTCACTCCACATCATTTTTGCTTATGATAATGTGTTGTTTGGAGACTGAATTGTAGCATAATGCTTGAGTTGGCATAGTAAAACTCAGCTAATTTTCTAATCTTGTGCCTCATCCTTGACTGCTGCTTTTTACCAGTTGAGATACATGACTATAGTTTTCAGTGGGCCAATGAAATGGCCCATTATGAAAAATAACCTTTTCTCTAGTTATTCTGGTTGTAGACAAGCTTAGTTCTGCTATATTTGAAATTTTTTATTTTTAAAATTCAGTCTACTTAATCATTACTGCAGACTTTTATGTAATTTGCAAAAAAAAAAAAATCAAAAACTATTCAGAACACAGATTCTTGTTTTATTTCCAAAGTGAAAATTAGGACAGCAACATCTAGAGAAAGAATTCAAAAATTGTACCTTTTGAACTATGCATCTTAAAAAAAAAAATCCTTTTCTTTTTCTGAAATTTATTTATCAATTTATTTCTTTATTGTCTCATTAGCAGTGATTGAGACTAGTTTTTTACTCACATTGAATCTTCATGAAACTACATTTCTCCAGATAATATTTTGTAAATATTATTTATGAATCTTATAAGTGAACTATTTATATCATCTGTGTAAATATTGCATTGCAAGATGTAAATATATGCAGTCTAACCATAAAAACTTTTAATATTTAAAACTTTTTTTCTAGATTTGTATTCTCAACAGTCATAAGTAAAAGCAGCTTTTGTTGTTGGATACATTATCTTTATTAGGAAATATAAATACAACCTCTTTCTGAATTTTAGAAGACTGATATGTTTTACATACATAAACCCTAGTCATTAATTATATTCCTCTTGAGGAACAGGAGCACCTCCACCTTCAACATGTCAGAAACTGTGTGACTTCCCACTGCCCAGCTACAACCCCCTGAAGGAGCAGGAACTTCTCATCTGAGTCAGGCTGCTGCTTAGTCTTGGTTTACAGCAAGCTGGGTCACTGTGTTTCTCTGGACCTTTCTGCTTGTCACGTTCCTAGGCAGTACTGATTCCTCAGGGAAGGATGCCCATTTTGTTGTGCTATGTCTTCCACTTATTACAGCAGAATCGTCAACACAAATCAGCCCCAAATATCTTGGAGGCTGGGATATCTTTCTCTGTCTGCATGAGAACTTCTCCATGGGAATACCATGTGCACTTCAGAATTTTCCATTCCCATAATTTATAGTTTGAGACAAACAGGGGGATTTAAAAGTGTAAATCATAACCTATTTGGCCCTGCTTCAGGAGGTTGACTTCTACAAATGATGTCACTTGGGCTTCTGGTTGGATTCAGCCAATGGGAGGCACTGACAGGAGATTGGGAAGGTGGGAGCCAAGAGAGTTTGAGGTAACTTTCCCTTTTCCCCCACCTTGGCGAAAGTTGGGGCATTGGTACATTTCTGCCGATGGTAGCTCCTGTTAGCCTTGTTTCTAAGGTTCTAATTCTCACTGGATTCTAGTTTTTCCCCTTGACCTGTCAGGCCTGGAATGGTAAAAGATTCCTGCTGCTGCTAGTCCCTGGGTACCTCATCTTCCCTTGTTTCCTTAATCCTGTCCAACCTTCTCTAAATAGTCTCTTCATTAGATTCTCTTTTGTTCAACCCTTTGCGTGTATACTGGTTTCCTGCCAGAACCATGGCTGATAATGCGTAAGTTGGTTTTATTACTTTGAGTATAAGCTCAGATATTCCAATGTAATTTTAACTGAGAGTTCATCTCCATAGCTCTTGTACTTACGTTAGTAATTGGTACTTCAATTTCCCAGGAAAAGAGGGATGATTGGCAGGGCTGGATTCTGGCATTCCTGGGTCCCTGGCCAAAGTCACATCCTAGTACTGACCAAACATCACCCTTGATTTCCTATCTTTGTTGTTTCTGAACTTTGCACATTTCATGGTAGGTACCAGTCATTGAGTAAATAATTGTTAAGTAAATTAATGTTTGCATATAGTTTTACATTGTCATGTTCATATTGCATTTGTATTTTTTCACTTGGCATTAGAGCACAATAATATCTTGTTATTAAAGAAAATTTGATAAATATTTAATAGAAATATAACAGTTCAATATACATATTCAGATGGCACAATAGATCAGCCCTCTACATTCTTTTGCCAAAAGGAGAAACGCTTGTCTTATCACTCTTGAGAGAAAGAAACTTCCAATTTTCTTTGATAGTTGATTAATTCAGAGACTGAATGGTTCATATAGCAATCATGCCGTTTCAATTCTATTTTCCAAAATCAATATGCCGGCCTTCCCCATTGAATAGCCAATGCAGGAAGCCACATTGCTAGTATCAAACTAAAAAACAAAATAGCCAGTTATTTTAGTAGCAAACAAATGAGTTTATTCAGGAATAGTAGAGGATTGCAATTCAGGACATGCAAGCAATGGCAAAACCCTAGGCAAGTATGAAGAAACAAAGGGAAGGTGAGGTTTTATTAGGTTTTAGGAGGAAAGTGGGAAGGGTTGTTTTGAACAGAAATTCATTAGAGAAGAAAAAGAGTTCAGGGTTGTGGTGGTTTCTCATTGGTTGCAAGTGGTACTTAGTATGCTGTTGCTGGGGAGAGATCTTCCTTCTTTTTCATGGAATGTGGAAGTTCAGAGTCAGTTTGATAGGAGATGGTAGGAAGTCAGAGGAAGGATCTAGTCTTGAAGTGGGAAGAGGCCTAATGAAGTGGTAAAGAGTAGGCTTTCAAGGAAGCAAATGCCTCAGTTTATTTTATTTACTTCACAGAGAAAGCAGCCGAAAAAAAGTACTTGACTGTTATAGTGAGTTTAAAATTGTCCTTTTCTTGGCAAGAAATGAAAAATGAGATAGGGAGGGTCAATAGGTCCCGGAGGGGAAGATGTTAATTGACCCGTGTGTATCCATCTAGCATCCAGCACTGTGACGTCCATCCTTCCAAGGGAGGGAGGTTTGTGTGTCACCCCATCCTTTCCAGGCTCTCCAGACCCAGCCCAGCCGAGTTGTCTCAAGGCTGCTTTTCCTCCCCAAGCTACTTCTGAAATGCCATGAGGTCTTGGGAGTGCAGGAACCCATTCCTCAATGCTGTAGGACCTACATCAATGCAAGATATTATGTGAACAGAGATCACTGTAGTAAGATTTATAGAAAACCCACTCCTTTTTCTGCCTTGGGTGGTAGAGTGTGCCCTTCCTATAAGGTATATATCTATCTCATAATAAGAGTACCATATTATTAGCAAATATAATAGTAATAATTACAATTTTTATAATCATCATTACTATAATCAGAGCTGGTTGATAGCCTCCTGAGATCTATTGAGCACTGCTTCTCAGTCATTAATGCTCACAAAAGTTACCTGGATCTAGTTACAGTGCAGATTCTAATTTAGTACATCCGGACTATGACCCAAATTGGTGCCAATAACGTTGAGTCCCTGGATCACATTGTAACAAAGATATGAAGAATGAGAACTATGCCAAGTTCTTTTCCCAGTAGAAAAAAACAGAGTGTCAATCTCATTAGTTCCTACAACTACCAAGAACCTACTATTGCTGTTCATCAGTTTCTCTGGCAAAAGAAATTTATAGTGAGTATTATGGGATGTGCAGGCTAATTTGTACCAATTTTGCATGGCAACCAAAGAATAAGTGGACACGTCAGACCTGTTTCAGATTCAAAATCAGAAATCATTCATGATTTATGGTAGAATAATTAAGCTTCTACCATAAATTGTGAAAGCTTAAGTTCTAAAGACAACTTTTATCCTGTAGAACTCTTGCAGAAGCAGTCTGCTCTTCAGAGCAGTGGGACAGCAATGAAAGGGGCCATTGCAGCCCGTGTGTACTAGAAAGCATCAAGACCATGATACTTTCTAAATGTCTGGGAAATTAGGTCAGTACTTTCAGATTTAATTCAACAAGGCCTGCCCTACCAGAAGTCCTGATTGCCAATTAAGATCTAATGCTGATGCTTACTAGCTACTGAGAGTTAGTGATGAAGTTGAAGGTGCATGTAGTATCATGATATAGATGAAGGACTTCTAAAAACTGAGTGGTTAACACTGTTCTTGCATGCTGATGGGATATTATCCAATTGCCTTTTAGTGGCTATGACAAATTTTTTTCCTTTTGAATTTTACTTAAGACTTCATTTATGATGCAAATCAGATGATTGTAGAGTTACACAAATAGAATAAATATCAATTAATTTCCTTTTTACTGTTTCATACTTAACTCATGATTATAATACATATATTTGCCAGACAGATGAGTAAATATTGACCTTATTTTAAAGTATCACGGATGACTTCTGCTATAGACTAAATGAATTGTGCCCAGGAAAAACTGCATTGTGGAAAGAAAAAATAGAGCTGGGATTGGGGGGCAAGGCAGTATTTTTCTGGGTGGTGTGGGCTTGCCCTGGTGATGAACATGTATCGTAAAATCACTGTTTAGATTATGAATCTTACGCCAAGTATTAGTGAAACTGAGCTGGTATTAAAAGTAGAGATAGTAAGCTTGGAATGTAGGGGGTACGGTTTGTATAAAAGTGGTCCCGATGTCTACCAGCAGAATCAAACCTTCTTGGAGGAAAGTTTTTGTAACCCATGTGAAGTAATTAAACAAAAATAAATGATCATTAAGCAATGAAGAAGGTAACCCATCAAGTGTGGGTGTCAGTAGAAACAACAGACTACAAGATCTATTTATCTACCTATTTATTGTTATTTATTTATAATAAACTATAGATAATAAAAGCACACTGTGAATATTTTTGTGCTAATAAATTTAAACTTAGAACAGATAAACAACTACACAAATATTTGCAGTTAGCTGACTCAACTGACTCAAAAGTAAAGAGGGAGACAGTATCTTAGAATATTTTCAGAACTCCAAGAGTGAAAAATTTTTCTACAATGAGTTTCCAGCCCCAGTTGGTTTTTAGAGGCCTATTCTAACACACTTTTAAGAAATAGATCTGTCTAATCTTAAACAAATCTTTCCAGAGAATTGACAAAGAATTCACTAGTTCATTCTGTTATTTGTATCACATTGATTCCAAAGTAGAAAAGTACAGAATAAAAGAAATTTAAAAAGAAAACAAGCCAATCTTAATCCAGTGAGGTATGAGGAAGATAATATTTCACAATCAATTTGTATTTATTCTTGAAACGCAAGGGTACTTTAATGTTAACAAAATCTATAAATATTATTCAACACATAAACTAGTTAAAGGAGAAAAATACAATCATCACTTTAGAGCATAAAGGAATATGATAAAAATCAAACACAATTATAATAAAATGATAATAATAACAAACTAGGAATAGTAAAAAATATCCTCAAACTGATAAATTATATTTACCACCAATGAATGAAAGAGCATCATTCTTAAAGGGAAAACACTGAAAGCATTTACTATAGAATCAAAAATACAAGGATGCCTACACTTACTGTTTCTATTATCATTAAACTGGATGTTTTAGACAGTGTAGTATAACATAAAAAGGAACTTATAATATAAGGATTGAAAAGAAAGAAAATGAATTTTAAAGAGAAGATTATCTACTAAAGAAACCCCAAAATAATCTAAGACATTGTTAGAAATAAGAGAGTATATTATAAAAGAGTATACCAAGAGTATGAGTATAGTAAGATGGCAAGCCTTAAGATCAATACAAACTTTATAAGGAGTACTGTCTAATAATGACCATTTCAGTCATATGGTTGGTCCATAGGACATAGTTTCATTTTTTAGGGAGATCAATCTCCCTAAGCCAGTTGGCAAGATCATCTTTAAAATCCTAGATTTTTGTAATTTTTTTCCTTCTAACCTCTCATCTTCAGACCAGTGGTAAGGTTCTGGATACCAATGTTTCTTTTGGTTTTCTAGTCTTTACCCACTAACAGGTTCCTTCTTTTTTTCCACCTATTGGAACACTTAGAAAAGGGCTCTCTATTCTAACAAGAGTTGATTTTCATGATGTTATTTTCATAGGAGGCATGTTTTCCCTTCTCAAATATCCCCTTCTTGTGACTGGGAGATCAGTGTTTCCCAACTTTGTGGATTTGTTTCAAAGAAAGTTCACAGATCAGTGACACCTCAGCAGAATATGAGGGTGAACACATTGAACTGGAAGTCAGGACCAGGGCTAAGTGTGTCACCACTCTTCATTCAGTGCTCTAGGGCTCAAAAGTCCTGAGTTCTAGATTTGTGGAAAGTCAATTCATCCTGTTGATCCTCTGTTTCTTCAACTGTAGAAAATGTTTGCTTGTCTCATAACAAATAAATTACGTTATAAATGTGATTGAATTTTGTGCACTAAAATTCTGAATGAAATGGAAGTTGTATGGCTTTATGCATGTGCTGTTTGTTGAGTTATTCCTTTAAACTCTTTTCTGTGCAGTGCCATCCACTAGTGAGATAGACATAATAATCATAAAGAATAAATGTAGCCTGCCTTCAACTACCATGTGATGGAATTAAAAGACTAAATGTCTATAATCCTGAGACACAGATATGCATCATTAAACTCACTTAAGAATCTTTTATTTATTAATTTTATTTAAATTCAATTAATTAACATATAGTTTCAGAGGTAGAGTTCAGTGATTCATCAGTCTTATATGACACCCAGTGCTCATTACATCACGTGTCCTCCTTAATGTCAATTACCCAGCTACTCCATCCCCCTGCCCCCTCCCCTCCAGCATCCCTCAGTTTGTTTCCTATGATTAAGAGTCTCTTATGGTTTGTCTCCCTCTCTGAGTTCATCTTTTTTTTTTCCCCTCCCTTCCCCTATGATCCTCTGTTTTGTTTCTTAAATTCTACATATGAGTGAGATCATGTGATAATTGTCTTTCTCTGATTGACTTATTTCACTTAGCATAATACTCTCTAGTTCCATTCATATTGTTGCAAATAGCAAGATTTCATTTTTTTTGATGGCTGAGTAGTATTCCATTGTGTGTGTGTGTGTGTGTGTGTGTGTGTGTATATATGTGTATATGTGTATATATATATACATATATATACCACATCTTTTTTATCCATTCATCTGTCAATGGACATCTGGGCTCTTCCATAGTTTGACTATTGAGGACATTGCTGCTATAAACATTGGGGTGCAGGTGTCCCTTTGGATCACTACATTTGTATTTTTGGGGTAAATAACTAGTAGTGCAATTGCTGGATTGTAGGGTAGCTCTATTCAACTTTTTGAGGAAACTGCATGCTGTTTTCCAGAGTGGCTGCACCATTTTGCATTCCCACCAACAGCGTAAGAGGGCTCCCCTTTCTCCGCATCCTAGTCAACCTTTGTCATTGCCTGACTTGTTAATTTTAGCCATTCTGACTGGTGTAAACTCACTTAGAATCTTAATCTCAACTTTGCATCTCAAGGAAATTGTGTTAAGGTTGCCAATAAAATGCTTCTCCCTATTTTACAGATGTGGAAAAGAGTAAAATAATTTGCCTAGAGTTTTGGATATTGACTGTGTAGGAGATGTGTAATCCTGTTTTGGCAAAATTCCTCTTGAGCATATTTTCTTCAGAGATAAATTGCCTCATTCCCAATTCGTTTTTAAAGCACCATTACTCCCAATAACTGCTTTGACTGCTCTAAAGGTGATGAAGCTAAATTATTCAGTGTTGTGTTTCACCAACAAAAAAAGCAACTAACCAAATAAACAGACAAAAATGCTTGGTTTTCTCTGTATAATGATGAATTTCTACCAGTTTCCATGGAAGACTTGAAAATACCTTATCACTAACATAGCTATAACTGTCAGTTATTTGACTCTTTTCTTCTTGTGAAGGCAGAAAATTTAAATTGCTGGGCAGACCTCTAGCCTTCCAATGTAGACTTTGTTGAACAATTCCTGTTCTCTGGGGAATATATGTAGATGTTTCATATCATTCAGAGTCCATTCCTTATTTGAATGTGAGACACTATGTCACCTTCATTATTAGCTTATATTCTTATACTTTCCTTCAGCTTATAAATTAGATACCATTTAAATATCTGAAATTGAAGAAAGACAATCTTACAAGAATGTCAACATGAACAACTGACTCAGGTTTGTTACAATTGTTTTTTCTTGTTTCTTAACTGAATATTTTTGGTTCATTGTGGTAGTTAAACTGACTGAACTCATGAACAGTGTTTCTCAAAGTACCTGGGAGTTTGGAAAGAAGAGTGTCAGTTTTACACAAGATAGAATAAAAGAAAATATTTGTAAAATAAAATTACACTTTTATCTTTTAAGATTTTACAAGAGTGTAATTTTATTTTTATACTTATTTTGTAATTATAAAATTGCATTTAAATTTTTTAAATTGTATCATTGTAAGTTTTAAATTATAAAATTATACCTTTACTTTTATAATTATTACTTTATAAAATTATAATTTAAATGTTGAGTTAGTGGCAAAACCATACACAGTAATTATTTCAAGTCACTTCAAGCATGCAATTTAATTGTTCATCTCAGTAAGGTATATCCCAGGGACAAAAAATCCTATAAAAACACCATAAACTGTTTTCTATAATTATAATGTTTAGGATAGTTTTAGTTTTGTTATTTTGAGTCCATTGCATGTGAATTACAGGGTAAACCAAATGAGTAATTATGAGAACCAGAATTTTCAGTTTGGGTGAAAGGCTACACAGTGGATGGCTCAGTTGGTTGAGCTTCTGACTCTTGATTTCAGCTCAGGTCATGATCTTAGGGTCCTGACATCAAGCCCCACATCAGGCTCTGCACTCAGCAGGCAGTCTGCTTGAGATTTGCTCTTGCCCTCTGTCCCTTCCCACCGTGTGCACTCTCTCTAAAATAAATAAATAAATCTTAAAAAAAAAATGAAACCGAACAAAAGCTTAAAAAAAAAAACAAAACCCTTTTTATTTCTAGCCAATGAAAAGCCCTGAAAACAATGGCCAACACAGTAGCAATGATCATCCCCATTGCATGAGTTGTGGTATCTAAATACTATCACTCATTAAAGAAATTAGGAGTCCTTTGGAGAAAGGACTGGACCCAAGTTTGGAGAAAAAATATAAAAGATGAGCTTTGAACATCTTGTCAAACCAGAAAGTGAGAAATTCATCAAAGGACTCAGAAGCCATCATTAAGAGATTTCCATTGGCAAAATCCGGAACACTTTGAACATCACTGAGACAAAGACCATCAATTCATTAATATAGTAAAAATCACTGGTTACATTTGGAGGATTTAGGGAGTAAGTCATTATTCTGTAAAATAATAATTAAAGAGAAAGAATTGAATATTTATCTTGCTTTTTCTTTATGGATTGATACACCAGGGAGAAAGGTTCTCTGTATAAAGGTTTCCAGTTAACAAGTGAAAAAGGAACAATAAATTCAGAGAATTACCATTTTGGAAACCTTAATGAAATAATGAATGCTATCAAGAATTTTCAATAGCTGCTAATATACAAAACAAGAGATGACTAGGTATTTTCTGCCTTCTGATGGATGTACCCAACACAACTTAGGAAGTATTCTTGCCAAAATTCAACTCTGAATCTGATCATTCATTCAGATCTAACTCCTAATTTATGGGAAGCACAGGAGATAAACATTAAACAATGTGGGTGAAATCACTAGAATCCACACTCTGGGAAATTGTAGGAAAAACAACTCAGTTTTTTTTTTTTTAACAAATTAATTGCAAGTGAAAAAAAAGAAGGGTAAATTATGGATTAAAAGAGATTTATGAAAAAAGTCAGCTGGATTTGAAATGTGTACCTTCTCTGGATCCTGATTTACAAACAAACTGTAACCTATTTGCCTGTGTGTTGTTTTACTGGGAAACCTTAGCAGATGGCCCTTCCTTACTCACATTTGTATAAGAGGGGAGTGTTATTTATGTCTTTTGTTGTTATGAATGGCTCATTCTATATCATCTGATAGATGGTCATTTTCACCATGAAGGTGAACTTTTGTGGGTCCAGATTCCTGCACATGACTCAAGGTTCTCCAAGGGAATATAATCACAGTCCGGTGCCAGCTACTGGTGCCAGGCTGAAGCTTTTAGTGATCAAATTCACTGTCTGTGACATTACAGATATAGAAACCCTCCTACAGGTTCACCATTAGGGGCCAGGCCAGTTTTCTTCTGGATCCCTCAGTACGTTAAGACAGATGACACACTGAAATGCAGTCATTGAGGAGGTTTTATAGACTGTGAAGAAAGTTATGGTCAGGGTTTAGAAAAACCAACAAGGGATAGTGTGGGATGTGGAAGCAAGGAATAGTGAGGAAGTAGCCATAATCCACACTGGCCTTACTGATGGCCTCCGGTAGAAGGCAAAGGATAAATCCATCAGTAATCACTATAAGACGATTTCTTTCAATGTGGAGAAGTAGAACCACTCAGAAAGAGTTCCTGGGAAGGAAAATTACTTCTCAGTCATTAAGAATGTTGTATGAGATACTTTTCCTGTACCCTCCGAGTTGACTCTCTGGTTTCTTTTGTCTCATTCCAGAGATGTCCAACCAAGATGTAAAGTGGCTGCTCTGACAATTATTGCACATTTTGCAAATTAGGCATTATTTTGAAATATTCGATTTGAAAAAGTCTGGATTTTAAGTCCATTCATGTGATCACAATAATGCTCAACATTACAGTTGTCAATGGATGAAAAGAACAATTGCATTTAAGTCCAATTGTAACTGTTAATATTGAATTGCAGTTTAAAAGGGTGTTATTTTTTGGTCACTGTCTTAGAAAACAGCATTTTTTATTTATAGAGGGTATCCAGAAGATGAAGAGAATATAATGAAAAAAGACTGTGTAAAGCCACTTTAAACCTCAAACATGTATTTGCAGAATCAAACTCAAAGATTTTAAAGTTTTTAAAATATTTATTTGGAAGTTTTATACACATTTAATATTAAGCATCTTCCCTAATAGTCTTTCTTCTTATAATGGTATAATATAAAGAAATAGAAAGTGAACACTTAAGATTTACTCCCTGCAAATTTCAAGTACTCAGTATTATTAACTATAATCAACATGCTGCACATGAGATCCCCAGAACTTATTCTTCTTATAACTGAAAATATCTACCATCTAACCAACATCTTCTCATTTCCCCCACCCCCCAGCTCCTGGCAACCACCATTTTATTCTTTGCTGACTATGTGAGGTGATGAATGTGTTAATTAACTTGAGATAATCATTTCACAATGTGTATGTATATTAAATCATCATGTTATACACCTTAAAACATCACATTGTACAACCTAAATATATATAATTTTTGTCAATCATACCTCAATAAGGCCAAAAAAACCCCTGGTTTTTGGGGGCGGAGGGGTGGAGGGAGAAGGAGAGAGAGAATCTCAAGCAGGCTCCACAGCCAGGATGGAGCCTGATGTGGGGCTTGATCTCACGACCCTGAGATCATGACCTGAGCTGAAACCAAGAGTCAGATGCTTAACCGACTGACTTAATCCAACATGATGGGTGTTTTTTAAAAAAATTATTTATTTATTTAATTTAAATTTTAAGTAGTTAATGTACAGTGCAATATTGGTTTTTGGAGTAGAATTCAGTGATTCATCACTTACATACAACACCCAGTGCTCATCACAACAAGTGCCCTCTTTAATACCCATCACCCATCTAGCCCATCCACTACCCCATCCCTCTATCCACCCTCACTCAGTTTGTTCTCTACTGTTAAGAGTCTCATATGGCTTGTCCTTTTTCTTTTCCCCTTTCTCATATGTACATCTGTTTTCTTTTTTAAATTCTGCATCTGACTGAGATCATATGGTATTTGTCTTTCTCTGATTGACTTATTTCACTTAGCATAATACACTCTAGCTCCATCTATGTTGTTGCAAATGGCAAGATTTCATTCTTTTTGATGGCTGAGTAATAGTCCATTGTGTGTGTGTGTATGTGTCTGTATATATATATATATATATATATATACCACATCTTCTCTATCCATTCATTAGTCAATGGACACTTGGGCTCTTTCCATAGTTTTGCTATTATTAATAATACTGCTATAAACATTGGGGTGCATGTATCCCTTTAATCAATATTTTTGTATCCTTTGGGTAAATACCTAGTAGTGTAACTATTGGGTTGTAGGGCAGTTCTATTTTTAACATTTTGAGGAATCTTCATACTGTTCTCCAGAATGGCTGCACCAGGGGGTATAGCTCAGGGGTAGAGCATTTGACTGCAGAATGGCTGCACCAGTTTTGATTCCCACCAACAACGCAAGAGGGTTCCCCTTTCTCTGAATCCTCACCAACACCTGCTTGTGTTGTTAATTTTAGCCATCCTGACATGTGTGAGGTGGTATCTCATCATGGTTTTGATTTATATTTTCCTGATGATGAATAATGTTAAGCATCTTTTCATGTGTCTTTTAGCCATTTGGATGTCTTTTTTGGAAAGTGTCTATTCATGTCTTCTGCCTATTTCTTAACTGGGTTATTTGTTTTTTGGGTGTTGAATTTGGTATGTTCTTTGTAGATTTTGGATATTAACGCTATATCAGATATGTCATTTGTAAATATCTTCTCCCATTCCATAGGCTGCCTTTTAGTTTTGTTGGTTGTTTCCTTTGCCATGCAGGAGCTTTTTATCTTAATGAAGTCCCAATAGTTCATTTTTGCTTTTGTTTCCCCTGCCTGTGATTATGTGTCTAGTAAGAAGTTGCTATGGCTGAGGTCAAAGAGGTTTCTGGCTATGTTGTCCTCAAGGATTTTGATGGTTTCCTGTCTCACATTAAGGTCTTTCATCCATTTTGAATTTATTTTTGTGTGTGGTGTAAGAAAGTGGTCTAGTTTTATTATTCTGCATGTTGCTGTCCAGTTTTCCCAACACAATTTGTTGAAGAGACTATTTTTTTCCCATTGGATATTCTTTCCTGCTTTGTCGAAGATTAGTTGACCTATACTTTTTTAATTTTAATTTTTTTTGAGATAGAATGTGGGAGGGAGGGGCAAGGGGAGAGGGAGAGAGAGAGAATCTTAAGCAAGCTCCATGCCCAGCATGGAGCCTGACACGGGGCTCAATCTCATGACCCTGGGATCACAACTGGAGCTGAAATCAAGAGTCGGGTGCTTAACTGGCTGAGCCACCCAGGCAGCCCTACTGGCATCTATAAAACAGAGAAATTTGAATGCAGATGTATAGAGATAACATGTGAAGATGAGGGCAGGGATCAGGGTGATGCTTCTAAATGCCAAAGAATGGCAAAAATTACCAACAAATCATCATAAACTAGGGAGAGGCATGGGACAGTTTCTTCTTCATGGTCTCCAGAAGGAACCAACCTGGTCAACACCTCTCTCTGACTGGTAGCTTTCAGAACTCTGAGATAATCAATTTCTGTTGTTGAAACCACTCAATTTGCTGTACTTTATCATAGGAGCCATAGACGCTAGTACACAACCTTAACTGAGTGATCATATTTAACATCACCAGTCATGGAATAAATAGACGTTATGTTTTCCCGATAGAATGTGCCAAAAAAGACACAACTTTATTTCTGTTGGATTTTGCCAAAAATGCATAACCTGAATGTCATAACAATGACATGGCAGATAAATCCACATTGAGGGACATTCTATAAAATAACTGGCCCGTATCCTTCATAAGTGTCACGAATGACAAAGACTAAGGAATTACTCCAGATTAAAGAAGACAGAAAGGTGACACATAAATGCAATGCTGGTTCTAGATTGGATACTAGAACAGAAATAAGTCATTTAGTGGAGCTATTGGAAAACTTTGAATGAAGTCTCTAGATCAGCTGATATTAATATCAATATTAATTTCCTCATTTTGATAATTATACTATAGTTATATAAGATATTAATATTTAGAGAATCTTGAAGGAGGGTATATAGAAATTCTTGTACTATTTCACAACTTTTTTGACTCTAATTATTTTTCAAAGTGAAAGTTATAAGAACATTAAAACAAAAACAAAAAATCATGCTTTAGATGCAAACCAGCAGAGAAAGGTTTTTTTCCTTACCAATCTGCAAATGAAACCCTTACAGTCCTTGGAGTGGATTAGAAGCAATTCTGGAAAATTATGTGTTACCCCCAAGGCCTTAAGCAGTATTTTTTTCATGTGATGTTTTTATACAAGTAGCACATTAATAATTCTCTTTGTAGAGACAGTCAAACTATATAAATACATACAGTCAAAATGAAAGTGCCTAGATTAGTCAAGATTTTCAGTTCCAAGTGAAATATGTCAAATCAAATTAAGAAAAGTAAATTTATGGTTCATTTAACTGGGAGATTCAGAGATGGGCTGACTTTAATGCATGACCAGTCAATAGACAACTAGATGCAAAGACCGAAATGATTGGCCTCTCTCCTTCCTCCCCTCTCCTCTCCCCTCTTCTTTCAGTTCCTCCTAGTCCAAGTAGGCAAGGATTGGTAGCATGCCTTCAGACAGCTGGAGATTAATCATACTCATATTGGTAGTGGCCCTAGAAAAAAGAGAGTGCTTTCTTTTCCCAGCGTCCATATATAAAATCTTAGGGAAGGACCCTGATTGGACCTTTTTAAGTCATATGAACATCCTTATCAATTCCTGTGGAAGAGAATGTGTATTGTGTTTGGCATCCACATAAGAACCTTAAAGAAGGGGGGAAGAATATTTACCTAAAGGAAAGTGGAGGAAATGATTACTAATCAGGTAATACCTATAGCCGTCCCTCCCTCTAACCCCACTTTCTCTAAAGCGGTCACTACTGTAAAAGTTAGTGTTCGTGTTTTCAAACCTATGTCCACACATTTCTAATGTGCATACATATATACATTTATACATATATCTGTGCATACACATGGTGCATATTTATGGGCATATGCATATGTACATGTGCACACACATATATCCATCTATGTATATGTGTGTAAGTGTATAGCTTCCCTTTTAAAAAACATAAATTGGATTATATTGTATGTATTATATTGTAATTTTCTTAAGCAGTATTATATCCAAGCCATTATAGCCCAGTAATTTGGCAATAAGATTCAACTATTCCTTCTTTTATGTCATTTTAAAATTCTTCCTCCAAGACTTCTCTGATTTTTAAATTATTTTAAACTATTTCAAAGATAAAAATCAACTCTCTGATTGCATTTAAACATGGAAAAATTGAAGGCACATCTCATTATCTTGGGAAGGACTTCACTACACCACCTTGATAGTCACAGAAATGTTTGTTGGCCTTTCAGATAATTAGGAAACACTGCTGACAGACAGAATAGTCTTTTGATGAAATCACATGATTTCTTAACACAGATGGTCTCTTCAGCA
This sequence comes from Halichoerus grypus, assembly GCF_964656455.1. NCBI lineage: Eukaryota > Metazoa > Chordata > Mammalia > Carnivora > Phocidae > Halichoerus > Halichoerus grypus. The sequence continues at coordinate 166,830,484 of NC_135715.1, forward strand.
TTCCTGATGAAGAGAGCTTAAATCTCTTTTCAGAGTTTAGTAACACATTTGGATAGAAAGGTTGGTATGTATAATGTGTGCATGAGATAAAATCAGAATATTCATCCTTTTAAAAATGACAAGTTTCAGTCTTCTATATATGCTGGATTTCTCAAGCCTTAGCTTTGGTTTTGTTTGCTTTTTTTTTGTGGGGCCCAAGGGATGTGTACTAGTTTGGGAAATGTCTCAAACCATAAATGAAGCATATCTAATATAGAGAAAATATCTCACAATGTGATTGGTTATTTGGTGTTGTTACAATGGTAGCAATGGTAGTCCCTACCATTTGGCACAATTAACTTAGAGTTGAACTTCTGAGTTGATGTCTGCAATTTAGAGCAAGAGAGAGGTTGTACACACTGAGACATTCAGGTAGATAAAATATTAGAGGAACTTTGACTTGGGTTGTAGTCTCTAAAAGGGAAAATAATGACCATATCTGTGTGCCCATTCATGTTGGGATGTCATTAATTTTCCATAGGACTATGATACACATCTATAGGTTATAGATGAGTGTATCTATTGTTTCTTGGGACAGCCACATCCTAACGTGACCCCCAGTGAGTCACACCTTTGTATAATATCCCCACTTGAGTGTGGGTGGGTCCTGTGACTTGCTTCTAACCAACAGAATATGGCAAAGGGTGATGGGATGTCACTCCCTAGATTACGTTACCTTATATAAGACCTCCTTTTAGCAGATTGAATAGACTACTGTTGCTGGCTTTGAATAAGTGAGTTGCCATATGCTGAGGGCCTGTGGAAAGAATTGAGAGTGGCTTTGGTGAATAGCCAGCAGTGGGACAGGAACCTCAGTCCTATAGATACAAAGAAATGAATTCTTCCAACCACTTGAGGAGGGCTGGAAGTGGATCTTTTCCAGTAGAGCCCCAGATGAGAATACAGCCCCAGCTAACACCTTGGTTTCAAGTAGTGAGATCCTGAAATGGAGAACCCAGCTAAGCACACCCAGATTCCTGACCCAAGGAAACCCAAGAGATACTAAATGAGTGTTGCAATCCATTAAATTTGTGGTAATTTATTGCACACCAATGACAAACACATTCTCTCCTTGCCCAAATCCTTGTAATACTTGACCTTACTTCATAGATGACCACTTATTTGTCATTCATAGCGGCATGGAGTGGTTCCTAGTTGTTTTTTTGTTTTGTCTTATTTTTGCTAACAGATAGGAATGGTAGATGTTATTGTAAATTTAAACATAATCAATTATACACAAACAATGGCACATTCTCCAGCACTAAAAATCATATATTTAAGGAGTATTCACTGACATGAGAAAATGCCTGTGGCAAAAAATTATGCTGCTCTCCAAATACCCCATATGTTTTCCACATTTCTCAATCCCCTCTCAGGGGCCCTATGACTATTCTACGCCATTTATAATCAGCAGAACTAAGTTTGCTTCCAGATTGAGGTAGTGAAAAACCTTTGTATGGTGTTAATTCTTTCTTCCCCAGTGATGACAACTGCTGTGGCCACATGTTCCAGATGGCTCAGCTAAAGATGACGAAGCTTCCTTCAGCCTGTGTCCTGGAGACTCTTTTGGAGAGGAGAGTCTGCTGTCCTATATGGTGAGTCTTACATGATGGAGAAATACAGATTTGTTGTCATAAATCACTGGGATTTGGGGGTTGCTTCCACGGCATAATCTAACTTATCCTTATTTATTAAATGCTATTATAGTAAGTTTAACATACATGATAAAACTTTGTTTTTTATAGAAAAAATAACAAAGAAAAAGAGATAGAATGGGATGTTTACTAAAAGGTCAATAGTGGCTATTTCTAGTTGGTGAGCTGAACGGTGAGATTACAAGCAATTGTGAATTTCTTTGTCATATGACAAGTTTTCCAAAATATTTGTAGCAAACACACATATACATGCATGTGTGCATGTACAAGCACACACACATAATATCTAAGAAATAAAGGCCCTTTTTAACTGGAATTACCAATGAGGTACCATAATATTTGTTTACTTACAGTTTTCTTATATCTAAGTCTCCCTAAGTGCTAAATTCTACCAACCACCAAGATAACATGTTATCCCACACCAAGATAAAAAGAAACAGTTTGATATTACTATTAATATGAAACTGTATATTTTCAAGGCTTTCAGAAATAAAGACCTAGGTTTCATTGGAAAGAAGTAAAAAAGGAAAAGTGGGGTATGATAAAATTGTCTTACTTACCAGAGCAAAACTGTAAGCCATTACTTTCTTTTTCTTGTGCAAGACTCCAAAACACCAAAGGATAATGAAATCTAAAAAAATAATGTAGCAACTACTTAGAAGTATAATTTCTGACTATTTTCAAAATTCTGAAGTCTTCAATTTCGCCACAAATGGATAATGTCTGAAAGGCACCTTTTAAAGTATTGGAAATAGCTAAATTTTGTTCATTCTAGATAGAGTTAATATTTCCCATCTAAATTCTCTGCAATTAAAAGAACTTGATCACAGACAGAGGGAACAAAAAGGCAGAGAGCAATGGATTCTGACCTTGAGCAGCATCTCATCTATCAAGCAGTCACTTCTAACTAGTAGATTTTTTTTTTTTTTTGCCATTTCATGAAAGTAATCCCTATTCTTAGCTTAAAATTGGATAAATCCTAGGCAATACATATAAAACTTTTATAAAAAATAGATTATTTAATAGAACGCTCTACCTGGCCAAACTATTTCTCAACCCCAGACAAGGCAACAGATGAGTCTGGGTCTTTTCTGAGGACTTCTCAACTGAATAAATCAAATGAGTTTTATCTTGAGATTGTGTTTTGGGGCCTGTCTTCCTTTCTGAATGCAACCACACACACACACACACACACACACACACACACACACACAGTCACTCAGTCACTCAGTCACTCATTCACTCACTCATACATTTTATGGATAAGAATACCCAGAATTTGAGAGAAGCAGAAATGTGTTCTTGACCTTCATTACTCTGTAAGAAGTTAACCGGAAACTGGATTTATAGCCAATTGTGCTTGATTGAATCATATATAATGAATGATTCAGATTATTTGGAAGTTCTTGCTGGTGTTTTCATTCTCTGCTTTAAACCTAGTTAACATTCCAGTTCTAGAAAGATGACTTCTACTTTTGCCTCAACTAAATTCTGGTTTATGAAACAATCCATAAAGTGTCACATATCACAGTATATTCTTTGCTTCCACTGGCATAATTAGCAAGGGATTAAATGCCAACCTGGCATCACCTCATAAGGAAAAAATATTTCCACACCATGTCTCATGGAGTGAAGGAATCAAGCACTCTTGTATTCTTCCATTGCTAAGGCCCTTCAAACAACACTAATGCAAAGGAAAAATTCTGGCTCTCTAAATTAGCTGACGACTACCACAGCACCTGGGGTTTTTCCTGGGAGTGATGTGATGTGTGTTTTCATCACTATCTGGTCGAGTGCTAGCTCTAATATAAACTCACCTGTATAAAAGACACAGTTTACCCAGCCTCCTTTTTTCTCCAACCTAGAACTCTGACTTTATAATCTATGCTTTTTGTATGACTAATGAAAGAACCAAGTCATTTTTCTAATTGTTCAGTTTTTACTAGCAAATATCCAGTCTTGAACAGAGGGTCTATGTTGCAAAAATGAATGAAAATAGGTGTTCATCAGAACTCAAGTGAGGGGCGCCTGGGTGGCTCAGTTGGTTGAGCGACTGCCTTCGGCTCAGGTCATGATCCTGGAGTCCTGGGATCGAGTCCCACGTCGGGCTCCCTGCTCAGCGGGGGGTCTGTTTCTCCCTCTGACCCTCTTCCCTCTCGTGCTCTGTCTCTCATTCTCTCTCTCAAATAAATAAATAAAAATCTAAAAAAAAAAAAAAAAAAGAACTCAAGTGAATTGCTTACTTATATCCTATATAAGGTTTTTGGTTAACAAGACCTACTGGCAGCTGGGAAGACAATTGATGGGAAAGCGGGCACAATATATCACTCTCCTCCATTCAATATTCAATAGTCGATGTGGAATGGACAATGTGGTACAGGCAATTTTTTTCACTCATTGGCTACTGATTTTGTATTGTGTTTCAAATAGAAACAATGTAGAGACACCATTCTATTACATTTTAGTTAAAATAAATTCTTAAAACTTGATTCCAGCAGAGGTGGACAAACAAGGCATTTAAAGAGCTAGATAAATATTCTTACCTACAGAGCCAGAAATATATTTTAAGTGGTTTTGGTTCTTCTGTGAGAAAATGAATTTCTCTGTTTTCCCCCAAAGACCCCATTCCTCTCCTTTTTATCTGCATTGATTACATTTACATTGTTAACCTACGAATAGATTTGTGGGCTCAGGAGATTCTGTCAATATCAATGTTCTATAACCTGGAGAGTGAGAGGAGGAGTGTGGGGGGAGAGAACAGGAGGGGGTTGGAGAGAGTGAGTGCAATGAATTACTTTAACGCTATGGAGGGTTCTGTGGGAAGTTGGGTTTACTGTGTTCATGATATACTAATACCATAGTGTGTAGAACACAGATTTATTCTCTGATTGGCATAGCCTGCCTAACAAGTAAGCAGCAAAATAGTGCCTTATAAATGAGATACTCCGTTCAGTGGGTGCCCTCTCTTCAGGGTTTATGAGCTCTGAGGTTTACACATCCCTTTCACTGAAATCTCTGTTGCACATGGTGAAAGATGGCAGGATTGTTTTGGTAGCCACCTAAGTCAGAGATTCTTCAACTTCACTTGCACCTTAGACGCACCTGGGACCTGTGCATATTAACCCAGAACCTCAGGGCACATGCCAAACGTTGACATTTTTTCCATGTGTTCCAAGTATTTCTAATGTCAGGAAGGATTGAGAACCCTTGCACTGAAAAATGGTCATGAAAGGAGAACAACTAGGCAGAGAACCCAAGGAACTGGGGGTAACATGGCCTGACTCCAGTGCTAAGCTGTGCCTGGGCAGAGGAGTTCTGTAGACATTGGAGACAATAGAGGCACCCAGCTTTCCCGGTTCCACAGCAGAGAGGCAGTACTGGGAAGAGTAGGCACCAGCATGACTTCAGGGATGTTGGAGGACAGTGCCCTTATATGACCACCTGGGTTCTGGACTTCACAAGTACCAGGAGCAGTGGCCACAGTGAGATGGCTCACATAGTATCCCAGACACAGAATTCTCTGTTACAGACATGGCTGGGGAGATCCCATCAGGGGAGGAACAAAAGGGAAAATGTCACATCTGTGAACACATGCAAGACATGCTCTGGAGATACCAAAAAATGACTTCAGGAAGAGCTAAAGGGCTTCAAATAATGAGTGGGAACAAGAAATATAAATGTTGTTTATTATGGCTAATATGATCATATTTTCCCCTGGGCTGAAGGGGCCTATTGATATAAGGGTAATAAACTCATTACAAGTTTTAAAGTAGTAAACAAACTTTGATCAGTGACTGATTAGTCAGGTAATGAAAGTTCCCCAGTACAACATGGTTTGGCATGGGCAATACACTTGTGCTAATCTTGTTTGTTCTCTTGAAAAAAATGTGTTATGGAGGCTTAGGAAGCTACATACTGTAGTGGTTAAAAGTGCGTGGACTGAAATTATTCTGAGTTCTGGCTCTTCAAGTAATTAGCTATGTAACCTCAGGGTTTTAGCTTTTTCTTCATTGAATTGTGGAAATTAAATGAGATAATACATTTTGGTGTTCAGTTAGTACCTGGTACATAGTAAATTTTCAATAAATGATTCGATTTTTTCATATGCTTTAATATGATTCAGTGAACAAGACTGATTTAGAATCTTGATTAATATTTGGATTTGGCTAGTTCTGCTTGGGTTTCGTCCTATTTCCCAAACATGCATTATGAAATATAGATGATAAATGTTGAGCGATTTTTTAGTAGTTATGATAATAAAATGTGCATCTTTAACTTATCATTATGTATTTTTAACAATATTAGTGTTTACAAACAATGTCAGAACTTTATACCAGAATGATTTCATTTCCCCCTCTTCCTGCCCTTTGTGTTCTTGCTGTCATATATTTTACTTTCAAATGTAATAAATGTCACAACATATTATTATTATATATGTTTTAAATCAGAAAATAGTCTTTTAAAAATATGAATGTAAATTCTGAATGTATATAGCAAATACATATTAAAATAGATGTATATGTATTCTGAGTATATATATTGAATATGTATTAAAATTATAGATATAGATATATTTTGCTTTGATTTTGTTGATTTTCGAGGATTTTTTGATTGATATCTTTCATAAATCTTGGAAAATTTTTGGCTATTCTCTCTTTTGATACTGTTCCAAAGATCTTGATACTTCCATTTCTCATCCTTTTTTGCGGGGGGAAGGGTAATTAGTTTCTGTAATTTCTGCTGACCTCTTTCCAAGGTCACTGAGGTTTTTTTCCCTGCTATATCCAGTCTTCTGATGTTTCTTCAAATGAATTAACTTTTCAAGGTGAAAATTATAACTTCATATCTAGCATTTTCATTTGTTTGTTTTTCATAGTTTTCTCTGCTGATATTCTTGGTCTATTCTTTAATATAACATGCAGTATAGAGAACATTTTTATCTCCCTAAAAACATCACTGTGTCCCATTGTAGGTGATCCTGTCTGTACATTAGCACTGGACCTCAGGCATCTGTTGCTTTCCTTTCTCTCACATAGCTTGTCTCTTCTATTTATCTTTCCACTTATTTAAGTCAATTACTTTTTTAAATATTTTGTAGTTTTTAAGGTACTCATCTTCATATCTTTTCAAAAATATATTCCTAAAAAGTTTTGATGCTATTGTACCAACAGGCAAAAAGTGCTCAATATCACTGACTAATGGTCAGAGGAATGAAAATCAAAACCACAATAAGATATTACCTCATTTGTTAGGATGACTATTCTCAAAAAAAAAAAAATAGAAGATAAGAAGAAGTATTGGTGGGATGCAGAGAAACTGGAAACCTTGTACACTGCTGATGGAGATGTAAAATGGTACAGTAACTATGGAAAACAGTATTGAGTTTCCTCAAAAAATTAAAAGTAGAACCACCATATGATCCAGCACTTTCACTTCTGAGTATATACTCAAAGGAATTGACATCAGGATCTTGAAGAGATATCTGCATTTCTATGTTCATTGCAACAATGACCAAGTTACAAAATAACCCAAATGTCCATCTACAGATGAATGAATAAAGAAAATGTAGTATATACATGCAATAGAATATTATCCAGCTTTCAAAAAGAAGGAAATCTTGCAATTTGGGATGACATAAATGAACCTGGAGAACATTATGCTAAGTAAAATAAGGTAGTCACAGAAAAATAAAAAAATATTGCATGATTTTTCTTATTTGAGGCACTAAAATAGTTAAACTCATTTAACAGAAAATAGAATGGTGGTTGCCAGGCGTTGGCGGGACTGAGAATTGGGGAATTTTTCAACTGGTATAAAGTTTCAGTTATGAAAACTGAGTTAGTTTCAGAGATCTGCTGAATAGCATTGTGACTATAGTCAGCAATTTTGTATTGTTCACTTAAAAATTTGATGAGGGTAGGTCTCATGTGAAGTGTTCTTGCCACAAAAAAAAAAAGGAAATAAGCAAGCAAATAAAAAAGGGGACACAAGGAAACCTTTGGAAGTGATGGATATATCTATTATCTTGATTGTGGTGATGGTTTTCAAGGTTGTATACATATGTCTAATCTCATCAAAGATGTATAATTTTTGTAGATCAATAATACTTCAATAAGACTATTTAAAAATTTCATTTTCTTATTGTTTGTTGCAAGTATATAAATTACAATTAATTTTTAAAAATATTTACCTTGCATCTTGTGTCCTTGCTAAACTTATTATTGTAATTTACTTATAGACTTGTTAAGATTTTCTATATAAATAATCATGAAATCTGTCTGACAGTTTTATTTTCCTTTCCAATCTTTGTGACTTTTTTCTTTTTCTTACATTATTACACTAGCAAGGATCTCCTGTGCCATAATAAATTAAAATAATGAGATGAATAGCCTTGTCTTGTTCCTAATCTTAGGTAAAAAGCTGGAATATTTCAGTACTGAGTATCATGTTACCAGTAGGTTTTATTCTGTAGATATTCTTAACCGATTGAGGAAATCCCATGCTATTCCTAATTTGCTGACAACTTTTACCATGAATGAACAGTAGAATTTATCAAATGCTTTTATGACATCTATTAGATTGATTATATGGTTTTTCTTCTTTTTTAAAAAGACTACTTTTTTTAGAGCATTTTAAAATTGAGAGGAAGGTATAGAGATTTCCCAAATACTCCCTACCCACCCTGCCCCACATGTATAGCATTCCCTATTATCAGCATCCCCCACACAGTGGTATATTTGTTGCAATTGATGAACCTATATCATAATCATCATACATAATGGTATTATCATTTAAACAATACATATCAAGCCATGGAATATATGATTTCTAAAATAAACTAAAAACCTTACACAAATCTAGATTAAATTCAAGAAGAAAATCACCATTATTTATAAAATATTATTGACACATCTTTGTTCATTGAGAAAACATTTTTTTTTTAAAGATTTTATTTATTTATTTGACAGAGAGAGACACAGCGAGAGAGGGAACATAAGCAGGGGGAGTGGGGGAGGGAGAAGCAGGCTTCCCGCCGAGCAGGGAGCCTGATGTGGGACTCGATCCCAGGATCCTGGGATCATGAGCTGAGCCGAAGGCAGACGCTTAACGACTGAGCCACCCAGGCGCCCAAGAAAACATTTTTTTTAACCAAGAATGTTAGACAGAATTAAAGGTTTAAGAATCCATTTAAAGGATAGCATTTTTGGACGTTATTGATTGAAACTTAGTTTATTTTTTTAATGAAACTAACTTAGTGTCATTACAGTTATAATCATTTCAGATAGAAAGAATAGGTTTATCATTTTATTTGTTGTTGTAGTTTAAAACTTTAAAATAACATATAAGTCCTTAACTAAATCTGAATAAAGTGCCTCTTTTCAGAATGTTAATCCTTTATTCCATAGAAAAAGATATGGTGTTGTTTTTGTCCTTTCTAGTATAGTGTGTGTGTGTATGTGTATGTGTGTGTGTGTGTATTTAAATTTTCTTCAGCTGTCAACCTCTAAATCAGTATGATAAAGCATTCTGAGGGGAAATCATATTTTTGATAACTTACCGGGTCATAGGTATTCCAAGGAGCATTATCTTATTTTCAAAAGTCAATGTTAGCAAAAGACAAATATTTATGTATTTTAAACTTCAGCTTTATTTTGTTTGTCTCTAAAAGTGCAAGCAAGAAGAAAAAGATGATTATTTCAGTCATGCAGGAGAGCATCTATAAAAATAATAAATATAAATTGGAATGTAACATCAAGTCTTGGCATCACACAAATATACACAGAAATACCGAGACAGCCTGACTTATAGTTTTGCTGAGTCTAAATGGTTATTGACAATAATCATTGAGGAAAAGCTTTCACTTCTTCTATATGAGCTGTAGACTTTTAGCTTTGAATTCATCTAGGTCAGCTACCTCATTTAACAGATAAAATTATTGAAACACAAAGATTAAGCAACTTACCCATGGTTACATAATTGTTTAGAAATAGCTGGTCATGGGCTTTTGATCTCCAATTTCATTAAGCTGATCGTGTCTTAACTCTTTGATTCCAGTATATTTAATCTTGTTCTTCCTAAGTAAGTACTCTGTTAACTATATTTGGTGCTTTTGGATTTCTCTCATTTAAGAATCATATAATTTTCCAAGGATCAAACCCTCTGTTTCCTTAGTGTCCAACGTTGCTTCAGAGTATGGACCTCACAGTGAAACAAACCTGAGTTAGAATCAAGACCCCATCACTATCCTACTTTTGTGATTTAGGGAAGTTATTTAACCTTTATAAACTTAGTTTCCCCAAAGATGATAAGGCCAAGCTATTGTTTTTATTTTTAGAGTAAAATAAAAAAAAATCATGTGAGCTATTATTATATCACGCAGTCTGTGTATTATAAACCTTTGATAAATATGAAGATGATTTTCAGATATTTTGGTGAAAAGACCAGAAAATCAAAAAACTTACTTTTAGATAATGCTGTTCAGTACCATTTTTTTTTTTTTTGCAAATATGAATGGTTGCTTTAATAAAATTAAAAACCAAAGTAACGTTTGCACCTTCTTTGAGGAGTGTATTACTTACTGAAAACAGCTAATGAAGATAGAAGATAGGGGTACGGAGTTGGGATTTAAGACTAGGAAAACAAGACATTTGAGAAGTATTAATTTGGATAAGGTTCATGGAGGATGTAAGCTGAAAGAAGAAGAGTACACAGTTTGCCAACATAAAGGAAGAAGGACATTCTAAGTAGTAATAACAGCAGGTGAACTAGCCCAAAGCTTTGATTAGGGAAACCAGATGTATAGTTTCTGACTATAGGATACTTTACTCAAAATAAGTTTTTAAATTCATTTATTTCTTATTCCACTGTTTTAAGATAGTAATGCCATAGAACATAGATATTATAAAGCAACATAAAAACAGAATAAAGTGATGTAAGAGTTGGAGGGAGAGGCCCTTAACCATATTTACTGCCAAGAGCAGCTTTTTTTGAACAAATATTGCTGTGATGAGAAGCTTTGTTGTTTCCTCTTGAGAGCCTCTGGATCTTTCTCCAGCCCAATTATTATATACTTGTTCTTAACTTCCTTCTCCTCCATTGTTATTCCACTGCCACGTAAATGTTGATTGAGAAATAGTTTGTCATCCATATCAACATGGTGCTTGAACACAGGAAGAATACTAAACTAAGGTGATCAAAATCAGATTGGGGTTTAAGATTATTATACCACTTATTTGATAATTTATTTTAAAATACTCCATTTGAATTGTGTGATGTAAGTGGTTAAGTATTTTACCTTTACTATATAACCTTGTATACATTGTAGTATAATACGCTATAGTAGGATAGTAGCATTTGGAAGACCTTAGCTAGAATATCTTACTCCAATTTTGTTTTCATATATTCTTTAAATATTACAGCAATCTACTCCAAAGGATTCACTAATTAGTATAAAAAATGTTAAAAATAATTTTTCATTGGTGAAATGAATGAAGTTGAAGACACCTGATTAGTTAAAACAGTGGTATAGGCACCATCACTTTCCATGATCCAAGTTCAAGAGACTATTAAGCCTTGCTGCCTAGCACTTATATGGTGTAGTGTTGCAGACCTTAGAGATTCATTTGGTAGCATGTATCTGGCATTTTGCCTATTGCTTGTCCCAAAAAACATTGGATGACCTATTGGGATATTTTTGTATATGTCTTAGAATGAGGATCTCTTAGGGTGGGCTTGTTGGAGTGCATTTGGATGGAGATTTCTTAGTGGCTGAGCATAAAATAACAGGTTGTGTGTATCTTCTTGCTAATAAGTGTTCATAAGTTTGTCATTTGCTTTTACTAGAATGCGACAGATTATTAAGCAAGAAGATGCATAGATTTCTCTTTCTTCTAATCACCAGAGGTCACAAATATTTACCCTGAAGAACTTGGTATTAATAACTGCCAAATGGGCTGAGATGAGTGCACAGCAATAAGTAAAAAAAATCTTTGAAAAAATATAAGAATACATTCCACATTTTCCCCTAAAACCTGAGCTGCCCTATTGATGACCTGAGTTTTTCTGCCTTCTGCCAGGATCACTCATAACATGTGAAGTCAACTATAAAAAAACTATATCATATACTTCTTTTTAAGCATATTTTAATAGAAAATGAGCTATGGACCTGAAATAGAATTGTACAATTTTTTAGTACAGATGTACTAAGATCTATTAAGAGAAATGAAGGACATCAAGCTGTTGGACTTGGAAATTTTTGAGATTTTATTGGCCAGCAGGATGAGAGTAGGAAAAGACAGAAAGAAGTCATGATACCAAAGAACAAAGATCATTGTCTTGAACATCAGAGTGTTTTTGAGTCCCTACTGTATAGAGAACACTGGCAGAGAGGTAGAAGATCTAAAATAGAACTCCATGCCTTTAAGGGGTGATAACAACAGAAATGTAAGTAGAAGACAATGAGGAAGTCTCAGATGAGAAATCACTGTGTGTTAAATCTTAGGTGAAGACTAAACAGAGCATTTTCCTTTCCTTTTCTTTGTTTAATCAAGGAGAGTTTCATCTCCTCTGCAGAAAAGAGATGGCATTAAGAAACTTATTTGGAATTGAGGTATTAAGAAGTATAAGGACTGATTGAAATGACTGTAAATGGCACAAGGATCTCTCCAGAAAGATCCCTTCTACCTTGAGTTCCTATTGTCTGTTTTGAGGGTGCTCTAGCTTTTGGTCCTTTTATTTCTGACCAGTATTTCTTGGATCCAAAGTGCACTCAACACCCAAATATAATTTTAATATAAATGAGTGGAAGCCAGAGAAAAACTGGCTGGCACCCAACTGCTTTATCTACTTCCAAGAAATCATTCTTTCAGGAAAGAGCAAGCAAGACATTTTTAAATTAAAAACTGGGGTGAAGAATTTTTTTTTCTCTTTTGGTTGAATGAGCTCTGAACTTTATAGTGTATTATCCTAAGATCTGGGGTTTTAATTCACATATTGTTATTCTTAATAGCACATCCCTGTGGTTATATTTCTTAGCTTTTTAATGAAGGCTAACAGTGCCCTTCTTTCTTCCCTTGTTCCACATGCAAAGACATGTTTTTTAGATGCTGAAGACCTGAAATTGTATGAGACCTACCTTTCCCAATTTAAACTTTATCTAAGGCAATTAGGACTTAAAAAATATATATCAAATGAGATGAAATTAAGGCAAGAATCTAAAAGAGAGGGGATCTGTCATGTGACTCCTAGATTAGTTCACGATACCTTATGGGACAAATTTAAAGTAGCTTCTGATATCTCTGGTACTTCTCATGCCTAAATCAACAATAGGATAATTATTACTTGAATATTAATTATGTGCCCCTTTCTTTTCTATATAATTTAATAATAGGAAATGAAGTGATAAGAAATAGTATGTACATCCTCAGCCACTTCTGAGTTTATTCTCTTGCATTGCTCATATATAGAGACCTTGTATATATAGTCCAATAGTCCCTGAGTCTTCTAGTATTCTGGGGTCTCCCTTTGCTTTAATGTCCAAGTGAAAAAGCTCACACTTTGGGTCATGTAAAAATGGAAAGCATAACCCTTTGTTTTATTTTTCAAGATTCTGAAGAGAGTACTTACCTTTTCTTGATGGTTTTCCATCACTTGCTTTGAATTTCTCTTTCTAACTCAGTTATTGATTCCTATCTGTCAAGCTAACTTCCTAGGCTGCTGTCCCACTTTATTTTGTTCTTCAAGTGGCCTCTTCACCTTCATTACTTATAGTACCACTAACACAAGGCTCTGGTGTAACAATCTTTTGCTGAAGGTTTATAGATAATGGAAAGACTGAAGCAAAGAAAAGAAACAAATGAAAACAATATCAAATATTTTGAATTTTACCATTCAGTTCCTTTCCAGAAAATTGTTTTTGGTCCCCCCCACCTCCCGCCCCCTGTCTGCTACACCATTACTAGACTCCTTTGCTGAGTCTCTCTCTCTCTCTCTCTATTCTTACTGTCAATTTTTCTTACACATTTCCCTCTTCAATCCCAAAGCAACTAAGACTTCTGTCTTGAGCACTCCATAAATCACATAACAAGTCTGTTTTATCCAAATATGAGATAATTATAATACTTCTGCTGGAAAATTACATAGGCATTCTATATTTATTCCCAGCCCCTTTTAGTGCCTATTGTGTAGGGGCTAAAAGTCCAAAAACCACATTTTCCCAACTCCTTTGTCAGAAGGGTTGTGTCAATTGGATGCATTACACAAGATTTGGAAGATGGAAAGGAGGTAGCAGTCATTTTCATCCAACACCAGTGGGCTTTAGCAGACAGATTTTATGTAGCAAAAAAACTGCTCATTTCCCAGACGCCTGGGTGGCTCAGTCAGTTAAGCGTCTGCCTTTGGCTCAGGTCAGGATCTCAGGGTCCTGGGATCAAGTCCTGCATTGGGTTCCCGGCTCACTGGGGAGTCTGCTTCTCCCTCAGCCCTCTCCCCTGCTTGTGCTCTCTCTCTCTCTCTCTCTCAAATAAATAAATAAAAATCTTAAAAAAAACAAACTCCTCCTCATTTCCCTACTATTACTATTTTGAGGGATTATAAAGAAGTGGTTTCTTGAAGTTTTCTGAATCTGGATTTACTAATTTTCTAGCTCTTCCAACAAGTTTGTAAGTATTTAATTTCCACATTTAGATCAGTACCAGTTAGCTATTTCTTTACAAATGTTGCTTACTAATCCACTCCAAAAATTCAGTAGTTTAAAACAACAACCTATTCTCATGTATCTGCAGTTTGTCTGGGATTGGCTGACCTAAGCTGTGTGTGACTAAGCAGTGTGGTTCTGCTTTAAGCAGAGGCTTCTGGTTCAACCAAAAACCAGCCAAGCCCCAGCTGGTCTTGGCTTGGCCAACTCTATTCCATGTATGCCCAGTCTTGGGTCTCTGTGGAAGAGGCAGCAGCTAACTAGCTGGAGTGGGAAGTCTTCTAATGGCAGTGGCAGAAGTACAAGGGAACAAACAGAAACCAGCAAGGGCTCTCAAATTCTGTTTCAAAACTGGTACCTTGTTACTTTTGTCTACATACCACTGGCCAATGCAACTTACATGGCCAAGCTCAAAGCCAAGAGCTGGTGGAGCATACTTTGTGCAGAAATTATGTCATATGCATGAAGTACTTTGATTTCAAAGAAGCCACAGTCTTATCTGAGAAAGAAAGGTCTTTTATACCTCATTGGTCATATAGCTAAAACCAAGCTGTGTGATCAAGCTCAATGACAGAAATTCAGATGACATAACCAAAACCAGGTATAAACCACTAATACGTGCATTTCCTATGAAAAATGCTGACAAGTTCATACAGGCTTTCCTTTGGTATGTTCTGAACTCTAACACAGGACGACACTAATCATTTGTTTGTATATTCTATTCAGGTCTGTTTAAGGGTCAATACCATGATTCCAGGAGTTCCTGGAGAAAAGCACAAGGTTGCAGTTCACACACTCCGCTAATGATGAGATCATGGCAAAGAAGTAGAGAATTGAAGCCAATCATTCTGTCTTTTATAAGACTGGTTATACTTGGAAACATAGAAGGTTTCCTATTTCTTTGCAATGAAACCCGATGGACACAAGCCAGTGTTTAAATATAGACTTTGAAGATTAAATTAACCCAGTTAGTAAACTATGCAATCAAAATTTGGAACAAGGTCTTCTGATTGCATAAACAGCGTTCTTTTCACTTTACCCAGTTTTTGAACCAATATGAGACCACAATGCGGTACGATCAAGAATCAGTGCAAATTGCTAAGTAAAACTCTGAAATGGGTACTTTGGCATTGGCATTCAGCTGACTTTCCTTCCGGTAGCTTTGTAGCCACATTTCCATCTGTCTCTCTCTGTCTCTCTTACACACACACGCATACACGCACGCACGGGTGCACGTGAATCTTGGAGCCCTTTTGGTATATTGTGGATACTAAAATATCTAGTCAGCTATCCCATAAGATCTGTGTTTTTCAAACTTAATATACATATGAATTACCTGGGTATCAGGTTAAAATGCAGATTTTGGATTTTGATTTAGGAGGTCAAAGGTGGGTCTGAGCTTCTGCATTTCAAATATACTCACAGGTATTGTGATGCTTCTACTCTGATGGACTACTCTTTGAGGATTAATGCACTAGAATAACATGTCTCTACATCCCTAATCTCTTTCCTCTACTTCAAAACTTTCTTTTTCTGTATTACATTGCTCCAGGTTCTTTTAGAAGTAACAATAAAAAAAATACCACAAGTGTTTCTCTTATGATAAATGAAAAAATGTTTTTCTTAGATAAAGCTTTATTTATAACCCTTAAATTTTCTTCAAACATTCTAAGGAAGACTATATTTAAGACTTGATAGACTCTAAATATCCATTGTTGTTGCATCTTTGAATTAGGTTAGCCCAAAATGCAGGCAAGACTAGACTGGATGCTTCTGCCTCACCCTCTGCTCTTCATCTATAGCCACTAAACAACCTTCTCCTCTAACATCTTGGACTAGTTTTTCTTTTACTTAATACGGAAAAAAAAAAAAAAAAGGCCACAGATTCTTCTCTCCTGCTTGCATGACTTTGCAATGCAACTTTGCATCTCCTTCCATCAAGTGAGTTTTGTCTATTTCTTAACCCCATGAATTTGAATTAGTCTTCTGACTTGCTTTAAACACTAACAGATAGAAACACAAATTGTGTGATTTCTGAGCCTGGTTGTCCAAGAGACTCTTTATGCTTTTTCTTGCTCTCTTGGGACCCTGAACAAGTCTAGGCTAGCTTTCTGGATGGTGAGAGGCTTCTGGTTCAACCAGCCAAGCGCCAGAAGCAAAGCCATCGAGCTGACTGGCAACTGACACACACACAAGAGTGAGCCCAGTGAGATCAGTAGAACACACTCTACTGACCCACACAGAATTGAATTAAATAAATGGTGGTTGTTTGGGATGGTTTGTTACTCAACAGAGACTCGATACATTTAGGAAGAATTTACAAAATCCTGATTTGTAAAGTCAGCTTTGCTAGGAATACTGTCCTGACCATGAGCCTTAGCTCTGGAGAATAAGTGCTATTTTGTTTCTGTGAACAATCAATCACCTTCACCTGTCTCGTATTTCACTCAGGGTTAGTAACAGAACTAATTTCAATTTTTTTCTTCCTTTGAGCCTGAGTTCTTGCCCCAGTCTGAGAGACTGGGATCTTCTTTTGTTCTCTGCATGTTTCTAAGCAGGAGTCTTGACTTCAAAGCTTGGTCCCAGGGCTGGGTAGTGCCAAACTATCAGACCCTGGGCCTCACCTGCTAGGTAGCCTGGTCTCTGTATGTTTCCTGAGCCTTGACTCCTGGTAATCATTGTCTTTCTGCCAGGGTAACCTCTCTCCTTTTTTTCCAGAATTCACAAACTTCAGTTGCTTGACCAGTCTCTCTCTATGGGCACCAGATTATATTCTCATGTGAGTACCCACTTCAGAATTCCTCATTGGTTCTCTGTTATTCTAAGAACAAAATCCAAGCTCCTCACCTCCTACTAAAACCTTTATGACCTACCCTCTACATATCTCTCTAGCTCTATCCCTCGTGGCAACCCTTTTATTCTACCATCCTGACATAATAAACCACCTATGTGAATTTCTAGGATTGCCTCAGTTGTGACTTGCTTGTTACAGGAGATAATTTGTTCACATTATCTCCTCCACCTGCAATGCTCATTTCCTTCACCTGCCCAGCCTCTGCTCACTATTTATGATCATTTCCCATACAGTTTAGATGCCTCCAAAGCACCTTGCTTATAGTTCTTGCATAGGAACTATTATACCTCATAACAATGTTCTTGTCAGTATGTATGCTTGGAGATTGAACTATCTAAAGGCAATGAGATGCTCTTTTATGTCCTAATTCCCAGTGCCTAGCACAGCAATCGATATTTATTTTTT